>NW_028327183.1:11280817-11607484 GCF_987537825.1 Furipterus horrens | reverse complement strand
AATGGAGGAATTTCCTTGCTGGGCACCTCACCTCCTGTGTAGATACTTCTCAACAAATGGACACAGATAAAGAAGGGAATAATAATTACTACAGGGTTTGACATTTTAAGTTCAGACCTTTGCAGCACCTGCTGATTGCATTTTTTAAAAATGTATTTAATTCTTTGGGGTGACATTAGTTAAAAAATTATATAGGTTTCAAGTGTACAGTTCTATCCTACATACTTTACATATTGCATTATGTGTGGAGCACCCCAAGTCAAATCTCATTCATCACCTCCCCCCTCCCCCTTGCCCCATTGTCTGTGTCTATGAGTTTGTTTGTCTTGTCTTAATTCCTTCACCTTGTTCACCATTGGAGAGAATGCAGATTGGTGCAGCCACTGTGGAAAACACTAGTAAAATAATTTGGCCCAAGAAAACAGGAGGGAAAGTCAAATTATGTTACACTGGTAAACTTGTATTTACTTATTTATTACCCTGAGGTCACCCTGGCTGGTTTGGCTCAGTGGATTGAGCATCGGCCTGCGAGCTAAGTGTCGCTGGTTCGATCTTCCAGTCAGGGCACATCAGAGAAGAAAACTCTGACTCCAAAAAACCTCCGCTGCCTTGCGGCATACCTCTTCAGGGGAAAGGCTAAGGGAGTAAACCCCGACAGAAAATCCGGAGCCGGAGTCCCTAAGGCGGTTTGACGTTGTAGTCAACACCGGCAACTCCTGCGGCGCACCTGAAGCCAAGCTGTATTGACTCCGTCTTTCCCTTGGACCCTTCAGCTGCGAAGAGAGGGGGGGTCTGCTGCATGGGCAACAGCAGACCCTCCATATCACCCTGCCCAGGCTCTGTAGCTTCAGCTTCACTGGAGAGGACACTCCAGCGTCATCGCAAGATGTCGATCCAACACGGGAGGAGACAGATACCGTGTCACTCCCGAGTCGGACTGCACAGCCATTCTCGGCGGTGCAGATAGACTCTAAAGAAGCTACACCATCGTCTCTCGAGACGGACAGCTGCCGACGACGACCCTGAGGTCAGGGTGATGCCATTTAAGAAGTTAATCCTTAGGGCAGTCATTGTGTAGGCTTCTTAGTTCATGCAGCTAGTCTTGCCTCGCCCCAGAACCCTTGGAGAGAGCGTGTGCATTTTCTGGGAACAAACAATACTGATGCTTTTCTGCAGAGGGGGGCTTTATTCATCTGCCCCAGGTTCAGTAGGTAAGGTGATCGCACAATTCTTAATGAGTGAGTGTGTGCATGTGACATGGATATAAACATATAAAACATCAGTGCTTCAAGGGAAGCATCCAGTCCCACCATCTCACATCATTTATAGTCGATAAGATTGTCCCTCCAAATAAACTGACTTGTGGTAAGTCCTAGAGCAAAAGAGCAGAACCCAAACCAGACCACCACTGGTCCTATCCTCACTCCAATGTCCCCTGAAGGCCTTTTCCTCCAAGACTTGATCCACACTCTATACTCACATGCTGCCCCCCCCCCCAAATTCCCAAGACAGCTAACTGTTCAAGTCTCTGAGACTCTAAAGTTGAAGGATTCTACAGAAATGATGACAACATTTTAACTCTTTGTCGTTTATAACCTGAATCAGAATCCAGCAGCATTTTATACTTTGCAAATAAATCTTGATGCTGGCTGTTGAAGAACCAAAATGAAATTCAAGTAGTTTTATTTATCTTATCTTTTACGGCCCAATGAAAAGCATATGTAACACCCTACTAACTAATGCACAAGAATAAGCTGCTTTGAAAAACAGGTGAATTAACGGAGAAATAGTAATGATAATAGCAGCAACAATTTATTAATAATATTATTACAAGTAATAATAATTGTATTAGTTAGCTAGCCCTCTCATAACAAAGTACCACAGACTGGGTGACTTATACAGGAAAAATTTATTGTCTCATTGTTCTGGGGGTTAGAAGTTCAAAGTGAAGGTGTCCATAGGTTTACTTCCTTTACAGGGCTATAAATGATTCTCCATTGTTCTCATCTAGCTTCTGGTGGTTTTTGGAAACCTTTGGTATTTTTTTGGTTAGGAGAAACATTTCCCCAATAGCTGCATTCATCTTCACATAGTGGTTTGTCTATGTGCATGTATGTCTCCAAATTTATCACTTTTATGAGGATATCAATCATATTAAATTAAGACCTTCCCTAATAATCTCATTTTAACTTGATTAATTCTGTAAAGATCCTAGTTCCAAATAAGCTCACATTCTGAGTTACTGGGAGTTAGGACTTCAACACATGCATTTTTGAGGAATACAATTTAACCCATAACAATCGTAATAGTGAGTATAATGAGAATATATTTTTTTTCTCATCCCAGCTGAGAATTCCGAACATTTACCAGACAATGTACCAGATAATATGTTTAGCTACATTAAGCACATTTAATAACCACAGCAACTCTGAGAGTAATATATTAGTAGACTAATTTTATAAAAGAAGATCAAAAAGTTAATAACTAGCAATATTCACATAACTAGCAAGGCAGCTGTTTGAAAATGGCAGTGAGTTTACCCCTTAGGGGCTATTTGGCAATGTCTGGAGACATTTTGTTGTCGTGGGAAGCTATGCTACCGGTGGTCTAAGGGGTGGAAGACCAGGAATGCTGCTGAACTTCTCATCCAACCCAGAATGTCAACAGTGAGCAAGGCTGGCGAATCTTAGAGTAAGGCAGGAGCCCTAAGACTCATGCCCTCAACTACTGAGGGAAGAAGGAGTGGGCGGGGCAGCGGGGCAGCGGGGCGGGCGCTAGTGGCCTGCGTTTGTGTGCAGAGGCCTGAAAAGGGGGGTCCAAAGGCCTTTTTGTTCCCTTAAAAAAGTGTTGGAAATTTTCTAACACTATTTTCAAAAGCTTATTTTGTCATTTTAATGTAGAAGTAAAATAATTGATCAGACAATATTTAAAAAATACGAAAGGGCAGAAAAATAAAGTTTACTCACTTTACAAAAAGCCAGCCACTGGAGATATTTTAATATATTTTTCTAGGCGCTTTTAAGGTTAATTCTAAAAATGGCTCTGGTCAAATTGCACGTGTAATATAATTTTGTATTTAACTTTTTAAACTTAATATTAGCAGGTGGTATTTTTTTCTGTGTGAAATTATTATTTTCAACAACTTCATGTAGTTTTTCATACTCAGATTACTGTTTCTGTGGAGTAAGAAGACATAGTTATTAGCTTGTGTACAATTTTTAATTTCATTTTATTTTTCTGTCCTTCTATCTTCCTTTCTTCCTTCACTCATACTATAACTTTATTATTACTATATTTGTCTCTCTCTAACTCTCTATAAGATTGACTGCCAGAATCAGGATTAATAAAACAAATAGTATAAAAAGTACCCTTTTTTAATCCTGTCATATTAGTTTTCCAGACTGCTATATCCGCCTTCCATATCAGGATGTGCATGTCTGTGCCTTGCCTTCCTTTCAGTATTAAGTTTGATAATTTAAAGGTGGAAAAGCACATTTCCTTTTCCTAGATATTTTTACGATTTAGGGAAATGAATTCATCATTCTATGTTAGCCATATATTTTTCACTTCTATATTTTGTGTGGGCTTACACTTTCCCTTGGTATAAGAGACGGTCCTGGTCACTTCCATGCGCCCATTCACCTTATGTATTTTACCATTTTCCCGTCAAATGGAATCATTTTAGACTGAAATCAATTTATTGTTTCTTCCATCAATTAACTGTAGTATATAATTTTTCATTATAAATGTAATTCAAGGTATTAGTCACATGCAAATGTAATATTCTCTCCATCCTAAAGTCTCACTACACTCATGGGAAAGGTGGGTCAAGTCACTATTTACAGAAATGATGATGAGACAGGTGAAAAAAGAGCAGACTAGGTAGGACGCTGCAGAAGGAGTTGTAACTGTCACAGAAGGGAGGGGGTTCAAACAGAAGTGGCTTCTGAAGAGGCAGGCCATTGAGAAATTGGGCCATTTGCCCTGCAGAACCCCTGAGAGGCTCAGAATTTGGAGGCACATTGAAGAAGGTGTGAACACAGGGTGATTCTTTGTGTACATGTTTTTAATTTTGTTGTGTTTTACAGAGCAGGTGGCATCTCTCAGGTCTCCCCTTCACCCACAGTCCCAGGAGATTACTCCTCCATCTCCCACTGACTCACCTCACTCGAGATAGAAAAAGCTTGTTACAATAAGTAGAAATATTTAATCAAAATACCCGGAGGGAACCGTATTAGTCAAAAAGTGAAGCAGAGATGGGGAAAATGTGGGATAGTTAAAGAAAAGTGAAAAGAAGTTAGGGTCCATATACTCTGTTATAAGACACTTGCCTCACTATCCATTCATCCTAGTCACAAAACTTAGGAAGCATGGTTTACTCACACCGAAGCGAGAAATCAGAGAGTCTTCTGGAAAGAGAATGATCCCAATAAGTACCTCTACATAGACATTCCCAAGACAGAATGAGACTGTTACAGGTAACCGATAGCCTATTCTCGGCGGTGCAGATAGACTCTTAAGAAGCTACACCATCGTCTCTCAAGACGGATGGCTGCCGACGATGAAGGGTCTCAGGCTATCGATATTTCCCCCACGCCCTAGGGTTAGTACTGAGCTGAATGGAGAGCCGAGAAAAACCAGATATTTGAGGGAATCCTTTCACATGAGAGAGATTGATCCAAGCAAGCAGGAACTGATAAAATGCAAAGAGCACATAATAACAAAACACTTTAAAGAGTGCTTCACAAATAAAACAATTATACACACTTAATTCTTATATTAGAAAGTTGGAAAGATACTATCGAAAGAATTTATAAAGAATAAGCCACACACAGAAAGATATGGAAAGTAGAGGGAAATGAAAAGTTAATGAGGAGACTCACATTTAATTCAACAAGGTTTAGACAAACTAAAAATGAAAGGAAGGAAATTTGAAAGGATCAACAGGAGCCTAAAGAGAAACAGACTATTGTGCATACGCATGCACACATGGGCGCACACATGGATGCACACGCACACAAAACTTACGACTCTGAAGTTTTAGAAAACCAAGAGTAAAGAGATAACCCTTAATGACTTCTAAATAGAGTATCAGGTCATGCACCAACTAACGTAAATGCATATAGTATTGGATGTGTCAAAAGTAATAGTGAGTAATAAAATTTATTCAGCAGTGCCTTCAGAATTCTCATAAAAACAATACAGTACTTGCATCTTAGACTTCTATGTCCAACCCAATTATGAATGAAGTGAGAAAACAAATCATGGAAGGGCTAAGAAATTATCTATATATTCCTTTGTGGGATGTATTGGAAAATAGACTTAAATGAAATTATGGAATTAATTTTAAAAATACATGAAATGCAGGAAACAGGACTCCATATCAAGAGAATGGCAAAAGGGTAAGAAACACACACAATATCTACACAAGCTTCTTAGAGAGGGAATCTCATGGGAGGAATGACAGCAGGCATGTGTGCTCTGTTGTTTGCTACTTTCAAGGACAGGACAGAGAGACCTAGCAGGACTGGATAGCTGGCTTTGGGAGAGAGAAACAGACAGACATTTGTGCTGTGAGAACATATGTGTGTGTGTGTGTGTGTGTGTGTGTGTGTGTGTGTGTGTATATCTTTGGAATCATCAGTCCCTCACCAAGGCTCATCGGGGGCTCAATATGGTAAAATTATAATGTGTAATGTGGCAGTGCCTTGTCTCCAGCCTTATTTGGATAACTCAGTACTCTGTGGAATGATCAAGCATTGAGGATCCAAGCTTTGAGGATGCACCTCTGTGATCTGGTGAGATTATGGCGCGATCTCACGGCATATGGATAGAAGAGCACCAGTTCCTTCCCTGGCGTGTTGGACTTCAGCCTTGCCCTTGTCATAAGTATTTGCCTGTGCTTAGATTCTGGAGTTTAGCAAGAGGCAAAGTCCTTTACTGGAAGGCCAGAGGCAAGAGATCAGTCTTGGGCGAATTAATTCTTATATGAGGTAAAGTACTAATTACAGGAAAAATGTTTGGAATGTCTTATTTGGCTCAGTTATGATTAAAATTTACATTAGCACGTACACTATTGATTTTAAACAGTAATTGTGACATAAAAGTATTAGCAGAATACTGATGAAGGAGAAATGGAAAAGAGATAGAAAAAACTAGCTACCATAAAAAAGATCAATAAATAATGTATACATTTTATAAATCAAAGAGGTTTAGTTCATCTTATCTAATTTAGGTATATGGAAGAAAATATTATAAGAAACACCTAAATGAGTTGAAGCTTACCACTTTATGTAGGCAAGACTGAGATAGAGTCCCTGTATTTCATTATAAATCCTTTGGTACTCTTTGAGTTGTTAGCTATATTAATTTATTAACTTACATATACAACAAATAATAAAATATGCTAGACCAGGTAGATTATATGGACATAATTTAAAATATTCAAATTACGACATCACTATCCACCCATGTGAACAACACAAATGTTCATATTTCACTTTATTTCCCCCCAATCTTTGTATAGATTTCTCTGTATTTCTGTTGTCCTCTAGTTTATGATTTCCTAACTTCCTATCATTACACAATGTATGGTGCATGTTTCATTATGTTAATAAAATGCATATTAAGCAACATGTGTGGATTTGGGGCACTCTCCGTATGGCTCTCATTTCCACACGTATCTGTGCCAGGCTGTATGAATGCTGCCTGCATAGGGAACATTGGTGGCTCCCCTTGCTCTGGCTACCGGTTGAGTTAGGAAGCCAGGAAAGTGAGGTGGGACTATTTATTTCACCACTTTGTTCCATGGAACTTGCCTCAGCGAGTTAGACTCTTTTTTAAAATTAAAATGCGTTGGGATAATGGCATTTGAACGCTACAACTTTATAATGCATCTGTATTGTGTGCTCACCCTCCAGAGGCTAATAATCTCCTTTCGTTACCATGTAGTTGATGCCTTTTACCCTCTTCAACCTCCCCTTACCCCTTTACCCCTCTGGTGACCACCATTCTGTTCTTATGAGCTTGTTTGTCTTCTTTGTTCATTTGTTCCTTTTTGTTTCATATTGTGCATGTGACTGAAAATATACAGTTCTTGTCCTTTTCCAGCTGACTTATTTTACTTAGCATGATGTTCTCCATATCCATCTGTGCTGTCCGCAAATGGCAGGATTTCATCATTTTAGGGCTGAGTACTATTCTATTTCATTCATTCATATATAGATATATACACACACACACTAGATAGTCTTTATTTTTTCATCCATCGAAGGACACTTAGGTTGTTTCCATGTCTTGTCTGCAAAGCTGTAGAGTTGTTGGCCAAGGTTCTCAGCTCCTCTCAGTACAGCCATCTTTACCCTCGGTTCGGATAACCTATACCTATTCTAACTTATTTCAGACCAGGGGTGGTAATATCTCACTGTTATTAACTATCCTCCACGAGGCATCTACACTCTGTCCACAGTTTGTAACTAGTACCTTTAATACCCTCCCTCAACAAATTCCGATTTGAGAGTTTTATTCCCTACTAGGACCTCTACTGAAACAATCATGTGAAGTAAATAATATATTCTTTTCAATGGAAGAGTTTTGAAAAAGAAAAGCCTTAGTCTAAAAAGTAGCTCAGGCGATATCAAATTATATTTTCTGAATTCTTTGACAGTTTCCTCATCAATAAAATGAAAGGTAACATTTTTCTTCATTGCATTTTTTAAAATTAACAAATGAGCTAATGAACATAAAGATGCTTAATACAGTACCTGGTATGTAGCAGATACTCAATAACAAACAAGATAAATAGGTCATATTTTATACCATGTATCGGCTTTTCTCAGACTTCAACATACATGCAGCAAAACCAGTGATATAATTAAAAAGGCACATTTGGATTCTATAGATACATGGTGGGTTTTGTGACTACATTTTTAATAAGCTCCCAAATAATGCCAGGCTGCTGCTTCATAGACCGTAAGGTAAATGTCAAGTTGTATATTACCCTCTGGGAATACCTATACACACTGTAGGTGACTGCTCAATAATGTGTGAATTCAGCCATTTTTAAAGGTTTTCCATTATTGTTATGGTATTTATATTACAGGCTACTACTACCACCACTTATCCAACACTTAGTTTCCACCAGTCACTTGCTAAAAGTTTTATTTAGAACATCCTACACCAGTTAATTAGTACAGTGCATTATAAGGTACGTATCGAACCCCCTGTTCAGATGAGAAGGAGCATGCTCAGAGAAGTTGAGTAACTTATCACATTTACACCTCAAGGAGGTGGAAGAACCAGGATATACCAGCAGCTCTAGCTGATTCAGATCAGTTGTTGGGAGAAGAAGCATGCGCAGCATTGGGAAGCATTGAGCACCCTTTGCAGAAAGGACCCCCCTCTACTTGTGGGTGCCACTTACTCTAATAACTGTTTCTTTCTCCCAGGTCTAAAGGCATCAGTTGATCAGGTGGCCATTTCCACGGCAACATAATGCTTGGCTGATGACATCAGTTCAGATATGTTTATATAATTATAAAATATATATTTGGGGGTGAGAGAGGCTGGGCATCTGGAACTCATTTATTTCATTTCACCACTCTTGTAAAGAAACATTGCCCTCTTAATATGGACGGCACCAATGCTCTGCTATTGATGACTGTTTAAGAATAAGGGTGGTCTGCTCTCATAGCATTATCAGCTTCTCCTCTTTCCAGCCAGTGCTCAGTCAGGGGTGGGGTGAGCCGTGCCAGCTGGAGCTCCGCACACAGCATGCATCCACTATCAATAAATGACTTTTCAGGTCCTCGGCTTCTGCCAATGAAGCACCATACAGTAGTGGACTGAAATGAAGGGAAAAACAGAATCTGGCAATATTCTCTTTTCTAACATACAATACAAAAAATCTTGCAGATATCCCTCACACGTCCCGTTATTTGGTACTAGACCATAAAAGCAACTGGAGTTGCATTTCTTCCAAATGCCTTTTCTATCATAAACATTATATTTATCTGTTTTCAGATATGGAAAACTATCCCCACATGCTTTGTTCCCGATCTTTATTTATACCTGGAAGAGAAGACTTGGCACTGAGTGGTAACTTTATAAAAGAGCAGGGCATGAATGTTGTAAGCCAGCTCTCAGGACCAAGTGTGAGATGATGAGCTGTAGCACATTTTGGTGTGATCTGGCCATCCAGTTAAGCTGCCCTGCCTCATCCAACCTCAGTTTCCTCATCTACAAAATGAATAGGTTGGGTGACCCCAATAGGTTTCTCAGGTTAACCAGTGTACTAGTGTGGGCAAGGGCCTCAAGAAATAGTTTAACGATAAAATAAAAATGACAAAACTACAAAGATTTGAAAATCATTTACTTTTTAAAAAACGAGATAATTGGATTCGATTTTCCACCTTAAAAATGTATTGTTTGAAATAATGATAAGAGAACACCTCTAGTTGGCTCACACTACAAAGGGGAGATTTTATTATAACAATATTGATCTCCTAATTTCACAGACCCCCCCAAGGGCAGGGATGTGCTACAGTTGGGGATATAAGTAAGAACTCAAACCTTGTCACCGACCAGACCTCTTCTTCATCTCTTGAGATCCATATGCTGTCTCTTCTTCCCATAAAGCAACTCTTTCTCCTGCCTTGTACTGCGTGCGTTTGCATGTGGCTTAGCTTTTCATTCTCCATGTAACCTGAATGTTTCTGCAATTTAGTTCACAATCTCGCCTGAGAGGATCATATAGATTCCTGCTAAGCTAATAAAATGTTTGGTATGTAGGGCCTTCAGGCTGGACTAGGAAAATTTAATAGGCAATGGCAGGACATTCTGATATAGTTTCTTAGTGGGTATATCTATAATTAAACTTTCAGAGATTGTGTAAAATCTGAAAGTTACCTGGTCTCGTCCTGCAGTGAATAGTGATATTATTAGTTTGTTTTTGAGTGTGGTGATTACAGCTTATTGTGTAATTTATAATTTTCTATTTTTACCCAAACAGGTATCTCCTGTAGGTGATCCTTGTAAGTGTGGTTCTTTGTCACGCAAAAGAAGAAGTGAGAAACCCTCTGTGCAAAGACCCCTACCCTTCCTCTGGGGTTTGGAATTTCCTAATTCTATGAGACAACTTCTGCAGAGGGGCTATAATAGTTGAATTTTTTTTCCCTTCACTTTAGCAGTTAGGTGGTACCAGGCATGCTGTTTGAAACTCCCAGCACACAGATGAGGAGACCCGGTGATCTGATCGAGACAGACGGAATAAACAACCCCCCTGTATTACTTCAGTTATGCTAATAGGCTTTAATAGTGGAGTTACTGAGAAGCCTTTAGAGAGCGCTTTCCTAAAGAAACCATGCGGGGATAGTATCCTAGCCAAGGCGGTGAATTCCATAGGATGGATATAGTATGAAAAATGATAGAAGCATCACGACATGAACAGGGCTGGTCGTACAGGGGAAGAAAACACTGAAGTCAGTTGCAAGGATGGATTCAGGGCGAGAAACGACAAATCACCCCCATGAGCATTTAGACGAGTTAAGAAGGCCTCTGGAGAAACTGACCACGGGGTCTGCTTTGGCTCCCCTTAATCTTCTGGCAATGGGTTTGTTGTCAGGATTTACCTACTGTATGGAAACAGGAACCCTTTGTGGGTTATTTCACCCCGGAAGTATCCTAAGAGTCAACTTGGTGGACACAGTTGTCATACATCCTGGCCAGCTTTGCATTTTTGAGTTGGAGGATAAGACGGCCTGGGGTTGGTAGGGAGCAGTTGCTCCCTTCAAAAACAAAACAAGACCAGAAAACAAAACAAAACAAAAACTGTGATGGTGATTTGGTCTCCCTCGGTTCCATCCTTTTTCACTCCCACCCAGACGCTTCCACAAGAAGGCCCTGGGAGGTAGTGAGAAGCCCTTGCGCTAGAGAGGGGCGCTGAGTGACAACAGATGCGGCCCGGTCTGGGCGGGGCCTCGTGAAGGTCTTATTTTCAAATACAGAGTTAGTGCTTATTGGCCCTTTGAATCTCCGTTACTCAGGCTGGACGAAAGCATGATGCCCAGAACAGAAGCGTGGGAAGGGTGCATTCATTAAACAGCTTCCTGTGTAGCGCATAATAGTTAATCCCCACAGCACCAAATAATCTCTAAAAAATAGAAGCCTTGAAAAAACTCATTCTCCCACACCTTCGCATCCTCTTGTACAGTTCTGGGTAAACAGTAAGACTCAATAAATGCTTGTTGAATTGATGGTATTGGCAGCTCACTCACTTTATTCTAATTAAACTTTGCTCTCTAGCTGGAAAATGACTTTTCATTGAGCACATTTCACATACAATTTTTTAGACAGAGACAATGCAGCCACAAAACGAACTCAAATCTTGTTTGGTGTGATGAGTACATTTTATTACCTGCTGTTTGCTAGCAATTAGATACCTCCAAATCGGAAGCTTTCCTAAACACAGGGGGATCGAAGTCAGGAGTGCGCACCAACTCCTCGCGAGGCTTTTCCAGGGCGATTCTAATTAACTTTTTGGTTTTGTATTGCTTGTTTTGCTTTGTTGGAAAAAAAAAAAAGATTCTCTAGAGCATACCTGTTCCCTCAAAGGAAATTGGAGAAAGTGGCATTTGAGTATTTAAGGAAGAAGCCTCAGGACATTTACTAAGAGAAGAGCCAGCTTTGGAAGATATTCTTGTTTGCAACCCACTTTGATCACCTCAAAGGATCTCCTTTCCGGCTTAGCTGGTAAATCTTGGAAGCTTATATGTATTTTGTCACAGCTGTGTGTGAAATATTATGTAATTAAATCTTACATTAGACTGGTCCAACCGCATAATAAAAAGTCATCTGGTTAATTTTGGTTTCCAAATGTGCTTTATAACTAACTCAGAAAAAAATATTACATGTGCTTCACGCCACAAATTGTTATGTAGGCATGTACTAGCATATTTATGGTATGATACTGCATGCCAAATGATGCAATAAATTCAAATATGGACATGCTAATTTCCCTTGTGTTGACAATATGAAGTTCTAAGCATAATTCTTTAATCAGAACACAATCCATTCAATGAAATCATTAAGTGGACTTCTCCCAAATATGTTTGCTTGCTTCCTTTTTTTAAAATAAATGAGCTCATTAATTAAAAACAAAAGCATTTAAAAGAAATAAATATATATATATATACATATATATGTATATATATGTGTGTGTGTGTGTGTATATATATCGTCGTCGTCGTCGGCAGCCGTCCGTCTCGAGAGACGATGGTGTAGCTTCTTAAGAGTCTATCTGCACCGCCGAGAATGGCTGTGCAGTCCGACTCGGGAGTGACACGGTATCTGTCTCCTCCCGTGTTGAATCGACATCTTGCGATGACGCTGGAGTGTCCTCTCCAGTGAAGCTGAAGCTACAGAGCCTGGGCAGGGTGATATGGAGGGTCTGCTGTTGCCCATGCAGCAGACCCCCCCTCTCTTCGCAGCTGAAGGGTCCAAGGGAAAGACGGAGTCGATACAGCTTGGGTTCAGGTGCGCCGCAGGAGTTGCCGGTGTTGACTACAACGTCAAACCGCCTTAGGGACTCCGGCTCCGGATTTTCTGTCGGGGTTTACTCCCTTAGCCTTTCCCCTGAAGAGGTATGCCGCAAGGCAGCGGAGGTTTTTTGGAGTCAGAGTTTTCCTTCTCTGTGTGTATATATATATATATATATATATATATATATATATATATATATATAATTTCACCATTCCACTATAAAACTGGAGAGGTAAGGACATCCTGGAACAAGTATTACTTATGGGACTGGAGTTGTCTTTGATAATGTACCATGTGAAAATTATTAGAAAAATAGTACAAATAAACAAATTACCTGGGTATGGACAAGCAGTGGGATTTGGTATGGTATTTTATTAGGCTGTCAGAAACAAACAACAACAATTTTAAAAAACTGAGCGATGGTATTAAAGAGGTATTTCACTGTAAAATGAAAAAAGAAAAAAAAAGTGCCCTTAATTTTGTTCTTTTTCCAAAATTTAGATATGCTCCAGAAGGGGATAATATTATTAATTGTGATTCCCAGGGGAAAAAAAAAAATCTAACAAGTTCAGTGAACAGTGGACCAGATTCCAAGTTTATGATAAAACAGCCATTAAAGTTACTTAAACTAAATGTGTAGGTTTATCAGCACCCAACCCTCAGCTCATTTATTTATTTAATAAACACAGAACTATTGTCAGCAATTCCTTGAACTTGCTGCAAACAATGGCCCTAGGGATAGTGGCCAAGGGGTATTTTGGAAGAGCTTTTCCTGCTCATTAGGACTTCAGCCTGCTGTCAAGAGGGTAGCACTCCTGTGAATGATAATAGATGTTCCCTCCTGGAGCTGTGCAATGCAGGGGAGCAGCTCTTCTTGTAATTTTGTCAGTGCTGATCCCCAAATCCGTGCAAGATAAGCAAACAATCCAAGTGAAAACACAGAGCTCGCTGTGCTAATGGAGCCTCCAGGAAACATCTCTAATACACATATTGACAACTCTGAGGCCCTTCTCTGCAGAAACTTTAGGTTTCCCAGTCTTAATGAGCTACTAACACTGATCAGGGGCCTATAGATTGATTTAATATATGAATGATTTGAAATAACATCATAGAAAATCAATGCACCTATTAAAAATGCAAGTATTAATATATATATAAACATATATATAGCATTTAAAAATCTGTATGTTTAACAATTGTGCACCTTGTTATATAAGCTTTATTCCTACACAGACATTCTCATAATAACTACAGTAACAACAGCAACAAGAAATTTTTGCCATGCTAAAATAAATAATTTTTTTAATTTTATTTTTTCATTTTTCAATTACAGTTGTCCCATTTCCCCCCATTTCTCTCCCCCACCCAGCCCACCCCTTCTCCCACAATCATATCCCTCCCCGTTGCCCATGTCCATGAGTCATTTATACACGTTCTTTGACTTTAAATAATTAATTTTATTGATATAAGTGTGGAAGTTTGGAAAGGTTAAATATGTCCTAGGCATTATTTTAGTCACCAGGGATGCAAAGGTGAAAAACAAAAAAAAGGACAAGAACCAGCTATCTTTTGAGAGCTCATATGCTGGGGGAAGGGGAGGGTTGGGGAAAATAAAAGGAACAAAATAAACTAACAGACAAACTAGACTCACAGATACAGAGAACAGACTGACAGCTGTGTGGGGGAGGGGTGTCGGGGAGCCGCATAAAAAAGGTGAAGGGATTAAGCAAAAACAAACAAACAAACAAAAAACCTCATAGACACAGACAGCAGGATGGTGATCACTAGAAGGAAAGGGGGTGGGGGAGGTAGGAGAGGTTTGGTAAAGGGGTGGTAAATGGTGATGGAAGGAGATCTGACTTGGGGTGGTGAGCACACAATACAATTACAGATGATGTATTGTAGAATCATACACCTGAAACCTATATTATTTTTTAACTAATGTCACCCCAATAAATTCAATTTTTAAAAAAGCACACTTTTATACAATATGACAAACATTTACATAAAGAAATGACAGGGTGAAAAGAGAGCTGCTAGGAAGGATGCCTAACACCACTGGGGTATAAAAAGAAAGGCTTCATTTGCCCCCAGATTCATTCTGCACCCTTCTCTGTTCTGGCCTGCTCTATGACCTCTAAGGAGGGCATCTCCTGAGCTCCCACGCTGTCTGACTTCTGCCTGATTCGACCACTGGAAGACCACAAGAGACAAACAGGCAGAAGAAGAGAGTTCAGGGATTACACCTCTGCCTTCTTTCTTGCTCTGTTGTGGCTCTGAAGTGGCTTAATTCCACTCTGGATACTGTTGGGTGTTTGTCTCTCTGGCTTCTTTCACTTAGCATGATACCGTCGAGTCCATTCATGTTACCACAAAAGGAAAGATTTCATTCTTTTCATGGCTGAGTAGTATTCCATTGCATATATGGACCACATCTTTATTCATCCATCTACTGAGGGGTACTTAGGTTGCCTCCTTGTCTTGACTATTATAAATAATACTGCTATGAGTATAGGGGTGCATGTATCTTCTTAAATTAGTGTTCTGAATTTCTTCTGATAAATACCCACAAGTGGAATTCCTGGGTCATATGGCAGTTTTAGTTTCAATTCTTTGAGGAAACTCCATACTGCTTTCCACAGTGGCTGCACCAGTCTGCATTCCCACCAGCAGGGCACTGGGGCTGCCTTTTCTCCACATCCTCTCTAACACTTGTCTGTTGATTTGTTGATGACAGCCATTCTGACAGGTGTGAGGCAATATCTCATTGCGGTTTTAATTTGCATTTTTCTGGTAGTTAGTGATGTTGAATATCTTTTCATTTGCCTGTTGGCCATCTGTATGTCCTCTTTGGAGAGTGTCTCCTGTCTGCAAAATGTGTATTCTTGTAGGGACTTTATAATTACTTTAAAATTTTGTGGAAAGTAATATAAAAAATAAAGAGTGAGAATATAATACTTTTGTATAAAATAGCAAACACATATTATGGGTGATATGCTGAATGTAAATTAGTTTAAAAGGAGCAAAGAGATGTTACCTTAGTGTTATCTATAAAAGAGTTGAAATGATATTAACACAGCAAAGTGAATAAAAGCATGATCTGTAATAAGAATCAAACAAAACTGAATTTGAATCTGGACCTTGACAGTTCCTTCCTCTGTGACCGTGGTTATATTAATTAATCCTTCTAAGCTCCAATTTCCTCTATCTGAAATAGAGCTCTGGCCTCATATCCTGAGGATTATATAAGTTTATTAATGTAGTTGTTTTGTACAGAACCAGACCCTCTAGTGTAATTATTATTATTTTTGCTAAAAATGACACATTAATAAAGAGAAGTCCAAGAGGATTATAGGTCATAAGTAAATATCATTTACATGATTACTAAAACCACAACAATACATAAAAATATTTATGATGTTAGGCAAAAGGCTAAATAATGTAGTATAAGCAATCACTCTCCATTTTTAGTTTTCCAATATCCAACTAAATATTTTCAAATGAGAATTGGAGATTTGGAAGAGATATTTCTTTTACAATACAATTAACATAATTATGCATCTTGAACACTTTTTTTAAGTAAAAAAAATTGCCATCTTCTAAATGACATTTCATAATGTACAGTTCATTATAAAAAATCAGAATGTTGTTTCTGTAATTCAGTTATGGCTCACATGTAATATGGAGCAATTAAAACAATAAAAAATGATGTCATACAATTTTTCAGAGTTGGAAAATTCCACACAATTAGCCTCATCAAATAGAAGTGACTATCTTATATTCTCCATCCATGTAATTTTAGTGACCTTCCTATTATACAGTTTTCAATGAATTTTGTTCTCAGAATAAATGAACAGAGGTGATTTGGAAATATCTAAGAGTTTAAACAGAAAGCTTTAGTTTATAATCCCATCCATCACATTAATTTAGAGATCATTTCAAGTAGAACTCATGAAATATTTCAAATACATTTGCCATGTTGGAGTTGATGCCTTTGGAAATACACATAATTTCCCAACTCGCAAGATATGTTTAACTCAAATGGTCCCATTAAACCAATTCAGTTGCTGTACGGTGGTGATTTAAATTATGTTGCTCTTCTTCAATGCAGTCATTACCTGCTAAGCATTGTCATACAAATCCTGTGATATTCTCCGACAGTATTTTTTTTTTTTCATTTTAAGCCATGTAGAGAGGCCAAGCACTTATGAAAGACGCTGAAAGTTTGATCCCATAACTTTTTTCACAGTAAATGAGATTGTACATGAAGTATCTCCTGACTCTGCCTTCATTTGTGATATTCGATGAATATGGATTAGCAATTAACCATGGCTACACTCAAAGCTAAGATAAATTGCAGGAATAAATTCAGGGTGGACGTGTGGTGTGCAATCTGTATTGATCAGCTTGCAGAAAATGACCTCAAAACTGCTTTCAACTTTATGTGGCTGGAGATAGTTCCTTCACCAGTGTCTTGTCCAATTACATAGAAACTGTCTTTAGAGATGTTGAGAAATTGATAAGGAAGCAATTAGTCTAAGATAGATTCCATAAGAGTCTTATTTATTTCTCAGCTTAAAAACATCCATCTTCACAATCTCATAGAATCATAATTTTATTAATACCTCTGTGATTTCTCTTATTACTCTGATTGTGGTTGTTCACTCATCAGTTATTCCTATTGGGTCATGAACACCTCGGGAACAGATGCTATATTTTGAATCTCTGTATATCCAATATCTGGCATACAATAAAGAATAACAAATGCTTGTTAAATTGAATATGTAATCTAACATTCTCTAAAGTATTGACAAATACAGACCATGCTCTCATTCCACACATCTGATTCTTTAAAAATCAATAATCCTGTGAATCAGATTTTTAAGATGAGAAAACTTACATAAAGAGATATTTCCAAACTGGAAAGCAGAAGAAGATCCAACCCTTTGCTATTCTGAAATGTGTCTCATAGAAAATTAAAGTTGAATGAAATGTTAGATTTTGTCAGCATCAACCCTTCTTAGTACAGAAGAAGAAACTAAAACAGAACCAGTTTTAATTGTTTTACTTAAGAAGACATAGCTGGTTACTAATACTGTATATACATTATCTTAATAGGCTGAAACTATAGCTGTTTGTAATTGATATCAAGCAAAAGCAATCTAGCAGGATAATGGCATTGAAGTCCCAGGTTGTCTTTCGCTAAAGGTATAAGAATTGAAGGAAATCGTTCTGTCAACTAACAAATCTACAGTTGCCAATGATGTACACAATATCATAGATAGAATACATATATACATTTTTGTTTCTGTTCATCGATATGCATGAAGATAATGTATATGGAAACCTAAGTTAATTATTTTCTCACATAGTAATTTCTTTCCAATGTTGATTTGTACTTTTTTATTAAATTTATCAGGGTGATACTGGTTAATAAGATCTTATAGGTTTTGAGTGCACATTTTTGTGATGCGTGATCTGTGTATTGCATTGTGTGCTCACCACCCAAAGTCAAATCATCTTTTGTCCCCATATATTTGGCCCCCTTTACCCTCTATTACCCACCCCATCCCTTCCCCCTGGTAACACTGTACTGTTGTCTGTGTCTGAGTTTCAGATGATATCCCACGTGTGAGTGAAATCATATGATTTTTAGCTTTATCTGACTGACTAATCTCGCTTTGCATAATGTTCTCAAGGTCCATCCATGTCGACGCAAATGGCAGCATTTCATCTTTTCTTATGGCTGAGTAGTATTATAGTGTGCTTTCTAAATTTTCAAGAATAACTTGAAATACCCAGATGCCTTTGATACTGCAGAATTTCTTTGGCCATGTAAGGATGGCAAATGTCTTGATTTCAGTCTATCTCATTTATGAGAACATGACCAAAAAAAGAAAGAAAGAGAAAGAGAGAAGAAAAGAGAAGAAAATCCTGTGTGCAGTACCTGTGTGTGTGTGTGTGTGTGTGTGTGTGTGTGTGTGTAAGGGACTGGCTGCTAGTGTCTTGAAGTTCCTTTACTGGACTTGGAAACCTCTGGCAACAGACGCAGTTCTTTCCATTATTATCCTTTGTCGCCTCTGTCATTTTGTCTTTTTAAAATTATTTTTCATAAAGGAATCTGAATCATATTTAAGAATATAAATGAGAGCATGCCATTTAAATAATAGGAATCTCAATATTTATTAAATGCAAAATAATATTGAAATTTCTTATCAGGCCTATACATTTTTGTGTAATCTGGAAATTCTCAAACTCAAATTTGAGGCATTTTCTCCTTCTTTCACTATATCCTAGTTCCGCAATTTTTATTTCGATTTTTAAAATAACACTGCTTTTTAGATACTTTGTGCATATTCTTTATTCATCTTGAAATTTCAGGTCCCTCTTACTTTATAGATCTTTCACTGATATTTTTTACTGCTGTCCTTTCAGGTCTTTCAAATTAAACCTATCCTAGTAGCATTCTCTAATTAATGTCCATCAGGTAGTATTTTGTTTATTAATATCAATTCTCACTATCTAGTTGCATGATTATTGGCTGACCTATGCACTGATACTCTTCACTAAATATTATACTCTATGGGGTCAGGGGTGATCTACCCAGCATCTATTGGGCATTAGTAAATATTGCCTGATATAATGTGTAAAAAAAAGAATGAATCATTGTCTTACATAGTCAATAACCACACTATTATAAAGATGGCCGAGGGCTGGTGTAGATGCAAATCAGGATACATACACGTCACCACAGTGACAGATGTATGAAATTGAGGATCTAGCTTTTAATCATCAACTATATTTTTCTCCATTAGTCAGAGAGTTTATATTGGCCAACACAATGCCCATGACCCACAAAATATAAATGATCTTTTAATATTATTCTCCATAGGATTATTTTTAAAGTGTCAGGCATAATTCTTCTCTGAAATTAAGGAAGTTTTTATTATATTTCTATACAGGACTTATTAATATTCCTCATGAATGTATGCTAGATGTAATGTGCTTATATAGACTTATCTTAATTAATTGATAAAAGAAAGCCGTCACTCCTAAAAAGAGGAACTTGATTTTTCTTACTTTGTTAAGAGTTAGCTATTCTCCATGTGCAACATTCTTTTAGGAACTGAGTCGCATGTCATGTTTGGGCACAGTAGCCTCAGAAGATTCCCTGCGATGAGTTGCCGTTGCTGCATTTAGTTGATCACGCCTGAGTTGGCCCTAGCAAATGGATACATCTCAGGCTGGCCTCCTGAAATGGTCATAAGCCTTTGAAAAGAAACGGTCCTTGAAGCTTTTATCTGATCTCAACCCTGGACTCTAGACCCGATGGATGAGTCTGACCTGCTATTCAAGTTACTGTTCCCTTGGTACCTGTTTAACACCCATTACATGTATTTGATTTAAACTCCTATACACGCAGTCGGTCACTTGGTGGCCCAAATGAGAACCCGTTCGTGCAAGAGAAATCCAGTACTTCGATGAGAATCGGGGAGACTGCACATTCCTGATTTGTGCAGGGTATTAACGTGTGGGAGGTGCCTATCCCAGGATTTCTCTAGGGCCTGGCAAGAGTCCTGAACCAGTTGTCATTTCTGTCCTGCCAGTATGACAGTGTTGGGAGGGTCCAAAGGTTAGCACCCATTTTCCTTCCTTACCTGATGTTTTCCTGCCGGAACACGTGGGTTGTTTGTTACCTGCCTTGAGAAAAATAAATAAATAAATAAATAAGATTCCCTGAGGCCCCAGAGAGAAGCCCAGACTCTCTTCTTACCCAGCACCGTGCATGGCATGCAGAGGATCCAGGGGCCATGGACTGAATGCCGGCAGCCCCTTACCATTCCCCAAGCCGCACAGAAGGGAAACCTGTGTATGTCTGTACCATAATGTATAATGCAAAATGACGACGCGCGCAGTCGGCGAAAGAGCACAAAGTCTGAGGAAATCTCTGAAAGAACTTTTTTAAAAAAAGATACGTCTTCCAAGAAAATCCGAATAATAAATGTCTCATGGTGCATTGATGAAGATATGTTTATTTCAGTATAAGAAAAAATGACGCTCACTTTGAAGTATGAATTTATGAATATTTACTTGGCGAATGCATAAACTCAAGCTTATTTTAACCAGTGAAGTGTTTGCCCATCTATTCACCTATCTCCTTATTCTTTCATTCATTCATCTGCTTACTTAGTTGTGAAACATTCTTTCGAGTAGTAATTTTATTTTGGGTAATGGATTAGATAATAGAAATATCATATTAAGCAAAAACACTCGGTTTCTACCTGTGAAAGACTATATCTAGTAATAACCCACATTCTAAAATAGATACACATTTATTCCATTTGTCTGACTTCCCTTTCTTCAGAAAACTACCATTCTTTCATTCCATGTGTTCTAGTTAAGCTGACAATCTTACCAACCTATCTAGCTCTGTGAAGAGATAGACCATGTCATAGGGCCTGGTAAAACACACTCTGCATTCCCCTCTTTTCATTGTTCATTTAAGTCTTAATTCAAGGGCAACTTTATCAAGGAGGCCAAACCAAGCAGGAAAGGAACCTCAGTGGTTGATCTACAGTAACTATATAAACAAGCTCTCTTTTTACAATACGATTTCTGAGACTGAGGCGTTTAACTATAAAGCTACGATATTTCTTAATGGCTATACATGAAAAGCTTGTTCTCTGAGTAAAACTGGGCATACCTAAGCAAATAGAGTCCAAGTGAAGACTTGGCCCTTCACAAGCCAGTGCCATACTGTGAGATGAAGGCTCCTGTACTGTTCTCTTTGAATCTGTGAGCTACCTTGGCATTCTTCCTAGAAAACAATGGCATCCTTATGAAATCCACCACTTAGACATGTCTTGGTAAAAATGATGGGTCTCATTATAAAGGAAAAAATTAGAAACGTTCATGCATTTTTTAAAAAAGTGAACAGGGGACATAAAAAATTAAGGTAGACTTGGGTTTCTGCTTGAACTAAGATCCAGAAAACATAGAACATTAGAGACTGTCGATGTTCGAATAGACCAAAAGGAGGAAGAAAATCAAAATAAGTGCACCTTATTTTGTGATATTGAGACATGTTACCTGTTCTTCTCTATTAACACTATAATTTCCCAGTCCAGGTATTGTCACCTCTTGTCATTTCCTATGACATCATCTTCCCAAGCATCATTGAACTCATAAACACAGGTGTTAAACTCTTTTGTTCCAGGCTGACTGGAAGATTGATTGGATCAAATGAGACCAATTCATGAAATAAGCCTAGTTTTTCTGCTTGGCTCAAAAAACAAATCTAAAGGTAATATAAACAGTTCACAATATTGAGATATTGTAACTACATCAAAATCCTATTTTACATTGAGCCAACTCTGATAATATCTGGTCTGTCTTTAAAAATCACCATTTTGGTTCCAAAACTCATATTGACAACCAAGTTGTTTTTTTTTTTCATTTTTCTTTTCCTCTTCCTCCACTTCCCTGCCCTCCTCCTTCTCCTCCTCCTTCTTCTATGTCTCTCTCTCTGGATTCACACACATACACACAAAGCATATAAGACCACTCACCGTATGTTGCTGAATGATTTGACATAAATAAACGTATGTAGCCACCATCCAGATTAAAACATAAACTATCCCCAGTACACCAACTAGCATCATTTTCAGGACTAAGTGAGAAAATATACACAAGTGAGTTAGGATCAGAACACTACAGAAATCCTTTCTGATCACTATGTCTTCCCTGCAGGAAAGGTGAGGAACTATTATTCACTCTAAACCCAGCATTTGTTGTCAATGACTGTGCATAACATCCTCAAGAGATGTGAAAGCTGAAAGGACAATAATCTGCCCCTAGTTGTGAGGATGTTCTATGAACCAGAGTCAGTGTGTTTCTTTCAATGCCTGTGATGTCACAGTATGCAGTACATACCATTTTATGCATCTGTAAACCACTGGAGAGTAAATGTCTTGAGCTCAGGGCCCATGTCTAATCTTTATATTGCCAGTGCTTGGGACAGAGCTTAGAACATATTAGCTTTTAGGAAAATTGCAGGGAAATGTTTGGATTGATGGAAGAGAAAATGAAGGAACAAAAGAAAGACCGGTGGGAAGAGAGAAGAAAAGAAGGAAAGACAAGAGTCAACTATGAAATGTTACATTTTTAATTTTACAAATTATTTTACTTTTCTCATCAATTTTTTTTTCTTTAAAATGTGTGTAAATAATGTGTTGGAGGAGATGGTCCTAAAGAGGCAACTGACGAATGAATGAATGAATGAATGAATGAATACAAAGAAGTACAGGTGAATATTTGGTGATATCATCTTTACCCACATGCTTCATCTCCACCATCTCCTCTTCCTACAGCCTTTATCACTTCCCAAGAAATGGTGCTTATTCGCTAAGTGAACCTAAGTTCTGTCCTATGATTTCATTTTCTAAATGCCCTGAAAAATCACCTGTATAAAATGGATTCTTTAAAAAAAATTACTGATGCCAAGAGGTCCTGTAGCTCATAGATAGTAATAGAATAATTAAGCTTCCCCAGAAACCGATAATGGACAAAATTACCAACAGTTCAAAATTTAATGATTTCTCATGCAAGTGTTATTTTTATTTCCCAGGATCTCGTTGAGGAAAAATATTTAGGTCTCCAGACCTGCTTTAAGTTTCTGCTAATCATTCAAGAGCAGCAAATGAAACTGTTGGACATTATGACAATCTGTTCAGAGTTGATTATGCAAAAATGGTGGCATATGGCATCTCACATGCCATCAGGCTCTCTGTCTTGGTTTGATGCTCAAAGATGCAGGCAGTGTCAAGATTTGAGAATGAAAACGCCGGAGTGGCCTAGAAAGTGCTGTTTAAATGCTGTCAACACTGGGCTGAGCCACTTTGCATTGTATGAAAAGTGAAGGACGGTCTTAAGCAAATGCTCAGGCTTCAGAGCGGTCCTGGGAATGAATGACATGCACCCTGTGCTTAGTTTTTTCCCCTTAAGTGTAAACAACTCACAGCACTCAGAAAATGCATGACCTATTTATTCAAATTATTACCAATTAGTGTTTATCGTGAACAGTAAGTATGGCTCTAAATATACACCCGGTGAGTAATTATTTTGGCAAGGTGTCAAAGGCCCTTTCAAATATGGATAAAAATAAGGAATGTTTTTAACCACATGTATAAAAACTCCAATTTCAAAAGAAATATGTTACAACTTTGTCAATCATATCCCAACGAAGTTGAAAAATTATAGCTAATTTACTTTTTTTGTGAGGAGCACTAAAGTTTATCTAGCAAGGTAAAAAGGGGTAGAATCTGAAGTTCATTTAAAAAAAAACATCACATAGACATAAAATTTAAACTTCAAGGTTCAGCGATGAAGCTATGGCGATGTTTTGGCCATGGCTATTTGTTTCTCCTTTTTCTCTTTTTGTTTGTTTAATTATAAAAATATAGGTGGAGTGTTCCTCATTTATTACTACAATATGTTTTAAATTTGTTTTATCAAGTAACTGTACACACAATGAAATGCACAGGTCTTAGGAGTCCTGATAGCCCCGCTGCCCCCCTCCCCGTCCCCCACGCAGACACCTGTGTAATCACGGCCTCAACCAAGATGCATTTCCACCACTTACCTCAGAACTTTCCCTTCCTCCTCCTTTCAGTAAATCTTGCCTGGCTAGAAGCTTTGGTATTCTTATTTCTAACACCTGCCTTTAGTTGAGCTGTTCTTGAGTGCCTTAAAAAATGAAACCCATATAGTATTTACTCTTTTATATCTTGCTTCTTTTTGCTCAGCGTAGTATTTTGGGAGATTGTTTACTGGATCAATTAGACCATCTTTTTGAGTAGTTTTCCCTTCTAATAATACACAATTTTTGCCCATTCCCATAGTGATAAATGAGAGAGTTGTTTCTAGTTTTAGACTATTAGGAATACAGCTGTTTTAAAGAGTCTTCTTCAATTTTGTCTGAGCATGTTTTCATTTCTTTTATATAAATATCTGTGGTAGACATAATAACGACTTCTCAAAAATATCCCCATCTTGTCCCCAGAACGGGTAAATTAATTCCATGGCAAAGGGGAATTCAGCAGGTGGGATTCATGTTCCTAATTCACGTGCAGTAAAGCGGGGGAGGATGCGGTCTTGGACATCCAGGTGGGCCTTATGTAATCACAAGCGTCCTTACACGTGGAGGACGGCGACAGAAGCGTCAGTGTCAGAGGGATGTGATAAGAGAAAAATCTGACTGGTCGTTGCTGGCTTTGAAGGTGGAAGGGGAGACAAGAATAAGCCACCAACGCTGGGTGGCCTCTACAAGCTGGACAAAGCACAAAAATGAACTTTCTCCCGAGTCTCCAGAAAGGAACGGCGCCTATTTTCCCCTTGATTTTAACCCAGTGAGACCATTTTTGGATTTCTGAATTCCAGAATTGTGAGCAAATAACTTAGTTTTTAAGCCGCTGAATTTGTGATTTGTGGTAGCAGCAAACAGGAAAGTACTGCAATGTCAGTGAGTGGGACTGCGAAGGCGTGCGGTAGGTATACAATTAACTCCATTTCGGGTTACCGAGTTTGTGTGAAGCGTACCAATTTACATTCACTCCCGTGGGCAATACGTGAGGATTTAGGTGCTCCCCGCCCTTGCCAGTATTTCGTGTGCTCCATCTTCATATTCAAAACCTGTTTTTGAGAGTGGAGTATTATCACATTGTAGTGTTCTGTGTTTGGTGGCTAATGATATCGGGGACATTTCCATTGCCTATTTGTGTATCTTCTGGGAAATGTCTGTTCCAGACTTTGCCTGTTTTTGATCGTTTGGTTTGCCTTTTTACTATTTAGTTGTAAGAGTATTTATTATATTCTGGATATAAATCTTTCGTGGATACATTATCCTGAGCTGCGTCTTTTCTTTCCACTTTCTTTATGACATCTATTGATGGGCAGAAGTTTTAAAACTTGAGTCCAATTTACCTTTTTAGTTTAATATTTAGAGCTCTTAGTCTTCTGACTATAAAATCTTTGCCTAACTCGGGATCATGATATTAATAATATTCTACTTATTATGTTAAAAGCCTCATAGTTTTAGCTTTTTGTTTTTATACATGATGTGAGGTAGGGGTCAAGTTTTACTATAAAACCCCCATTTTTATTACAATCTTATGTGCCCATTGAACTATCATAATAGCTCCTAAGTTATGCAACCATATTCATTAATGAAGTATATTCTACTAATTATTTAATTTAAGAAATTGTTCTCTCTTTTGAACATAAATACTAGATTTATTATTTTTTGTATCTTGAAAATAACAAAATATGAGTGGTGATCATGGAGGTGGTATTATACATAATTGCTTTATTTTTATACATTTCCATAATGCTCCAGTGTTCTAAAGTTAATATTTATTATACGTTAGTCATAAATGTTACTAAATTAATTACTGAAAAATGAAAATAATCACACTTTACCATAGAAAATGATAGACTGATTCAATTGCATGTCGCGTGTGTGTTTGTTTTCAGAAGTTTCCAACCAAACAGTAACTTCTGTAATTATATGGAAAAATGTATTCAGAAACTTTCATGATGAGTTTTTTGCTGGCACTCTATTGTTGGTTTCTTCTCCTTAGAGCGTTTGCATAGGAAGGAGGGAAAGCTTTTTTCTTTCTATAATTTAATTAGACTTGTCACATCAAGTTCCATTGCACAGGGCTATCTCCACATTTCAAACATATAGAAATCTATATGGCTCTGGTTTCTATTTAAACATGAACTGTCAGCTCATTAAGCTGGAGTAGAAATCTAGGCCCCAAATCTCTTTCTGCCCTGTAATTAGAGAGCTAATGTCCTCTATTACATTGGCTAATATAGAATTTGTCCTTGGCATTTTATTTGGGTTCATTTTCAAATGGGAAATCTCAAATCTCATATTTCATGAGTACTCCTGGTCTCCTCCATCATTCTGGGAAAAAAAAAAAAAAAAAAACTCAACACACACACAAAAACACTTGCCCTGGTGAAATAGGTGTTGATCTTAGCTTTATTTAACACTGCAGTTTAAATCACTTCAGGAGTTTCAAGGAAACACACAAATAAATATACAATGTGACCCATAAAAACAGTTTTTCTTCAGTGTTTAAATTATGCAATACATAAAGGAATTTGTTTTCATTTGTATAATTTATGTTAAGCTGCTCCATGTTCAGTTGAAGACCAATATGTGGAACTCCTGTGTTATTTCATTTTAACTGCATGCCAGATTTCAGTAAATCCAAATAAGTGCAGAAAATGGCATTTATTGTCTTACCTGACTTTTCCCACAGCGGTCCCTCCTTATCTGTTGTTTTTCTTGCTGTGATTTCAGTTACCCATGGTCAACAGCAGTCTGCAGATACGAAGCTGAAAATGTCACCTCGCTTCTCTCCCCCACGGGCTCTGCAGCATCTCCCAGGACCACAGGGAGAAGGGTGAGTTCAGGTCAGGAAGATATTTCAGGAGACATAGACCACATTCACATAGCTTTTATTACAATATATCTTGATAATTGTTCTATTTTGTTTATAGTAACTGTTGTTAGTCTCTCACTGTTTATAAATTAAACTTTATCAGGGGTAGGTGCATATAAAAACAATTGCAATATGAATAGGGTTCAGTACTATCCATGGTTCCCGGCATTCACCGAGGGCCTTAAAACACACCCCTAGTGGATAAGGGGAAACTGATATAAGTGTTTGTAATGAAAGAGGTAGATAGAGTCATCACACATGTCAAAAGCTTTAGTGGCTTTCCTCACACAAAGTAGTAGTGAGTGACAGTAGTAGTAGAGTTAGGAGGATCAGAGTAAGGAGAATGAGAAATACTAGTCGAGTCGAGTTGGCAGCCGTCCGTCTCGAGAGACGATGGTGTAGCTTCTTAAGAGTCTATCTGCACCGCCGAGAATGGCTGTGCAGTCCTACTCGGGAGTGACACGGTATCTGTCTCCTCCCGTGTTGAATCGACATCTTGCGATGACGCTGGAGTGTCCTCTCAAGTGAAGCTGAAGCTACAGAGCCTGGGCAGGGTGATATGGAGGGTCTGCTGTTGCCCATGCAGCAGAACCCCCCTCTCTTTGCAGCTGAAGGATCCAAGGGAAAGATGGAGTCAATACAGCTTGGCTTCAGGTGCAACGCAGGAGTTGCCGGTGTTGACTACAACGTCAAACCGCCTTAGGGACTCTGGCTCCGAATTTTCTGTCGGGGTTTACTCCCTTAGCCTTTCCCCTGAAGAGGTATGCCGCAAGGCAGCGGAGGTTTTTTGGAGTCAGAGTTTTCCTTCTCTGATGTACCCTGACTGGAAGATCGAACCAGCAACACTTAGCTCGCAGGCCGACGCTCAATCCACTGAGCCAAACCAACCAGGGTTGAGAAATACTAGTAATACTAGTAATACTAGTACTGCTGACTAATCCATATCTCTTAAAATGAATCATTCTAGGCTCTTTGCCTATAATATTTCATGTCATTTCTTTCTCCATCCACAATCATTTTGGATTATTAAAATACCCAAATTATATGTAAGTCGCCTGAGATGTTGAGTGACCAACGACACACATGTAGCGAATGGCAAAACTAGAGTTAGATCCAGGTATTTCTGAATCCAGGGCCTCTGCTCTTAGGCAGTTTGCTGTAAATTAACTAGTACCCATTATACTAAAGTTATAAAAATTGAAGTAATTATTTCAAGTGTATCTGCATATATGTGGTCTGTATATGTGCTGTATGCTTGTTTGTATGTACATGGCTCAAAGGAAGAAGCTATGTTTGCACTCATACTAGTTTTTACTTTTTGAAACAAATGGTATTGAGATAATATAGATATACCTCTTTATACATCAAGGTGAGCTAGTATCTAATAGATTAATCTGTACACAAAGACAATTTGTAGGAAAGCAGAGAGTAATTTGGTATATCAGTGATATGTTGGGATACTGACTAATAATTTCATTTAAATGCAAACCAAATCAAGTGGAGCAAGATACCTTCTTTGCCCACTTTTCCTTCAATCTTCTCTGCACTTGCCCTCTAGCCACTGCACCCACACTGGGACTTCCAGGTCTGGAGTTCACCAGTGGAGCTCCTTTGCACCTGGCTTCCCAATGACTTTGGCCAATTGGTAGCCATAACAAATGGTTGAGGGAGAAGGCAAGAAAGTAAACTAAGACTATTCCCTTTCTAAAGAATCACCTCTGACTTGTTCTTTCTGAATTAAAGACAAGCTTCTTTCAAGGTTGTCCTAAATATAGGACAGTTTCCTTTTAGGTTACCTTAGCAACTTCTATTCAGTTATTTAATTGTACCAAGGGGTGACTAAAATCTTGGGTCAATGCATTATTCTTTGTGGTATAACTTAAACCTTCCTACATATGTTTAATGGTATCTTCATCAAGATGTTCTCAAAACCTTGTAATTGTTGTATTCCACCTGCTTCTCGCTAGGGTGCTGGTACGCACGCACACACACACACACACACACACCCCTCTTGTTTTACTCTTTATAAAACTTTCTATAAGAAATTAAGTATATTTTAAAACAGACATTCACATGTGTTTTCAACATAAACTCAGATCTGGAGGATTAGAGAGAGAGGTTATGTGGGTTCAGTCCTCTCACTGAACAATGGAGAAGAAGTGCCCCCCACCCCCAGATCATAGTGTAAGGCAATGACCTAGATAGAACCATAATTGTGACCTTGGGAATTCTTTGGAGGTTGAAGCTTTTTTCACTATGACTTGCTCCTGTGCATTGCACATATTTGTACAATTCAGAATTCCATACTGATACCCATAAAATTTCATTATTGAATACAATGCATTTTTTTAAGAAAGCACATACTGCATTATTTTATATGTCACATGATTCTTTTGGGTTTTCAAACACAATGATATAGTGTAAAGTATAAATAAATAGCTTCACTTAAAATGTCATTTTCAAAATTACTGTACTTTTGTTCCACTGTGGAAAGAATTTTAGTCAGAGCAACAATGACTCGACTATAAAGAATATCCCATTTGACAGGTATAAGCTCTGGAAGTACAAATATATTTCAAGTCATTTTTAGATATGCCTTGTTTCTGTTCAGTGACCAAGCTGATTATTCTTGACAAATTAGACTGGTCAGGCACAAAATAGACCCAGTGTCTAAGGATTTCTTTTCCTGCTAGTTACTACGCTGATCAGGTATAAACCATCTTTCTGACTAAAATAATTAGGAAGACACTTATCCATGGGGATTTTTTTCTTTTGCATTACGTAAGTCATGAAAGACTACAATACAGTCCCTTTGCTCTCTGTGCTAGCATTTGATGGTGTTTTAAAATAATATTAATTATGTATCTCTAAGGCGCTGTTTTAAAACTCACGATGTGCTTATGTACATATGACTAACCCGGTCAGAAATAATCTTTGTTGAAACAACATTCTGTGATCCTCTTTGTTTGCGTCTTCCAGGCACTGGGATTTTAACTTAGCATTCACATACGCTTCTTCACTGTTAGTACCTGTGCTCTCTGGGGGGATTCTTTAATTCACACCATTATAAAGATAAAATTATAAATTGAGGGCAACTTGCACTTCAAAATGAGAGACAGTTTACCTTTCCCTTAATGTTACGTGTTTATAACCTCCAACATTTGAACATTTTACAATTTATTCTGATACTGAGGTTTAATTCTTTCTCTCTTAAAGGACTAATTTTTGAACAATATGGATGAAAAAGGCACAGCGTGATATCAATACCTTTGTCCATGTTTTTCCACCATCTTTTTATGTCCCGTGCCTTTCTTTTCCCAAACCGTATGTTTGTTTGTCTTTTTTTTTCCTTTGGTCATTTTAGAAAGCTCTTATAACTATTAGAAATGTATTCTTAACTTCAACTGCAATTTATAAATGTCCCCTTTTAATCGACTAATTTCTGCGGGTGTTTGCTTCTTCAATTCACTCAGCAAAATGCTTTGCTCTCGCTATTCCTTCAGGAGAAGGCTTCTGTCTGGAATTTTCTTTCTCACGACTGTGGGTTGATTTACAATATGTGGTTGTCTATAGCAGTCACAGTCCGAATGTTGCTCAGGCTGGGGGATGCATTCCCTATCCAACTGCGACAGATCCGGATGCCAGAACATTCCCTGCAGCCCATCTTTTAGCACCTCTCTCCTCGTTCCCTACCCTCATTTCACAGCCCCACTCCAGCAGCAGGTCGGGCTTGTTCCTTCTCTCCGTTTCGGTTGTTGCTCGTTTCATGATTTAATGTCAATATTGAGTATGCTGCCATTGTATTACTTCTGTTTGCTCTTTGAACGTTACATTGGTGAAATTAACCCCATGTTATTAACTAGGGAAAACACAGACAAATAAAAAGTTTGGGTGCATTCCTAAGGATGCTTTGGATTTGGGCTCCCAATAGCCTGCATCTTCCCATGGCCATTTCTTGTCTGTTGGCACCTTCCTGGTTTGCTTAGATCATGAATAGAGTGTTCTTGACCCAGGAACAACCAGCCCTTCCCAACTTGCAGTCCTATACCAGCGGTTCTCCAATGCTAGGGGGCATCAGAATCGCGTGGAGAACTGGGTAAAAAGATCATTAACCTATTCTTTTGACCAATTTGGTATTGTACCAGGTTCCACCTAATAAGAAATAAGGACAAATTAGCTAGGGCGGATTTCTCTTCTGGTTTAAAATAAAATAATTAAAATAAATATAAAATAAACTTTTTCTAGCATAAATTTCTGTGGGTCTTTGCCTCACCCCCTCCTCCCGGCTGGGCAAAATGAATATATTCAGCTGAGCAGCCACCATCTTTAGCGACACCACGGGGCTGTGAGGTGAGAACCAGAAAAGGTGAAGCCATCACTCTGCGGACGAGAGAATGGAGAGATTGCAGGAGTTCGGGTCCTGGATGACACCATTCAACACCTGCTCTAGCTCCCGATGCTCTCCTTTCAACTTCTTGTTTTATTGAGACTAATAAGACCCCACTAATTGAAGTTGAAGTTAGGAATTCAGTTACTCTTTATCTCAATTTACATAGGCATCCAATAACTTAAAGAATCTGGAATACCAAATTGTTCTTGCCATTTAAAAAAAAAAAAGTGGTATCCTAGTATGCTCCTCCTGTCCCTTCCCTCAGGGGGTGCTGGTGCTCCACCACTCATCCTCTCTCCCTGCTCCCACTGTACTCCCTCTGCTGCCTTTTTCTCCTATGAAAGAAACCCAAATGCTGGTTTTGTCCTTGAGATCCATCAAAGGATAATCCAACATGGGAAATGCAACTTGCAAAATTTAAAGAAAACTGCATATTAAAATGTCAGAACAGAGCTGTATGATGAATTAAACATAAAAATGAATTTAAAATCTCTGCCACACAGCTATTTAGGTGCTATTGTGTACTCTTGGAAAACATATTCCAGCTGTGCTCGGAAGCATGACAGCAGCCGAACCTGACAAAGAAGCCTGAACCTGAACATGTGTTACTCCAGGCCATCGCCTGACATAGGGGTGGCAAGCCCTCCCGACGTCAGCCCAGGCCTGAGTGCACAGAAGAGCCAGGTTGGGCACAGCTCCGCCCGACTCCCTGGCTTGGCATAATGCTCCGAGTGTTGGGCAGTTCACGCTTCACCGTGTTATCTTGGAAATCTTCGCCTGTGACATGATTAAGAAACACAAAGAATCACAATACCTCTGTTCATTCTTTTACTAATTATTTTTGTTGTCAATTTACAGTCAGAAAAGCAAGGCCTGTTTTTATGGTATTTAGAGTAATTTTTATATTTGTCATCTTATTCGAAATCCTGAAACAAATCTGCACACAATGAATGAAAGAAAATATCATCAGCTTTTTTCCTTTGAGGTTATTAGGGATTTGAATATCCAACTATGGGGAAAGGATTTTTCAGGTCATTTGTCCTCAAGTATGAACAAATTAAGGAGTCACACAGTGAATTCTCTGGCTGCTGGCCCAATGTCATTTGCTTTGGAGACATAGGGACTTGCACATGGTCACTGGGTATTCAGTGCTAGGATTAAGATCAGAATCTCTACAAGCCGAAATTCAATCAGATGTGTTTCTAACAGGTAATGATCCTTTTTGTGTGAAGCTGATATTATGTCTTTTCTTCTTGATTCCAAGTTTAGAAATCTAATTGACTCTGAACTTTGAATCCAGAAGGTCTGCTATGCCATGTCCCTCGTGGGTGACAATACCTCTTTGAATTACCAGAGTAGTAATGATGAAGATGCTTTTATTACTGTTTGAAAATCTGTGCTATCCTGGGATTAGAAGAAAAGGGGAACAAACTGAATGATAATAAAAACATTTGGATTGCAAACTTATAAGACTCCTTTACAAAACAGAAAGAAAATATGAGACTTAGGTGAAATTTTCTGGTGAGTAGGTAATAAAATATAGAAATATAAATAGGAGTGTAAATGTAATAGAACAATTGAGTTCTCTCTCTCTCTATCACACACACACACACACACACACACATAAACAATAGTTTACCTGCTGGAGGAAAAGCAAGTAGTGGATAGTTGCTGTAATGATTTCATTATAGATTTTAATTGAGATCCAATGATTAGAAGAAATGTTATTTGCTCTACAGGATTTTTCCAAGTTAGAAGAATCCAGGTTAAGATATATAGATGTTGATAAATATGTAGCTATATAGGTAGATGGGTAGATAGATAAACAGACACCTCATATTATCTTATATGAATGCAGTCTTTAGATATAGAAGCAGGTCTATCATTGTGATGGATCTTTACCTCATTTGTGAAGCAGCCCGCTGCATTTTACAAATGTTAATTCAACCGGCTTTCATTGAGTTTCTCTAGCTTAGGTGTGGTAATCAATGAATATGGGGCTCTGTTCACACTCACCCTCGTATACTTACAGGACAGAGGTACCAGGCTGGGAAGGGCAAGCCAAGAAGAACAAAAAATATCATCACGGCCCAGCTTCAGCTCCTAGAGCATGGGTGTCATTCTGGGAGGAGACAAATGTCTCTGCCCACAGCTCTGGTGCCGTGATGCAGCAGCTATACCCAGAGGGAGAGGCAGGCTTTAAGCATGGAGAGATGTGTTCCCACTCCCCACCCTCCAGGGACTGACTGTATTTGAGAGAGACTATGGAGAATTTCATGCTTAAGGGGAATTTGTAAAAAACAATGGGGATCTTGGTAGAGTCCAATGCACATGTGTTAGTAGCTTCACGGTACTCAGAACAACCAGCAAAACATCACAGATGTCAGAAGGGTAAAACAGATTTATGGACACAGGCATAAGAAACCCTGGGAGGGTCACACCCAACCAGGGGATGGGGAGGCTGTAGTGCATCCTAGGCTGTCTCCACTTATGGACAGTCAGAGGAAGCTGTGAAACCATTGTGCAAGCCACACACAAGCCCATTAATGAAGGGTGACAGCCTCACTGGCCCGATGGAGCCTAAGACGATCTCTGAGTAGAAATGCCACAGAAGGGGACTCCAAGGGCTCATCCCCCCGCAGGGAGGAAAAACAGGCAAAAACTCTCAGAAGCAAGCTTGGCAAAGTCTGGGAAATAGTCAAAGGTTTACAACAAGCAAGGAAATACTGAGTCCAAAGTAAGATGACTGAACCAAGGTAGAAGAGCTTTGCGGCCCCTCATCGTACCCCTACCCCATCTCCTCCCTGCGCCTGTGACTGTTGTGAAGATGTTTCCTTTCCACGCAGCCCGGCTCCCGGTGTGCGTCCCTGATTCTGCAGGTAGTAGAGCTGACTTTGTTGTCAAGGTGTTCTGTTTGGACTTGTCTGGGAGCCTCTCTTAAGGACCGAGGCAGAGGGCTTGCCTTTGTTTCCCTTAGCTCGGAATTCTCTTGGGGCCCAACATGGCTGCAGGGCGGGCATTCCTCCAAAACATGGGAAGGTGAATGAACAAGGTGTTGCCACTCAGGACAAAAAGATAACAGCTGGGGCCAAGGACAGGCCTGCTGACAGCCTGGCAGGAAGTGATGGAGAGTGAGATACTTTGGAGAATAAAGGCCTTGAGAAACTCCTGCATATATGGGGTGTCGAGATGTCTATACACATGCCCAGGGCAGGAGGCATGTTCTTAAATTACCTGAGAGGGACTGAGATGAGACCTGCGGCTGATTTTTCAGGCAAAGGGCAAGCACTAAGTGCAGGCTCAGTCGAGGGGTAAAAAGGCCTGAATAAGCATGAACAGCGAGGGCGCCTCAGCCCAGAGCCAATTTGCAAGGAATTCTGGAGAGTCTTTTCTCTTCTTCTCCTTCTCCCCCTCTTTCTTTTTTCTTGAGACATTTAGAAAATCTTTAAATACTATGTCAGACAGTAGAATAACATATTTTTCAAAATGTTGCAAAAATGACAACCACGATTCTTATTTCCACCAAATCTATCTTTTAAAAGGGAAATCAAAACAAAGATTTCCCTTAGAAAGAAAACCTGAGAGAATTAGTAACAAGAAGATCTGGCTTAAAAGAAATGCCAAAGAAAGATGTCCAAGCTGGAAAAAAAAAAAAAAATGATATCAGACAAAAATTTAAATCAATGTAAAAAAAGAGCTCTGGTAAGGGCAATTATGCAGATAATTATAAAAGAGAATATAATTATCTATTTCATTTTCTTGCTTCTCAAATGAATTATACAATGACTGCTGTGGATAATATATGTTATGCCCATAAATCACAGAACTCTAATTTATAGCAAAGTAAAAACATAAAGAAGGGAGGTGGGGAAAAGATATATTGGAATAAGGAAGTGAGACCACATGAAAACTCAACTTCACATGTAAAAATTTAAGGAAACCAGAAATGGTAAATAACTTATATAATAAACTTTTAGTCTTTGCTCACTTAGGAAAGATAAAATTATACAAAGTAATGATTACATCTATCTATTCACGTATATGATATGGCAACTAACAACCACTCCTAAAGAACCAATTTGTCAAATAAGAAATTATAAGGGGAATTAGAAAATATTTTGAGATGAATAAACATGTAGATACTGCTTACCTATATTTACAGAATGCAGGCCAAATGATAGTTAAAGGGGAACGTGTGTTCTAACACTTATATTTAAAATCAAAACAGTAACTTAATCGCCCCATTAAGAACCTGGAAAAATGAGAACAAAGTAAACATAAAGAAAATATAAGAAAGTAAAAATAAATGTCAGAAAAAAATGTAAAAATTTAGAAAATCAATCAAGAAAATGAATGACATAAAAAGTTATTCCTTTGAAAATATAAATAGAATGGATGAACCTTGACCTCAGTTGAGAAAAGAAAAAGTAAATAGAAGATTAAAATTACTAAAATCAGAAAAGAGAGAATATAACTGCTAATCTTAGAAATATAAAACGATTTTTAAGGTGATATTATAAAGCAATTATAAATGATATAGAATGGAAAAGTTTCTAGAGGGGCACAAACTACCTAAACTGACTGAGGAAGAATCATAACTTCTACACAGACATATAAAAGTAAAAGATATAAGTAATTTTAAAACTCCCCATAAAGAAAAGTTGAAGAGAAAATGGCTTCACTGGTGAATTCTACTGAACTTATAAATAAGATAAATTTGTAATTCATTCTTTGAGAACAGACTAACCTGACCTCTTCCTGCTCTGTAAACATGACCTTGGCTTCTTGGTTCTCTGACGGTACGAACTTTACTTGGTCCCAGGATATTTGCCATAAGCATCCTGAGGAGTGTGAAAAGTCCTTGTTGGTGCCTGAATGAGCCATACTCCTGCGATGAGTATTAGGGCTGAAAAGTCCCAGCTTTCAGCTTCCATATCTCCTCCTCCTTCCTTATCACATGATATTGACACTGTTCACATCTGATCTTCCCTGCAATCCCTGAAGCTATGCGGGGGCAAGGACACTGTGTATCTTCCAAAATTCTGATCATTAGTAACTAACACAATTAGGCAAATGAAGTAGATACTCAAAATTAAGTGTGAATGGATTAATGGATGAATGAACAATTTAATTGAAATCTTGAGATATTTAAATTTTTATAGGCATGCTGCTGCAGGAAGCGTTTTTAGGTCCCACAGTATAGACTATCTCCAAAGAAGAAACAGCATTCGCCTCATTCCCATTAGTCAGTGAACCACACCACTGAAGCAAGGCCAGAAAATTAAACTACTATGGGACAGTTCTTACTGTGTGCATTTTTTTTTTTTTAATAGTAAACCAAACTCCTCTTTCTTCTTTTAAATTTACACTCCCGAGGAGCAATTCAAATCGTGCCCAACATTTCTTTCTCACCAGGAATGCCGATGTGCAGACTTCATTTCTATGTGCTGACCAGCTCAAATTTCTTCAGCTTTCTCTACTCTGGTATGGTTTCAATACCGATTATTAGTCATTCACAGAAATTTTATTGGTCATCCCTAACATAGCTGGTCCTCAAGCCAGGCAAGCATCCTGCTCATCCTCTGTTCTTGTTCTAACCAGAACAGAAAGCTAAGAGTATTAAAATGTATTGCCTAATTTATTGTCTTGAGATAAGTAGCAAAGGGAAACTCGACTTAAGAATAAAATATTATATTTTCAGTAAGATAATTATTTACAACATTATACTCCCAAATTAGGTATTTCTTCAATGTCAAGCTTTTCTTAATACTGTGGAGAAGTTGTTTATTCCTATAACTGAGAATAATTTTTGATTATTATCTAAACCAATACACACACATACAGTATTTCCAGTGACTTAAATATGATGAGACTATTTTAGAGAATTATCAGATATATTAAGACAGTTCACCTGGAAGTACAGTTTTTTGTTGTTGTTGTTTTTTTCATATAAATCTAGCCCTTTTGATACCTTGTTTCACTTCAGTTTAATTCTCAGGAATGAAGGCTTAGCTTCCCTTTCAGTAGACATTAAAGGAAGTGTTTCAACTTAAATTCTTCAAGAGTTATCTAGGTCACATTCACAGCCCGTAACTGGCATGGTGCAAACCCTTTTTTCCTTTCCCAGATGACAGAGGCTGTGTAGTGTGAGGGAAGATGAACACGGAATCATGGCTTCTTGGTCTTAGTCTCACATTTTCCTCTCTCCCAGGGGTGGTTGTTCAGCTTCTCAGATTCACAAACTTAATTTCACTGGTTTACAATGTGAGAGGGCTCTAGCCTTGGTGAATTGATTCATGCTATTCTAAAACACAAGAGACTACTACAGAAGCCACAATACGAAGGCATTAATTTATATTTTTCAACGTTTCTAATGGGAGAAACACTAATGCCTGCTCATCAAAAGCATCTGCCCTCAGGAGATTAAAAATTATAGGAATCTATGGTTATTTTATTCCTCCAACAAATAGCACATGGCTCTTTAACGTGAAGGGCATTGCTGATGCATATTGACTTTCGCAGGAGATTTCTAAATGCAGTGGCAGCTACGTTGTGTACTCAGCCTCAACACAAAACTCCCAGCAAATGCTTTCTCATCTTGCTCAGTTAAATAGAGCTCATTGGAAATATCGGTCTCTGCCCCCTATATATAGTGCCTCATCTCATCCAAAGTCACTGTCCCATGACTCCTCAAAATTATCTCTGTCCAATTGCTTAGACAAACATGGCTGTGCTAATGTTGAGAACAATACATTTAGCCCAATATCCATTCAGGATCAGATATGGTTTGCAGACATACGTCTTACTTGCCCGATTGAAATCATAGGTACTTGTCTGGGCTTTGGTCACAGATACCCTCTTAGTTAACTATAGAACCTTTCTGTAGTAGTCCCATGATTAGCAGGTACCTGGTTGACAGATAGAACATTGATGCTTTGACTTGCAGGCAAGTAGTACATAATAGGGATGTATTTATTTACTTAATCAAATGACAATGACTTTGTGTTCCTACCAACACATATTTGCATAAAACCCAAAATTTTCTTGAGAAGCCTGCTCACCAAATATTTCCAAGAATTCCAGAAAGTCTGCAGGTGAAAACTGGTTTCCTTTAGTTTCAGGGAAAGCATGTGGTCATCTGCTTCCAGCCAAAGCAGTGCAATCATTTAAAGGTTTGCCCTCGCCCTGGAAGAAACCATACACCTGGAAAAATGCATAATTAAAAAATTTTTAGACAATAAACAACAAATAGGATATAACTGTGACATTTGAGAGAAAGCAGATAAAATGGGTTCAACATTTTTACTGGCCTTATGAGCGAGTGATAGTTACAGGTCAAGGTGGAAGAGCTGGGGCAGAGAACCAGGAGCCAGAGATCAACATTCTGAGCTGCTTACTGCATGGAAACTGTGATCCTAGAAAAGGGAACAGAGAAAGGTTAGAATTCTGCATGAGAGCTTGTTGGGGGTCCTAGGCCCCGGGCAGTTTGATTTGCATGTGTTGAAGCACACAGAGGCCTGACAAAGAGATATTAATGAAAGCTGAGGATTGACAGTGACACCTGAATTCATGCAGTCATTGGAACATGGGAATTCTGACCCAGTCAAGGTGAAATGATCTTACTGAACACCTTAGGCATTCTATTGACCTAAGGTGTTCAAGGCCAAGGCTTAGCAGTAAGCATCACACATTAGATTGGAACGGACAATCGTACCATTTTAGAAATTAAAAACAAACAAACAAAAAAGGCTTAAAAAGATAAAGCTAATGACCCAATGTCACTTCATCAGTAAGAACCAGAGCCTTGCTCAAAATCTTTTTTTTTGCTCCAAACTCACCCTTTCATTTCTGGAACACGATAGTTTCAAATATACTGACTTATGAAAAAACACATCAGCATGTGTTATAATACTCAATTACATAACTATATCTCAATATGGGTAGAAGAATGTTTGGAAATTTGGAAGAAAAATGAAGATTACTTATTTGAGTGCATTGGAATCCAAAAAGAAGCCCAGAATTAAGAAGAAACAGAGGAAAAGACCATAAGTCTTTAAATAGTTTGTCCCTTGAAACTGAAAAAGTATATAGATATACACATAAAATACACCATGATCTTTCCTCATTGCAAATGTTTTTTGGAGAGTCAACATGCTATAGCAATCCTCATTGACAATGAAAAGAACTACTTACATCCTTAGAAAAATCCAAAGTATCTCTATGGATACAAACTCAGTTGTGATTTGGAGACAAAAGAAAGAGAAGAGACTGATACTTCTATCTAATGGGCAAAGAAGCAAATGAACAGTGGTAAATCAAGGGGAAGAAAATGAGCACCCGACTTCGAATGCTGCCAGGTTGAATAAGAATGACAGAGTCCATCTGTCTGAGATGGTGGAAATGTGTAACCTCTGGAAGAGGTGGAGAGGGATCCTTTAAAGATGAGAAATGAAAATGTCACCAAAATTTCTGAGAAAATACTACTTCCCAGGAGCAGATTAATGAAGCAGAAGCAAAGCACCAACTGTCAGAAGCTGAATTATTAAAGGAGGAGAAGCAGAACCTGTGGACAGGTGCAGGCTTGTCCAGAAATTGAAAAATCTTAAACCCAAACTCCAAGTGAATCACAAGGAGCTTCATTTGACTTCTATTTGAACACTTTAATGGTTCATTTACCTTCGATTTTAACATTTTTAAGGTTTTTTTTTCATCCATCCTACCTACTCTCTTCCAAAAAGGGATAGTCACAAATCTGTGTCAAGAATTGCAGGTGGGAAATGGGAATAGAAAGACTAGCGTTACATGCAATCATCATATATGTGGTTCCGGTCGCACATCTCGAATGCCTTTGGGGGAACAACAGAACACTTCTCTAGTGGGTGAAACAGAGCAGTGGATGAAAACGTGCGCTTCGGCTCAATGGAACGAGGTTTGAATCCCATCGCTGAACAAACGCTTTCTCTGCGACCATGAGCAAATCTGTCTAACACATTTAGCTGGGATTTTGCCTTTGGAAATGCCCCTTGATTAGGTTCTATTGTGAAGATTAAAAGAAGCAAAATACGTAGAGCACAGCTGTTCCTTTTCCGTTCTCTGTAATCTCTGCTTTTCTGGATTGACTCTGCTCTGAATTTTGCCTTCCAGAACTCATACTGGAGCATTAATTTGACTTTTGTATAACATTTTCCTTAGCTACAGAAGAAACCATTTGAGATCTCTAGCTAGGGAGGAAGTCAAACTCACATATGCCCCTCTGAATATAGGAACAAATGATCTGTCCAACCGTGGGCAGAAAATCAGGGCCACTCACAGAAGGCTTCATGTATAGTTCTTAAGTAATGATAAATATGTAGAATCTACAATGTCATTAGTTATCTGGATGCAGGAATTCAGAAACTGAGCCTAAAATGAATGGCAGTCAGTTACCTTAATACAAGGGTGCAAAACACCTTTAACTTAGACTGATTTCTGCAGTTGAACAATTCATAAACTTTTCAATGAGTCTTTTCTATCTAGGAATGATACAGATTTAGATAGAAACTCACATATATATTATTGTGTATGTGTCTACGTCTACTAAATATTTCATAAGTTGTTACTGTAGTAACAGTCTAATTGACTGTGTTTTAATCCCCTTATTTGTTATTTATAACAAAACATTTATGCATATAATAGAGCCTGCATATATGCATATGTGTGCATAATTTATACCGTGTTGCTCATAAATTAAAGAAGAGATTTGTAATTACTTTTGTAGATGCTGTGGTGTACTGCACAGGGCCTCTTTAGGAATAAAAGGCTTATGCTTTCACCCAATGGGAGTGCTGCTAAAATGACCTTTAACCCTCAGCTGTCAGTCTTTCTTGCAGGTTGTCTCAGCTGAAAAACTCAAGAGTCTCCAGAGAGACGCCCTTTTCCTGTGGTGCTCTCCGTGGTACAGTTGATAACCACAAGGGTACAAAGGCTCAGCTCCCAAATCTGAACAGATATCCACTCTCCACCAGATAGACGGACACCTTTCTGTCTCAGAGGTTAATCCTGAGAAGACTCCCTTCTAAAAATCCTGCATGATTATTTCATTTCAGAATCTACTCTCTAAGGGAAAATGCCTGAACCAAAGGGTCACAGGGAGGGTTGGTTGAAATGAGGAGAGAGAGCAGTTAACAGCAGGGATAGAAACAATATATTATCATTGCAACCCCAGGAAGTGAATGGAAGAGGAAAGGACTGTGACAAAACATAGCAAAGGTATCTTGCCTGATGGAGGGATGGCGTGGCTTGTGTGCAATTCTGCAGTCTTGTCGCTAGAGACCACTCATGCTAAAATTTTGACTCTGCCTCTGCTTAGCTTGTGTGTCTGTCCACGGTCAAGACACTAAAATGTTCTAATGAGGGATCCAATGAGGGAGTACAGGCCTGACACCTAGCACCTTCTCTGTTAACACAGCGAGGAAGGAAGGAAGGAAGGGAGGGAGGAAGAGAAGGAGGAAGGGAGGGAGGAAGGGAGAGAGGGAGGAAAAGAGAGAAAGGAAGGAAGGAAGGAAGGAAGGAAGGAAGGAAGGAAGGAAGGAAGGAAGGAAGGAAGGAAGGAAGGAAGAAAGAAAGAAAAAGAAAAAGAAAGAAAAAGTTATCATTGTTAGCTAAATTACCCTCTGATTCAATAGTACATTTTTCATACAATTCCTTTTTCCATTTGCTTTCTAACGTAGGGTTATATTCATATCACAAAGCATAGAATGCATACAGCGATTATTTGATCACAGAGCACTGACCCCGTCCCAAAGGACTGATCATATAACTGTTTTTGAAGGAGGGAGCGCTTTCATTTGCCAACACAGATGCCTATTTGACTCTTCTCTACCCTGTTCTGTCCCAGGAAACTGGTCTCTGTGAGTATCTCCTTAGCTCTCTGCCTGTCATATAGGTTTGGCCAATGGGAGACACCAAAACTGAGGTCAGAGGGTGGGAGGAGATTCAACTCAAGGTGTTTATGTCCCACCAAACCCTCCATGCCAGCTCCCTGTGGGCCACGATGTCCCTTCACACAGGCCAATATGAGGTCCCCCCAGCTCACTTCTGCAAGTGCCAGGAATCTTATTTCCTCTTGTTCCCTCAGTCCTGACATTGGTCATTATCTTTCTGCTGTTGTTGGATCTCGGGTATTTCACTGTACCTGGATTGTTTCCTTGAGTGCTGACCGTACCCTGCTCAATAGTGACCATACCTAGGGAGAATGCTCCATCTCCCTCCTCCTACTGCTAGAACCTTGACTAACCTGAGTGTGCCTGGGCATTTATATGTGCTGTTGTTGTTTTCAGAAGTTATATTTTCATCCATATGTTTTAAAGGCTTTTTAGTTTCATCTTCATCATGTGGCACATTAAAGCGAATGATCCGATCTGATCTGCATGCAATGTGAAATCTCTATAACTTTATAAAGTAAACTTGTGTACTTAGTTCTATTTGTGTCTCAAATGAGCAAGTAAATGAATAAAAGTCACTTTAAAACTGAGAGACCGCAATCATTAGGCTCACTTATAGTTGAGAAATACTTTAGTTTTTGCTCTTTTTCAAATTCGATAATTCTAAAGGACAAAAACAGATTTTCTTGTTTTATTTAACTTAAAGAAATAAATGCTAAACAAATGTTTTAAGCAACACAGAAAGAAAACAAAGATATATTTATTCCCCTATATCTTCATGTCAACTAGCTCTACTAAAAATAGCTTACATATCCAAAAAATGGTCAAAATAATAATATAAAGCATGATAAATCCAACTACTAAAATATCATGTAGGCACTAAAAGTAGTTTTATGACAAGGAGTAGTAGAACTTCAGTGAAAGATTATGTCTTCATCTTAGATGAGAATATATCAGGATATTCATTTTAAAGTGTGAACATTTCTAGAGAAAACACATAAATGTGGATGTGATTGCATCCCAGGTGTAAGATGCAGGTGGAATTATCTGCTACTTTAAATTTTTTGAACCACTAAGTTGACGATAATGAACATAGAATTCATTGTGAAAGAAGTATATGTGTTTTTCTCATTTCTAAAGTGAAAATAATTAGTGAATGGACAGGTTGTTTTTACTCACAGCTATTTAAAACTATGTTCAGGGCAATGGATTTGTTTTAAGACTATATCTAAACTATTCTGGCCTTCGAGTTTAAAGAATAAAATGAGCAGCTCCAAAATTACTATGTAATTTTTTGTAATAAAGGCCTTCTTTACTCATAGAAATGTGGATGAAGAGTATAACAGGTATCATCCTAATTCCCTTTAAATTATACTTAATTAATACACTGATCTTAGCATTATCTTTTAAAACTGAATCATTTTCATAAGAAACCACATCAGTTTAATATAAATTTTCTAAGACATAGAAGTACTAATATAACAATGCACAAGGTTTCAGAACAAAATCACCTTAATTCCCTGGGATTTAATTCATAGTCTTTTTGTCACTTTGACATATTTCTATTTCAATATTGCCAGAGAAATCATAGGAACTTGGCTTGATGTTAATGTTAGGCTAGGTGTAAATTTTTTTTAATTATATTTAATCCTCTTTTGGTTTAATTATATATATATATATATATATATATATATATATATATATATATATTCAGAGAAGGAAAACTCTGACTCCAAGGGCATGTTTTAAAGAAAATAAGAATTAAAAAAATGCATGAGAAAGGTCCCATCTTTGTGTCTTAGTTTTTAGTGGTTTTATTTTGTTTTTCCAATACAATTGAAGTCTCTTTTATAAACTATACACAACCTCTGATTCTACCTTGATTCAAGCTGACACTGTAGGAAACATAATTATCCTGAATGACATTCTCCAAATAAGCTGTAATGACTTCCTATCTTATTAACTTTGTGGCTTGCATTATCTTGACCAGGCAAGAATCCACCAGAATGCCAAAGGTCAGCCTTGTCTCTTGCCTTAACAATCAATACGCTGATATATCTGAATAGATTATGACATAGTCCATTGTGAGGTTTGAGAATAAAAAAGAATTTTGGGACATGTTTTGGTTCTGTCCTTCACATTCATATAGAGCTCAGTGTGAGAAAATAGATAATATCTGAAAGAACTCCTTTAAGTTTATCTAGCTCTGTGGTTCATACCTTGAAAGATTAATAGGTTAATTTAGTCATGGGTATCATAATCCATTGTAATTTGAAGATCTGGAGCAGTCCTTAATAAATACTAAGTTACTAATCATGATGTGTGTTTCATTTTATAGAGTTGAGGCTGAGGCTGAGGTGTGAAGAAAATCTTCAGGATTAGATAAACCAAAAAGGAAAAATAAGTTACATACTAGAAAAGATACAAATGAGCACCAATCATGTAGAACATGCAGGTTGGGGACCATAGACAAGACACGACTTATAAAGTCAAAATGTAGACAGGGTAGGAATAAGTCTGGGTAGGAAACATTTCCTAAATTGGATGAAAAAAAGTCTTATATATGGGTATATGCTACTATTGTAAATAATCAACAACACTGGAATCTGGAGATGAGAATCAGTCATTAACTTCATTTGTAATAGTGAAGGTTGCTGGTTTTTAAAAGAACATTTCATTTGATTTAATTTATTATTTTGGATTTTATGCATTTTTCTGAGAGGAGCCATTATTTATTTTCACTGTTTATCAGAGATTGGTCCTAACACGAGCAGCTAAGGCTTTCCTGGACTCAGACTTTAAAATCTACTGAGAAGAAAAGCAGTTAATTATTTTTTTATGAAGTCTAGGGCATATTTAGCTAGGAATTAACAATAACTCAGTTCCAAAAAGAGAACAGAATTATAGTCCTGAAGGTCATATACAAGTGATGATATGGCAGAAGCAGACTGTTCTGTGACAAGAATTAAAGAACAGAAAGGTTCTTGATTGAAGATAAGCCAATGTACATAATGTCAAAATTTAGGGTGAAATCAATAGCAGTGTACAAGGAAGGCCATTGTGCTCTTTGGAACTCCTCTAAATCCAAAACTTAAAAAAAAACAAAACAAAAACACAAAAAACAATAACAGCAAAAAAACTGGAAGACATAAGAAAGTGAATAAAAATTTTACAAGTATTATGTAGTAGCCACTCCTTGGTCCTCAAAGCAGAGAAATAGTTAAGTGGGATGACAGAAATATCTGTTAACAAAGGTCTTTAATCATATGGGTGTCTGTAATTCTCCAGTTTCTGGTCTTATTTATATCGTGTGTCCTTATAGCAAAAGGACCTTAATCATCTAGGGTAGTGCCAAAGAGCCCAGGGAGTTTTATTTCTCATTTTTAATAACATTTTGAGTAGAGTTTAATAATTTTCCAATTGTCTGACTCTGGCAACAACCTATGGAGATTCTAATTGGATCCAGCATCCTTCTAGCTTATGCTATCACAGGATGTAGTTAACCCAATCTAGCTTCAGCCTGCCTGCTCATCTTTTTAGCTTCAGAAAATTCATACAAAATGGCCAGCACGTTAAAGAAGCATGTTTATTTTTCTCTTTTTCTTACTGACTATCATCATTTTCTTAAGAGAAGGAAAATGATACCACAGCATACGTCTTTACATAGCAAATATTTTTTTCCTGAGTCTTCTGGGATGGTAGTTCCCAAATTTCCACCTGCAAAAGACTAACTTCGGAATTTTGATAAGATGCATAGGTATAACCTCTCGTATTCTGAATCAAGTTGTACAAACTAAACATTATGGGCCTACATTTTATTTTTTTTAAAAGCAAGACTCTTTTTTTATTTTAAAAATTCTGATGGTGGACCATGTGCATTCAGAGAAATAGAGATAGTATTTGGCCCTTGTAAAAACAAAATGTGCTATGCATATACACAGTTCTCAAGGAGCACGCGAGGGAAGAAGAGCCAGGGAAGAAATGTGCATAAGAGGATTGGAGAATGAAGCCTGTGACAAGAGAAGGGAGCAGTACAAAGTCCTGAGACCCTTTAAGCGTTCCTGCATTCTGCAATGTGGTCCGTATACATTATAGAATTCAGGGGAGGGGGGGGGATCTTCATTCTCCATATGAGAAAAGGGAGATTCAGTCAACTTAATAAATCAGTAAGGGGTCCCATAACAACTAAGTAGTAGAATAAGAATCTTATCCCATTTCACTCTGTCTAAAGTAAAAACAAACAAACAAACAAACAATGGTTTTACCTTGACAGCACGCTAGATTGAAAAATGTGTGCACGTATAATTATAATGCAAAGGATACAAAAAGGCACTCCACAATAGAGGCGTAAATGATTAAGCTGTTTAAAAAATAGCACAGTGACTGCTTGGGTGGGCATTTAGTCAGTCACTTCCTTTTATTCTTTGGGGGTGTTAATTAGGGGCTCATTCAAGAAGACCAGAGTATATGAACATATTTGACTTTGTAATTATTATTTTCATGTTGACATAATAGAGCAAAAACTATATATATATATATATATATATATATATATATATATATATATATTCAAAAATTAAAGGCCTACAAATCTCCAATATGTAGCCATTTCTTCGTCTTTATAGTCAAAGTGCAACTTGTAAAAATCACAGATATTGAGCTCTGCTAACAAGACTTTTCATGGTGAGATAGTTGTTTTTCCCCTGATACTATCCAAAACACAGCTTAACGTCCTTCCACGCCCAGTGTCACTCAGGTCTTCTCTTGCACCATGGCACTTACTCCCCAGAGGCAGCGGGTCTTGCCTGAAGAGTTGTCCTTAGCCACAGCGAGCCTCCTCACCCAAGCTGATGTCCCCTGCCACCCATGCAGCCTGGGTCCTCTGACTTGTCTGCATTGAGGTCTAGCTGCGGTACCACAAGACAGGACAGTTCTGAAAGGCCAACTGATCACGACCACCAGCAGTCTTCAAGCGATTCAGTCTTTCAGTGCAACTCAGTCGCAGTTTGGTTCCTCCCTCTGACCCACCAGAGAGCCTTCATTCCACCGCAGGTGTTGATCTTGATGATGCTCCCAATATGTAAGTGTCCATCTCTGGGCCTGTTATCCTAAAAACTGACTTAAACCATCAAATCATTAGCTATTCCCTTCAGGTGCTTTAATGTTCTGTATATTTATGACTGTAAATGCCGCCTCTTCGAATATTATTCTTTTATGGACAACTCTACCATTTTTAGCTTAAATGGTATCTTAATTAGGATACCGGTAGCAATGTTTATTGAAGGGAATATCTTAAAAGGTGTAGATAGGATGCATGGGAAATACCTGCCTGCACCACAGGGCAGAGCAGTGCCACCCTTGACTGCAATGAGACAACAGAAATGAACAGAGGAGAAAAGGCTGCAGAGAGGGCCACATTGGGGAGGGCTGGGGCTGGGGCTCTTAGTAAGTCGGTTCATTTGTACCCTGGAGAAGGATCTGTGAAAATAACTACAGTCTGGTGGACGGAGGCAGGAAAATGAAGAGACAAGAAAGCCGAGAGACAATAGCTCTCTTGCGTAAGGCCTCAGGGTTGGTAATTAGCTCAACTGTTATAAAACCGCTCCAGAAGAATGCCAATGCCACCATTTGATATAATAAGTAAGTGTATTCTATTTATTATCATGAGGTATTTCTATATTTATATCTGAGGAAGATTTTGAGCTTTCTCAGATTTGGGGCTAAACGTTACTCCTTTTAGAATTTCTAACACCGAGCACGGTGCTGGGGAAAAAGCAAGTTCCTTATTTCTCACTTATCCTTCTCCAAAGAATACTTAACCTACCTCCATCTACACTCACGTCTTATAGTTTCCTGAGGGATGTCTATGGAGGTGTTAAAGAGAATGGGACATCGTTCCGGAAAGTCCCAATAGCTGATGAAGCTTGGGGGCGAATGGGGCGCTGCTTGTTGCGGCCACAATGCCTCTGTAGTCAGGAAAATCAATGACAATATATCAGCTGACTATGTGAGTGAGGGAAGTTAGTGATACAACTGGGATGATATAGGAGTTTCTTCATTTTTAGCCCCATGATTTCTTGCCAGCACATGATCAGAACACTTTAAAGGAATGACGAACATATGAATGAACTACCAGCATCCTCTGTTGCAAACATGTCAAGAAATAATGTATTAAAACATGCTAAAAGATGAAAAACAGATATTCTGCCTCTCTTTGGAAGTCAGGAGGTTCCCAGAATATATTGCCAGGGAGAATTCAGCTTCAAGGAGAGGAATCTGAAAGATCGAATCACTGATCTTAATCACTATTGATTTAGAGGCATCGGGCTGAAAGGAATGGAGGCAAATTCCTCAGGTGGAAGAGACATGGCAGTCACTGGCTCAGGAGAGCCCGTCAGAGAACTAGACACGGAGGTTGTCTCTCGTTAAGCGAGTGTGGGAAACAAAAGGGAAGTTTAGGCTCACCCGGAAAAGACTCTGCCAGCTTTCAGAGGCCAGACACACAGGCCGCAGATGGAGCCCTGTGGACTCCTGCCATCTCCTTAGCCGGGCTGCATGGCTGCCATTTGCCAGCATCTGTCGGTGCGAACGGCAAAACCGTTCCCTCCCACCCACTTACTTCTGTCTCCACCACCCACTCTTTTCAAAACGCATCTTATTTTATTGTCTTATTACTTATTGAAGACAAGCTCTGGAAGCCCCCGCCCCAGCAAACGCGCAGCCCGCGTCCCGCTGTACAGGAGCTTCCTTTGCAGTCTGGAGCAGGTGTTATTGTTTAAAAATACCCAAATCAAACTCCTCTAGCTACTATAAAAAGCATAACTTTTAAAGCCTTATATAATTTTCAGAGCAAATGGCATTAAGAAACTTGCTCTTGCACCTGCCTACTCTTCAGATTTGCATAAGTGTTCATTGCTGTGCAAATGTAGCACAGCGTTTGGTTCCAGTTAATGGAGAAAAAAACAAAAAACTAAAACAAAACCAGAGGCCCCGTCCATCTGTAAAGCATCTTCCTAAAGAGTCAAGGCACTTCCTTTGCTTAAGCGCACAAACAAACAAGGGGTTCAAAACTTTCATACTAAGATAAATTTTCTGCAACACAATTTGTTAAAAATTGATCGGAGAAAGCTACGCCCATATTTTTGTCTCTGGGAGATTTAAGTGTCTTTTTGAACACATTATATTCTGACCATTAGGCTTTGACATGAGGGACAATTTCCTTAATGGCATTAAGGTAACAAGCCTAGTTTGGAGTCCGTAATGTGAACAAATGATCTCATATGCTTGCACCATCAGTGGTGATATGGTCCAACAAGTTGCCAAGAATCTAGAATTTTCAAAATCGGACATATTTTAAAAAAATAGTAAGGAGAAGGAATAGCAGACACAGGGACTGAAGCTGAGTTAGATCCCTGCTCTAAGCACGTTTGATTCCCTGTGTCTTGCTTCAAATACCACTCTTTCCATACACGTTGCCTTGAGTGAGGTAGTGAGCTCCCTCAAACGTGTTTTCCCCTAAGTCTGTTGTGTGTCCTTTCTTATAATTTGCTATTCTGTAACTTGCTCCGTCTCCGTGGTGTCATTCCGTACCCTCATAATTACTTACCAGAATTAATACAATAATTCCTGCTATCGTTAATTATTGGTATCACAGCATTCCACTTCAGTGACAACACGTTTATCTTCCATATTTTAATTTATATAGTTTTCTTGGAAAATAAGTATAAATTTATAATTATCCTCATAAAACGGTATTACTCCCTCCCATTAGCCATAAAAAAATGTCAAAGCTCCATATTTGACTTGGTTTCTGGTCTGTTTTTCTCTTGGTTGTGTACTCCTTTCAAATCACTACTTACATTTCGGGAAGAATGATTCTTAATGTCGGAAGGGGAATCTGTCCTGTGCATCGTAGGGGGTGGAGCAGCATGCCTGGCCTCTACGCCAGTGATTTCCAGCTGATGAGCTGCAACAATGTTTAAAACATGTGATACCTGACTGTTTAGTCAGGGGCACTGGCCTCTTTTCTCTTAGAGTGTCAAATAAAGAAATGACAACAGCCAACACAATGATAACCATCTGGTGCGAATGAATCGAAAGAATACCCTTTTCTGTTGTTGTTTAGATAGGCAAAAAATATAACATATCTTTTGGTGTGCCACTGAATTTTAGTAATTAGTTTATGTGCCATGAGATGAAAAAGTTGAAAATCGCTGCTAGATTCCCATTGTGTTGCCCCAAAGTCATAATTAAATTTTGCCCTAGCCATTGCCAAGTGCCCCCTGGGTACAGGATTTTCCTGTAGTTGAGAACCACTGATCTAACCCTGGTCATGGAATGCACGTGTTACCTCAGACAGACAAAATGACTTACACATGAATTTTGTATCCACTTAACATTTTCTTACCTATTCAAGTGTCCTTATTCTTGTGAAGTTTTATGTGATCCTTCCTAACAGAGAATTTGTCTGCTGCCTTAGCCATCACCCTATTTTATAGAGTATTATTCTGTATTGAAACAATTTTTATTTCTGTTTTCTGCTTGGATCCTTGAGTTTATAAAATGTAGAACCTGTTTTATACATAGTTCTTTATCCTATTTCCTAGTAAAATGATTGTCACATGAGAGGAGCTTATTTAATATGTTGCAAAGAGTGATGGAATGTTTAGATGAATATCAAAATGATGAATATATGTTTGTCTATGTGCCATGCATCAGCATATTGTAGATAATCAATACATATATGGTTATAGAAGGGTTGAGTGAAATACTTCATGTATTAACACTCAGACTGGTTGGAGCTTACATAACACAATGACACTCCAGCAAAATCCCATAACCTTCCTGGATATTTACTTTAAATTATAAAACATTTCAGAATGCCATCCTTTAAGTGCAAGCTAAGTCATTCAATTTAAAAACAATAGTATCCTTGTTTTATTTAGATGTGCTGAATTAAACAGACCTCTGCTCTGTCTTGCCAGTGCTGTATAACCTTTACTAGCGTAGAAGATGAATCTTAAGTGGTCCTGATAGGCTTTGATCCATGCAAAATAATTACAGTCCATTTACCTCTGCCTCTCATTTCACCCTTTCCTCACAGGGCAAGTCTCTGTCCTTCAGTTCTCTGTGTGGTTTCGGATGAGCTAACAATTGCACATTTAAGCCTAGGAGATTCCATTGTCTGAATTATGACAGCAGTGATCTTTGACATGAATTTGCATTGTATGATGTACAGGAAATAAGAGAAGGGGAATAAGGTAAGGGACTGTTCGTGGACTCCTTTTTCCCTTCTCCGCCATCCTGTGAGTCATGGGCAGACAGGTCAAGATTGATGGCCAGGTCCTTCAGTGGCTTATAACTTGGGGAAACTCAAAGAAAGGACGGGGCTCTGCTTTTATCCTCTTATTGCTATGGGCCAGCTCTTATGACAAGTCTTGTAATAAGCCCTTTCACTTCCCCAGGTCATCAGTAAAGCAGACACACATAGACTGCCTTGGTGATTCCTGGGATCTTAGGAGCTTTCCTCTGTTGATTTGACTTGAATGCATTTGAAAAGTGGTGGGAATTCCTCAGGGACTTGAACCGCCAGCTGAGATGGGTACAGAAGGTCAGTAGGCATTGGAGCAGGAAGTGAGAGGGAGGATGAAAGTATGATTCAGGAGGGGTCTATCTATATGTATGAGTGCGTGTGTGTGTGTGTGTGTGTGTGTGTGTGTGTGTGTTTATGGAGAGAGAGAGAGAGGGAGAAGAGAATTGGCTTATGGGTTTATGGAAGCTGCAAAGACCCCAGCCTGCCTAGCATCTGCAAGTTAAGAGAACCAGGGGAGCTGCTGTTGTAATTCAGTTCCAGTCAGAAAACCTGAGACTTGGGGGAAAGAGGATATAAATCCTGATCTGAGTCCTAAAGCCCCGGAACCATGCACATCCACATCTGAGGGCAGAAGATGGATGTCTCAGCTCCAGCAGAGAGAACAAATGGGCCCTTCCTCTGTCTCTTTGCTCTACTCTGGTCTGCAGTGGATGGAGGCTTCTGGCCAGCACTGGGGAGACCACGTGGTCCTGTTCACACAGTTTGCCTGCTCCCTGCTGGGCTCTTTCAGAGACAGCTTCACAGTCCCACCCAGAAATAAGTGTTACCTGCAATCTGGGCATCCTTTAGCCCATGATGTGCACAGGCAAAATTAACCAGCGCAGGTGTGTTCCGAAATGCTCAGGTAGAAAGCGAAGGGAGAAGCGGATTGGTGAGGCATGCAAAGAGTTACATTTTAGGCCTTCCTTCACTTCAGTGTACAGGTTTGATGATGAATGGCACAGAAGCTACTCACATATTCTTATCACTCTTATAGTTAAGATCCTGTTACTAAGTATTAGCATATAATTAGCAAATACGTTGGCACGGAGCTGAGCTTGGGATCTCTAGACATGTTTTGAAACCCTGACTCTTTCAACAATGTATTTTTTTTTTCTTTTGAGTTATAGTTTTCCTGTTTTGGACACTCTCTGGAATACTATACATGTTTGACAATGTATACATATTAATATAATAATATAATATAATACTTAGTAAAGATTGCCTTATTTTGACAGTCTCATACAGTTTTTTTTAAACTTCTGAGTTCTAAAAACTGTATTGCAAGTACTTTAAGGAATATATATACATATATATATATATGTATATATATTCATTCACACCTTCTGGAGAGGAGCTGGAAATATTAAGAAAATGTCATTCTCTCCTACAGTCATTTTCTGTGACTTTATGGTGTTTTTCTCCACAAGCAATCAGTTTCCTTCCTCTTCATGTTATCACATAAATATTCTTGTTTACAAGGATAAAAATCAATGGCTCAATTCATATATCCATGTATCAAATACCTTGCGTAAAGCCATTTCCTACTACTGAAAAGCAAGGAGAAAAGTTATTTCTCTCAGAAATTGCAATTTGTTGTCTTTTGACTTATCAGCGATGTCTGCATAGTTTCTGGAAATTCCTTAACCAGATTGGTTTTTCCAAAAGAGGTATGGGGAAGGTTATGTGCTTATATTTTCACTACACTGAAAAATGTCTTCTCTGATAGGACAATGGAAGACAGATCAGAAAATGACGAAAGGGAAGCAGTTGGGAAAGTGGTGATCCTAGACCTAAGTAGTCTCCCAGGTTTTGGGTCCTGGGTGAGGCAAATATATCATGATAACTTTTATTAATATTGAATTGATATTTTTACCTGTATGTACTTTATAATACTATCTAATTGGTACAACATAGTAGGAAGACAATAATGATATTCATTTTTGAAATATGATTTGTCCTCCCTGAAATAACAGAATCACATATAACTTGGTTGAGTTTCTAGGAATAATATTCATAATATTAATTTTGCTTCTCATCTGTGCTTATTTTATGCACATGTGTGCAAAATGTATAAACATATGCACACATGCACATACACACATTATTTCAGTTTGTAACTATCAGTAATTTTATGGTGATTTTATTGCCATAATTTAGTGAAACATATTTCTAAAAGGGCTTTTACTTCATGATGAATTCTCTGTTATGAGGACAAAGTGGTCCTAAAATGGATATGATGTGACCCAATGAATTAAAAATCCAATTTCTTTCCTCCCATTGTATAAGCACCATAAATTTTTTAATCCCATTTTTGTTCTGAATATTCATAGTCCCTTAATTATGAAGTTCTTTTTCTGAAAAATAAAAATAATAATAATAGAGGCTTCATTTGTAGTAGGAGATGTTAGGATGGGTGTACTTGTTCAGAATCACTTGAGGTAATTTAATAATTTACACTTCTTTTGTGTGTTTGAAGAGTATACTTTGTTACAGTCAATAGGTACTGAAGTCACACACATCAAACCTTGCCTTTTCATTCCCTCTCCTGTGAAAAGAAGTAAGTGAATTAAGAATTACCATATCTTACAGGCTCAGACAGTATAATTATGCCAATTTTCAAGGCATCTCTGATGGTTATATAAAATGTATTTGAAAATCAGTATTTTCACTGATCATTTGATTCAGTTTCATTAGATAGCATAACCTTCCTTCCAGACATCAATTAATGCAATGACTAGAGGATGAATCTCTAAACTCCTGGCTTCAGTTTGCCATCAAATTAGGTGCAGGGAAAAATGAAGGACACAGAAGAATATGCCTGCAAAAAAGTTTATTAATGATTATTGAGTGTGATGCTACGAAGGAGTAGAAATATTCTGAAGCCAGAGTTGAAGTCCTGGTGTTTCAAAGCAAAACTAATTCTATAGGAGTTTTAAGTCTTTTGTGTCTTAAAAGTCACATAGCCCCTGGGCCTCTTTTTTCCAAGAACAGGGTTTAGGGTGGACTAAGTTTCCGATCTCAAAAATCACCAAATGAGCCCACTTCTTTTACTAGTGAGAAACCCAGGTCCCAATAGTAGTGGCTGTGAGTAATTTTTGGAAAGACAAAAGGGAAGCAGCAGGACCAAGATCTAAAAAGAAAAATGCATTGTTCGACGTTAGGGGCTTCCCACACATTAAGGGCCCAGCCTAGGCCAAGTCCCTGCTTTCTGTTGGACTAAATGGGCTCAAGTGCAGCTACTCTGATGTTCGAATTCTCCCAGGGCAAGAGCTCTCCTTGGCTTCCATCATTTACTTAACGTTACCTACCGGCTAAAGTAGGAACATTTAGATACCAAACAGAAGAGTGTATTCAACCTTTATCGCAACATTACATTTATTCTTCTTTCCAAGTGACCTTTATGGTGATGGCAAAGTGTTTCTTTTGAGATGCACCTGACTTTTCCCATGTTTCCCCATATCCTCCAGATTCCTAATGAGTTGCCGAGTACGTTATAGATGATGAAGCACAGATGTGTTCTCACCTCCACGCAGGCAGCCTGCTCACACAGCCGAGCATTGCACATCACAGAAACTGATGAGCACCCCTAGACATCGCAGTTAAAAATGTGGCTCAGGTGCTGCTGCTTACTGACCGCTTATTGCCCGTGAGACTCTGACATGGCCGTGAACTATTGAAACGCCCTTTCCCACCTAGTTCTCTGGTTTGCTATTCTGTCAGTGTTCTCCTTAAATTTCACTTCCTTGTAATCTGCCTCAGCTTCTCACTTATTTATTTTTGCTAATTATGAGCCATGATCTCTCTAGTTCCTGCTTCAAAGGGTTTGCCCCTGGATACCTCCTGGGGGTATTTCCTGAGAGGTAACAATATAGTCTGGGGGGCAGGGCTGGGGTAGAGAGCCAGGGCCTTGTTTTCCTGTGTGCATGTCTGGATAGTCCTTGCTTGTCTGAGCTCTGGCCCTCGCCTGTCTGCAGTGGCATAGGGTTGCTGGTCTGGGGGGCTCAGAGCCAATAACTGGGGTCCAGGGGGCTGGAGAGACCTGTACCCCCTTAAAGGGGAAAAAAGTGGGGAAGAAGAGCAAAAATTGTTAAAAGGAAAAAAAAAGGGAGAAAAAGGGAGGAACAGGACCTGAGCAAGCCTTGGCCCTGTATTCATGTCCAGCGGATGATGGGTTTGTACTGTATGGTGTCATGAGAACCTCTATTTCATACCTACAGGACCCTGGCTCTATCTCAAAGATATTTGAAAATTTGGGGGCACACTAAAACTGAAGTTAAAAAAAAAAAGAATCGCCTCCTCGTTGAGAATAATCCAATTAAATATTATCCTAGGAATTGAGGGGTGTGATGATAGCTTAGCAAATAAATGTGACATTGAATATTCATGGTAATTTTCAAAAGAACACACATTTCCTCGAAGAGTCAGCCACTTTTAATGGAATGAGCCCTGTGTCATTCTTAACTGCTTCCTGTAGTTCCTTGGACATATCACTTAACTACTTCAAGCTTCAATTTCCCGGTATGAGTATAGTGCTGACCATTTGCTTTGCCTATGTGGGAACCAAGACAGGATAAATTGAGATGAGAGAAAAAAAATGTTCTGTACACAATTATTTTTATTTTTTGTTTAATGCCCAATATATTTATCTTTTGAATTTACAAAATAAAAACTAAAGCTCTTTAAAATATCAAAAAATCATTTGTCTAAATCAGGTGGAGGCAGAAAGGCATAAGCGATCTGTAAATAAATGGATGTGGTCTTGCTCTATTATCATTTTTTTAAAAGATTTTATTTATTCTTAGAGAGAGGGGAAGGGAGGGAGAAAGAGAGGTAGAGAAACATCAATGTGTGGTTGCCTCTCATGTGCTTCCAACTGGGGACCTGGCCTGCAACCCAAGCATGTGCTCTGACTGGGAATCAAACCGGCGACCCTATGGTTCACAGGCTGGTGCACAATCCACTGAGCCACACCAGCCAGGGCACATATTTTTAAATGGAGTTAGGCAATAAAGAAAGGGGACATCACAGATCTGATTCACCCCCCCCCCCCCCCCGTAGCCAATTTCATGTTTTGTAATTTTGGGATTCTGGCAAGGCCCAGGGATCAGAGCCACTTAGGAGCCTCGTTCCTCTTTGGAACCAAACACAAGGTATAAAAGCAATGTTACTCTGGGGCATTACTACAGTGTCCTGTAGTTATATAGACACCTGGCTTGGTTTTGGTGAAAAGTATCTACCCAGTGTCCACTGTTCATTTTTGGCTTGTTGTGCCATGAACTTTCTGTATAACTCACTTCACATAAGAAGGGTACATGGGCCCTAGTGAGCGCTGAGCACTTAGGAAGTTACATCATTGGACAGGATGTTCTAGAACATGTGGTCACAATGAGTGAATCCTCCCAACAACTCTGCTCAAAAAGGACTATTACTCTGTGTTTTTTTAAAATAAGGAAAGTGAATTAAAGTGCACATTCAAGGTTCACACAGTTAGTAAAACAAAGCTGGGATTGGAAATCAAGCCCTTTAGCTCCTCATTTCATGATTTTTTCATGATGGCATACCGCTAAGACAGTCAAGGACAGGAACACTGAGTTTCTCTTCATGAGTCTTTTTTAGCTCAGTATACTAGACACACCATTTGTCTTCAAGGGAAAATGGAGATTCAAATAACATGGCATTTAGCCCCGGCTGGGTGGCTCAGTTGGTTGGAGTCACCAGAAGGTTGCGGGTTCCATCCCCGGTCAGGACACATACCCAGGTGGTGGGTTTGATCTCTGGTTGGGTAGCATACGAGGGGCAACCAATTAGTGTTTCTCCCTCATATTTCTCTCTCTCTACCTCTCCTTTCCTCTCTCTCTAAAAGTCAATGAACATATCCTCAGGTAAGGATTAAAATAATAATAACATGGCATTTAGGAAATAAAATATAAATAGACATAATCTCTTAATAAAGGTTACCATTTTTAGTTTGAATGCACCCTGGAGAGATGCAGGCCTGGCCCTTTAAGAATACCTAAAGAGTATATACCAAACACATAACCATGGTCTCTACCTTTGGAGTTTTTTCTTCAGAATGTCCAGGCTGGGTCCTGAATATCCTCATGCCCCTCTCTCTAATACCAGCACTGCGTGATTCTGATGAGTAGGGTCATTGCTTTAGCCTGGATTCTTAATGTCCGATTAGATCAGAATCCCATTCACAGAGGGAGAAGATCAGACATGCTTCATTCTTGCAAAACTCTTAAAATACCTTGTAGTACCTTCTTGGTAAGTCCAATTTTGGACATTTAAAGAGGCTGTATTGTAAGGTCACTCGAGCATAGGTACTGAAATCGGACATTTGAGTTCCAATCTTAGGTTTATCTCTTATTATTTTTGTAGTTGAGAATGCTGCTTGAACTCTGCATGTCTGAGAATACTAAAATATCCCATGATTGTGGGAAGGTCCAAGAGACAAGCTATAGTAAGCACGTGTCAATCTCTTACTGCTGTAACAGATGCTTCTGCACACCAGCAGTCTACCTGGTAGCTACTGCACAATTCACATAACAAATGATCCCCAAACTCAGCAGTTTACACCAATAAAGCGTTGGTTCTGACACTCAGGGAGGTTCAGGTCAACTGTGATTTGGCTGAGCCTCTCTGGCTGTCAGCTGGGAGGATTTGTTTCAGGATGCAGATGAAATCGAGCATGGCTTTAGGCTCTGGATTGGGTTCAGATCTGCTTGCTCCATGAGCATTTGTCCTGGGCCCCAGAATCCAAGGCCAGCCAATGCCCGGGGCATACTTCTCTCATAGAGAGTCAGTGATGTGCAAAAGCCAAGGCAAACTGCACAGCATGTCCAAGGCCTCTGCGTGCATGACTTTTGCTAACATTTGATTGGTCAGAGTCCATCACACAGTCAAGGCCACATTGTTTGAGAGGGAAATAGATTTCACCAACATGAGACCAAGGGCAGGAGTAAAACTACATGGAAATATAATCCGGACTATTAAAATGTACAATAATAATAATTTTCAATTAATAAAAATGATGCGCTTTAACATTTTTTGTGAGACTACAATTCTCCACATACTGTGAATTACGAGTATGTTGATTTTTCTTTAAAAGTATGAAAAATGAAAACTCACCCTCACTTGTTACTGTCATCGAATGAGAACTGTCTTGAACTTTTCCTGTCTGAGAAACACATTTATGTTATTACACTTCTTTTACAGGTGACTCAGATTAATTTATACAAGAACAACTTAATTCTTCCAGTCACTGTGCTCAAATTCCTAGAGGCTTTAGAAACAGGAAAATGTGGCAGAGATGTGCACATTTTGGGAGCTGGGTACTGTCGACAGGAGAGTGTTTGCTGGGAATTGGGTAGAAGATGACCAGTCTTAGCTGTTTAAAACAGCAACTATTTCTTGCAAATCAGTGTTATCCTAGGTTTGTGCCAGGCAGAACTTAAAACTGGCTTTAGAAACATCACAAGTTGCAGTAAGGAAGCAAACAAAAGAGAAAGCTAAAACCTTAAAAGAAAAAAAAATGTCAGATCTTAGAGGGACTTGAATGGAAAATTACAGAGATTAGACTTTATTGTATAGGAAATAGGAGGAGCTGACTCTGGCTAGCAAGTTAATGTATAGGAGAGTCACTTTCCTGGGAATATTTTAACTATACATAACCTTGGCTTAATAGCTGCTGTAATTTTAAAGGACAAATAACAAATCAACAAAGGATAATATACAAATAAAAATAAAATATTATATAAATGGTCTTTTCAGTGACAAGGAAATACAAAAGACCATGGACATTTGAGAGGTTCAACTTCAATAGAAAGAAATGAATCGTCGTCATCGTCGTCGGCAGCCGTCCGTCTCGAGAGACGATGGCGTAGCTTCCCGAGAGTCTATCTGCACCGCCGAGAATGGCTGTGCAGTCCGACTCGGGAGTGACAATCCCTGCCACACTTGTTACAGGTGAAGGCAGATGGCCGTTGTTGCTGCTGTTGACGCTGCTTCCGCCTCGATCTTTTCTGGGCCGCCTCCTCGTTGCGCGCAGCCTCTGCACGTGACGTACCTTGCCTGACCGCGAGCCTCCAGGCTAGGCGGTCGTCTGCTTGAACTTCCCATGTGTTGAGATTGATGGAGCATTGTGTCATGTCCTTTTTGCAGATGTCTTTGAACCGCAGTTTTGGGCGCCCTGTCATCCTCTTGCCTTCTGCTAGCTCGCCGTAGAGGAGGTCTTTGGGGATACGGCCTGCATCCATTCTTTTGACATGGCCGAGCCACCTGAGGCGTCTCTCGCTAAGAACTGCATGCAAACTGCTCATGTTGGCTCGCTTCAGCACCTCGGTGTTGGGGACCTTATCCTGCCAGGCGACATGCAAGACGCGTCGCAGGCACCTCATGTGGAAGCTGTTGAGTTTCCTTTCGTGCCTTGCGTAGGTGGTCCACGTCTCGCTGCCATAGAGGAGAGTGCTGAGTACGCAGGCTTGGTAGATGCGCAGTCTGGTTTTCTCAGTGAGGCTGGAATTGTTCCACGCTCGCCGGTTCAGTCTGGCCATAACTGTGGCTGCCCTGGCGATTCTCCGATTGACCTCCAAGTCGACTGACAGAGAGCTCGAGATGGTGGACCCGAGGTAAGTGAAGTCATTGACAACCTCCAGGGTGTATCCGTCGATGGTGATGCATGGGGGAGTCCCCGTGCCTTGAGCCATAACATTTGTCTTCGTCAGGCTGATGGCTAGTCCGAACTCCTTGCATGCGTGGGAAAGGCAAGTGACTAGCTGCTGGAGTCCCCCTTCGGAGTGTGATGTCAAAGCTGCATCGTCGGCGAAGAGCATCTCACGGATGAGCACCTCTTTGACTTTGGTCTTGGCTCGTAGACGGGCCAGGTTGTAGAGCTTGCCATCGGATCTGGTGTGAATGAAGACACCCTCGCTGCAGTCCTTAAAGGCGTATTGGAGGAGCATGGAGAAGAAGATTCCGAACAGCGTAGGCGCGAGGACGCAGCCCTGCTTTACTCCGCTGCTGACTGGGAAGGCCTCAGAGGTTGCGCCGTTGTAGGACACCGTGCTGTGCATGTTGTCGTGAAAGGACATGACCACAGCAAGCAGATGTGGTGGACAGCCAATCTTCCGTAGCAAGCTGAAGAGTCCGCTTCGACTGACCAGATCAAACGCCTTCGTGAGGTCGATAAAGGCGAGGTAGAGTGGTTTATGCTGCTCGTGACACTTCTCCTGCAGCTGGCGTAGGGAGAAGATCATGTCCACTGTTGATCGGCCAGCTCTGAAGCCACACTGGGACTCTGGGTAGACGCGGGAAGCAAGGGTCTGCAGGCGGGCAAGAGCGACCCGGGCGAATACTTTGCCGACGACGCTGAGGAGAGAGATGCCCCGGTAGTTGTTGCAGTCGCTGCGGTCTCCTTTGTTCTTGTACATGGTGATAATGTTGGCATCTCTCATATCCTGGGGGATGTAACCCTCCTTCCAGCAGAGACAGAGTAGATGGTGGAACGGCTGTAGCAGGACTGGTTTCCCGCTCTTTAGGATTTCTGGAGGGATTCCGTCGCTTCCTGGTGCTTTCCCGCAAGCGAGGCGGTCGATGGCTTTGCCGAGCTCTGCCGCAGTAGGTGGGGTGTCTAGCTCCTCCATGACTGGTAGGTCTGGGATGGCGTTAAGAGCAGTGTCTGTTACGGTGTTCTTCGTCGCGTACAGCTCGAGGTAGTGCTCGGTCCACCGCCGCATTTGCTGTTCCTGGTCAGTGATGACCTCACCTGTCTTGGACTTAAGGGGGGCGATCTTGGAGGGGATTGGGCCTGTTGCCTTCTTGATACCCTCATACATTCCTCATGCGTTGCCTATATTGGTGGCTTCCTGAATGCTTCTGCACAGGTTTAGCCAATAGGTGTTGGCACAGTGGCGGGCAGTCTTCTGGACTTTGTTCCTGGCAGCCCGTAGAGCTTGAAGTGTACTGGGAGTGGGCGTGACCTTGTAAGCCAGTAGGGCCTTCCTCTTAGCCTCGATCACGGGTTCCATTTCTCCCCAGTGAGCCTCGTACCAGTCAGCGTTCTTCCGCTCTTTCTTCCGGTAAGCAATAATGGCGGAGTTGTATATGGCGTCGCGGAGACGTGGCCAATTGGATTCGATAATGTCATCTGCCGCCACTCCCTCGCCGAGTGCATCTTCCATCTTGTTGATGAATTGCTGGGTCTTAACTGGGTTGCTGGCACAACTGGTGTTGATGCGTGGGCGACCCTTCATCTTGGAGTGGTACAACCTCTTCGGCATTATGCACACCTTGCTTACCACGAGGGCATGGTCCGTGTCGCAGTCTACACTGTGGTAGCTGCGGGTGAGGAGGGTGCTGCCAATATCCGTTCTTCTGGTGATGACGAAGTCAAGCTGGTGCCAGTGGCGGGAGCAGGGGTGCCTCCATGACACCTGGTGGATCTCTTTGCACTTGAAGAATGTGTTTGTCACCCATAGGCCATGGTGACACGAAAGCTCAAGCAGTCGCTGATCATTCTCATTGATCTTTCCTCTCCCAAAGTTTCCAAGGCAGGTGGGCCAGGCCATGTGGTCGGCTCCTACTCTTGCGTTGAAGTCTCCAAGGAGATAGAGAGCGTTACTTCTGGGGATCTTGGATAACGCTTCGTCCAGTGCATGGTAGAACTGTTCTTTCTCTTCGGTGGTGGCGCAGAGGGTTGGGGCGTACGCGCTAAGAATGCTGACTGGGCTGAAAGTTGTTGACAATCGGAGGGTAAGTAATCTCTCTGTGCCTCCTGTGGGTGGCTCTATGGAGTTAACAAGCGTGTTCTTCACAGCGAACCCAACACCGTGCTGTCTCGGTTGGTCCAGAGACTTCCCTTGCCAGTAGAAGGTGTAGTTGGTTTCTCTGATAGTTCCGTTGTCAGCCAACCGGGTCTCCTGTAGAGCCGCAATGTCGATGTTTAGTCGTGCCAGTTCCCTATCGATGACAGCGGTTTTCCTGGCACCCTTGATCCACGGAAGGTCTGCAGTAAGTCCGGGGCACATGGTCCTGATGTTCCAGCTAGCGAGGCGAAGAGCCGGAGGCTTCTTTCTTGTTGTTTGCTTGGAATTAACTGGTGCGGGTGTTTTGTGGCCCACTTTTCGAGAGGTGCCTCTCTGATCCCCACGCACCCAGTGGGGCAGGCGAGCCATGGCGAGACGGCACCTAATTGGCTGGGGCTGCCCAGCTTGAGGCGGGCGGTAGCTGTCCAGTGAGGTGCGATGACCTCTCCCACCGTCAGAGGAGACACCTGGCGCTCGTTTCCTTCGCCAATCGGATGAGCTTATAACCGGTATCTGTCTCCTCCCGTGTTGAGTCGACATCTTGCGATGACGCTGGAGTGTCCTCTCCAGTGAAACTGAAGCTACAGAGCCTGGGCAGGGTGATATGGAGGGTCTGCTGTTGCCCATGCAGCAGACCCCCCCCTCTCTTCGCAGCTGAAGGGTCCAAGGGAAAGACAAAGTCAATACAGCTTGGCTTCAGGTGCGCCGCAGGAGTTGCCGGTGTTGACTACAATGTCAAACTGCCTTAGGGACTCTGGTTTTTTGTTTTTTGTTTTTGAAATACTTTTCAAATTTTTAAAAATTTATCTTAGTGTGGTAGGAACACTATTAACATGAGACCTACCCTGCTAACATTTTAAGTTCAGAATACATTATGTTTGACTCTCAATACAATCAAGAAACCTTTCTACAGTGGGAAATATTATTAATATTAAGCTGTGGCAATAGGAGGGGGCATAGTCTCATACATTTTTAGTGGGAATGTAATTTGGTCCAGCAATTTTATACCAAAACTTGTCAGCATCTGTAGAAATTTTAAGTGTGCATGATTTTCTCCATTATTTACATTCACAGATATTGAGCCAAGAAGGAAAAAAAAAAAGAATAATAATGACTTTTTAAAAAAATCAAACAAACCAAAACCTTGCCAATGCACAAGAAATTTTGAGTAGACATGTTATTGAAATCTTTCAATAGCAACATCAGGACTACCTGAATAACTCACAATAGTAAAATTTAAAAAAAGTAGTTGTACGTGCCGAGTTCCATCCATTACATTAAATTGTATGCATTTTTTTTTAAGACTTGTCTTGAGAAATGTCAAAGAGCCAACTGTCTTTTATGAATGAAATAGTACTGATAGTTATTTTACTGTGAATTTTTCTGGCATGTCAAAATAAGTGTTTTTCCTTTTTCTTTTTTTTTTTCTTTCCTTTGCAACTTGTTCAATATTTTAAAAATAGCTACTTTATTATACCCCATGCATATACAACATGGTTTAAAAACTGGGCACACTCTTCTAAAGCCACAAGCTATCATGACGCACATAAACTGTTGGCTTGAATTTCAACGAGGAGGAAAAACTAAAATCTCCTTCCCAGGTCCCTCTCGGAAAGAACTGAATTGGCCTTTCCAATTAGTAACCATTGATACCAAGGACTTTGAAGTTAAAAAAGTAAAGGGAAGAGCTGCAGCCAGTGCAAGCCACGGATAATACATTCGTTAACACTGCTCCTGTTCCGTTTTGTGAAACACACTTGCTTCTTTATTAAAACATCAAAGAGTTGCAGGAACACCTGACAACGTTGGTTAATGCATTTATTCAGATCATAAACCTTCACGTCACTCAGACCTGAAACAACTAGCTAATGAGAATGGTAAACTGACCATTGATTTAGTGTTTCATTGTTTATGAAGTCTATTGTGCCCGTCTCAGCCTGAGGGCTTCTAGGAGAATTCACCTTCCACAGTTTTGTGGGACCACAGAGGGACCTAGGAACTATTTAATTAACCCACAAACAAGCAATAAACGATGGAAACAAACCTTAAATATCTAGAGAGAGATCTGCAAGGGGTGATAAGTAGAAAAGGTTACTTTTTATACATTAATTATAAAAACATTAATTATAAAAATAAGTTATTTTTAAATCATGGACTGGATATGTGTTTACATAATCTCCCTCCAACCTGTCTCATAATATTTATGAAAATGTTAAAATATGAATAAATATGGAATTATGTTTACATTTACAAATGACGACCTAGGGCAATGAAACATCCTCTGACGTAGAAAGCATGTGAGCTGGGGGGCTGAGGACAACAGTAATGGAGACAGAGCAGGACAGATCAGACTCTCTGGGGTGTGGGGGGGATGGGTTATTATTATACAAACAACTTTGAGGCCATAGAATGGAGAAAGTAAACATCTCTGGCCTTTTCTTTATACCTATCTGTCCGTTTGTCCTATTTCTATTCACCTCTTTCCCTACTGAGGTAACTAACTAGCTGAGTAGCTAGCCATCTATCTGCTCACTGGCTTACCTACCTAACCTTCCTAAGTTGCAGATTCTTCATGGGCAGAGTGGTAGGCGGAGCAGGCCTTACAGTTTCTCATTGCCTTGCCCATGTGAACTAACCAAATGTTCTTCCACATCAGGCATTTTTTTCACACTAGACTCTGAAACTAAAATGGACCATTTTGTTTGCTTGTGGTGAATTGGACAAAAGATGTAGAAATAATACCTACCAGATACACCAGCTAAGCTCTCATTCTCAGACTTTAGATGCAATGCTCTAATTTTCTAAGCAAATTTAGTTTTATAAGTGAAGTGAGCACTGGATAGTGAGCGCTAAGCCTCCATTTTTAATTGACATTGAAAGGGAAAGGCTGGGGTGAAGCCACAGCTCCAAGCATCGTCATAGCTAACGGTCCTTCCCAGTACCTGGGGCTGGGCTTAGGTTGTGGACTGGGCTTCGTCTCTTAAAGGGTGGTCTTCCTCTTCATATGTCCTCTCTTCCAAGGTTGTTACCTCACAAAATGATCTTATTTCATCTACTTAGGATCTCCTAAAATGGGCATAGTGGAAGTAAGGATCGAATTCCTATTTGTCAAAACCCCCTGAAATTGTTCAGAATCAAAACACCACTTAACACCATGAGTCCAGATGCTCTTGTGGTCAGCAGTGAGAATTGCTTTCCTTTTTATCCAAGTAATTGCAATTGTAACTAGGCTGGAATATGTTCTCCTTTGCTTACTTTCCAAAAGAAAATAATCCCTGACAGAACTCTACGATCTTACCAATACTAGCTGGCCTCAGTATCTTCACTTCACACAGCCAGCCGCACGAGAGGAGGCGCGTGCCTTGCCCAGGTGCAGGAGTCAGAGCTGAGCTGCTTTGCATGACTCTAAATCAACACTTTTCCCTTTTATTCTATATTCTTTCCATTTCTATAAAATACTAGGATCTGGATCGGGTGGCATAATACATATGAGAGTGACTTTGAACTACCAACTGCTCCTTAAATACAAGTGCTGTTTATAGAACAAAGCAAAATGTGTTGAAGTTGGTAAAATCAGATTCATTTAACAACTTACAGAAGCAGATCTTATCCAACAATAATATAAAGTGTTAAATTATAAAGCTTACATTCTGTGTGTTTTTAAAATATATTTTATTGATTATGCTATTACAGTTGTCTGAATTTTTCCCTCTTTTCCCCCCTCCATCCGGTATCTCCCTTCCCTCCAGCAACACCCCAACCCCCCTTAGTTCATGTCCATGGGTCATGCATATAAGTTCTTTGGCTTCTCCATTTCGTGTACTGTTCTTAATGTCCCCCCTGTCTATTTTGTACCTACCAGTCATGGCTCTTAACCCCTGTACCTTTTCTTCCATTTTCCTCCTTCCCTCTCCCAGCTGGTAAACCTCCAAATGATCCCCATACCTATGATTCTGCTCCTATTCTAGCTGTTTGCTTAGTTTGTTTTTGTTTTTTAGGTTCAGTTGTTGATAGTTGTATTTGTTGTTATTTAAATGTTCGTAGTTTTGATCTATTTTTTCTTAAATGAGTCCCTTTAACATTTCATGTAATAATGGCTTGGTGATGATGAATTCCTGTAGCTTTCCCTTGTCTGGGGAGCACTTTCTCTGCCCTTCCATTCTAAATGATAGCTTTGCTGGACAGAGTAATCTTGGTTATAAGTCCTTGCTTTTCATCACCTTGAATACTTCTTGCCAGCCCCTTCTTACCTACAAAGTTTCTTTTGAGAAATCAGCTGATAGTCTTATGGGAACTCCTTTGTAGGTAACTTGCTTCTTTTCTCTTGATGTTTAAAAAGGAATGGAAGAAAACTTCCCTGATTTGGTAAAGGAAATAGACATACAAGTTCAGGAAGCACAGAGAGTCCCAAACAAGCTGGACCCAAGGAGGACCACACCAAGATACATCGCAATTAAAATTCCAAAGGGTCAATGTATTTAAAAATTTAATTCCATGTTTTTTAGCATTTACTTCTCAATTTTGGTATGTCAAACCATAGAAAGATTTACGATATGGTTCCTTCTCTTAAGGGTGTGGTTCCGAGGAGACAAATTAGGCACATTGTAATTTTTAAAGTACGATCATGATAATAACAAAATCACATGATAGTCAAAAGTAATATGAATCACTGAAAGAAAGTGTAAATCCCAGAGGTGGAGGGACACGAAGAATTTTAAGAAAGACATCTCTTAAGGAAGTAGCTATTGCCTAAATCTTGAAGAAGTGGCATAACTTACACTTGAACCCAGGACACTGAGTTTTATCCTAGGGATTTAGTGAAGTTTAACAAACAGCTGATTTTTCTTTTTTTTTCTTTTTTTTGCTTCTTTTCCAAGAATTGTGCAAGGTACTAGATAGGAAAAATGTCTAAGCACATTGTGCTCCTAGGGAAGAGACAGACACCTCAAGCATGACTACCACTCAGATGACAAGTACTAAAGTTAGAGTGCTCTGTGAGCACAGAGAAGCAGCGGGATTTAAGGAAGCATTTAAAAAAATGTTTTATCCTAACCCGAGGACATTTTTTCACTGTTTGTTTGTCTGTTTGTTTGTTTTAAGAGAGAGCATGAGAAAAAGGGAGAAAGAGAAATATTAATTGGTTGCCTGCCATATGCACCCATATTGGGAACATTACACATCTGGACTGGGGAACGGACATGTATTTAAGATGGACCTTGAAGGGTGGGTTGTAATTTACCTGGTGGAGAAGTGCGGGTAGGAAGTATTTACTAAGAGGAAGAGACACTGAGCAAAGATAGGAAGACATGAACTTAACTCAGTTTGAAAAACATACATATTAGTATCTACGACAGACCCTCCAGGAACTCTTATTCTTGGCTTCAAGTAAGCATACAGATTTATAAGTCTATCGTAGGTCATGTCTGATTCCAGCTACTCAGGAGGGTTTAGTCCAGAAAGCCCAGCATACCAGCTAGTCAATACCACCCTGCAGAAGTGTATTTAACTGTTAACATAATTACCCAGCAACTATTTTTTGTTAGCTCTCCTTACCTCCATCAGGTGAAAGCTCAGATACTAGAAGAAAACTTGTATCTTGCAGGTCTGTGATCCAGCCTAGGACAGGGGAGGAAAGTGTTTTCTTCTACCTTTTTAGGTTCTTTGGCCGGTCTAAAAATCAATGTAACAAAAAATATATGAATAGAAGAAAAACAAAATGTAATTCTGTACCTAAGAAGCTTCATAAGAATATGAGGCCCAAGACAACAGGCAGTGGAGGCTTAGGTGCCCTCTTGAGCCAAGGAGACACAGGGTCAGGAGTAGGACTTCAAGGGTCAGAAAGATAATACCCAGGAAGATGTGAAGAGCAAATTCAGGCAAACAAATATTCGCCATGCCTCACTAATAAATCTTTCTGGTGTGAAAAGAGGTTATCTTTGGTAATAGCTCTGTTCCTGGTATAACATCCCTGTCTAAATTCTTTTAAACATTTAAGGGGGAGGTAAAAAGAAAAACTTCCTGAGTCTTCTATCTCTTAAAAATAATCAGCCTAAAATAAGCCTCATACCAGAGACACATTTGGGGATGACAAATTTTCCTCTCCTACACGAGATTAGAAGCCTCGTACCCAACATAAGCCAGTACCTGTTACTCACTTTAGAGATTAGGTTCTTGGGTCTCTATAGGGAACATGCCAGTGGAGACTCTTCCCCCTTATGAAGTTTCAAAGCTATGGCTTGATATCAATTTTTTATCATTAATACATACAATCCAGACACAATTTAATAACCAGGGGTTGTTGTATATCATAATCATATTTTGATAGTGCTGTTTGATAATATACTTGATAACCTTTTGTACCTTTGTCCAGGCTCCTGGGGAGCAGAAAAAGTTAGCTAAAGGTCACGTTCTCATTCAGCGTGGGAAAGCGTGTTAACCACCTAGTAGTACTAGGTTCCGCATTTTAGTTGGCAAACAGAGAATCTCCTTGTTAAACATTCATATATTCCAGCCTAAATCTGATTTTATACATATAATCTGAAGATAAAGGGCTTGTGTATCTAAATATTATAACACTTTCTAGGCATATTCTAAAGCCCCCCAATGTTTGATGACCACTGGCAATGGTACCTGAAAAGGAAGAGGGAGAAGCAGTCAGTGATAATTTATTCATTTACCCAATGCACAGTTACTTAGTTCTTTGGCTAGAAGATAGAGGCTCTATGGTGAAATGGTCCATGCTTTGTATAGAATTTTCAATTTTAACTTAAAAGCAGTGGCCAATTTTGTCTGAGGCAGCAAAATGACAGTATTAAGCAGTTTTTGTTTTGTTTTTTAAGATAATGACTCCACTATTTAGTCAATTGTTTGAAGAAGGTGGCACAGGGTGGCTGGAGAGGAGATCCACTGTGACTAAATGCAGGGCACGTGTTTGAGGAAACAGCAAGGTTTGTGGAGAGAAGCAGGAAGGTCTCACAGGCTCATCATAGGCATATTATACAGATATTGTTAACAGGAAGTGTGGAAATGTCTTCACCAAAATGCTACCTGAGAGTGAGGAGGAAAAAGGGTCTTAGAGAGGTTAGTATGTATCCTGTGTCCCGACTTATTTCCTACCATAATGCCTTTAGCTGGGTGCTTTCTAACTATGCTTATCCATCTTGCCCTTGAACATGCCATGCTACCACTAGTTACAGAACCTTTGCACAAGCTTAGCCTGCCACCTGGGTAAGGCCACCACCACCATGTCATTGTCATCACCATTATCATCATCATCATCATCATCATAGGACACACACACATGTGACTTCAGTATTCATTTATTTATATATTTTTCTCTAAATGGCAATCTTGACAAAGGTATAAAAATGTACCTAGTTTTCAGCCTTGCCCATTGCTTGGCACATGCTCAGTACTTATAAAATTATTTTGCTGTTATCAATTAAAGAATAAATGTATAACATTAAATAAAGAATAACACGGAAGGGAATTGTGGTCATGATTGGGAAAACTTAATTTTAGTTTGTAGATGAACCATCTAAGAGATACTCAAATTTGAAAATATTTATTAGGGTAAAAATAGGGGACTTTGGGGATCAGGGTCTCAGAGTGTGTCTATAAAAAATACAAAAGTCTAAAATAAACATGATCACTGAGGTTTTGCGTGTTAAAATATGAGAGAGAACGTAAGTCATCATGAGGCTTATTGTATTTGGAAGAAAGAGAGAGTCCCCAGAAAAGTGCTTATGGATACATGAGAATTAACTACTCACCTTTAAGGCTTGGGAAGATGTTGCCACTACAGACTTTATCTCATTTCCAGCTAAAAGACAAAAAAGAAGGGTATAACCTGAAAGCAACTTTGTGCTTTTTACTGGAAGGCATCGCTTTCATAAACTCGTTTATTCATCACAAAAAGATTCTTGTGATCCTGTTATGATCTTTTGGAGAATGGGGAAGAAAATGAGTTTCAGAAAGTTACCTAATTTGCCAGTGTAACACAGCAAATAAAATGGCAGGTCCCCAAAACACTGTTTTCGAGTTCTAGTAACTATATTCTTCCAATATATTCACTTCTAAAACCTCTTTCCTATTTTCTGACCTTTCAGATATCCTTCCTCTACCAGCTCAGGCCGCCCTGTATTTTCCTTTTAATGCTTTCCCAAGTTGAGGGCGTTAAGACCTTTCAGGTTCCATTCTTGTTATAAATGAAAACCTCCCCTAGGCTATAGTCTTTGCTTGGTGTTTCTAAAAACAAATACACACCTGTCCAAGGCCCTTTGCAGTGGCTTCACTCAGATGAATCATTGTCATTTCTTTGAGGAAAGGTAGAGTAATTTCTGTGCCTTTTTCTCATCACCTGCTCTATGCTCCAATTATTTTTAATTCTGAGGCCTCTCTTCTCATTCATCCTTTTCAGCTCAATCTTCTTTCCCTTGTGCAGGGTGAGGGATCACAGTTCCCACAGACTCACGTCAGGATGCCAAAGTACCAGTTAGCAATTAAGGAAGGCCATTCATAAACAGGTGTAATCATTCAATTATGTGGAAGTCAGAAGAATGATCTCTGTCCGTGATGCTGGCCACCTCAGCCACATCAAAGAGTCCAGGATTTATTTCAGATCATTATACCTTGATGGCTGATCAATTTGACCATCTTCCCGTTCTGTGGGACAAACAAAAGGAATCTTCGTCTGCATTTCATGGCCATTGATCATTCCTCTGGCTTTCAAATTGCAAGGCTGAGATCAAAGAAAAAGAAGAGAGTGATATTCTGCAGCCTAATGCTAAGAGCAAAGCATGATCATAGCTCCGTGTTTTCTAATTGTTAACTATGACCTCTGCCTACTTTGTATTGTGGGATAAACAAACACTGGAACCTCTAAGATAATTACATCTCCTAGCTAATACATTGTACATCAGAGTCTATTTACTCTCTTTGATTTTTAGAATCAAAACAAACCCCCAAATAATCAATCTAGATATAGATTCCAATCCAAATAGTGTATCCCCAGGCTCTGCTGGTAATTTGCTGTGTGATTTAGTCAGACAGCCTTCCTTATCTGGGCCTAAATTTTCATACATGTAGAATGAAGAAATGTAGACTTGATCATCTTTGACATTTTCATTAGCAAGCTAAAGACTCAGCTTTGATACTCAAGTGGTGCACCAAATTAATTTACTTGTTATCATAATTGTTTTTATCCCACATGCAAAATTCATAAGAAGAACGTGTGATGGACATAGGGATTTTTTTTTACAGAGAATGTATATCTATAATATGATTTTATGATCATATACTATACTGTATCATCTCTATAAAATGAAAGCTTGGATTAAAATCTAACACTTCTATTTGTTTAATCATGAAATGCATATATATGTAACACATGATATGAAAGCTTTACCCAATCCCTTACAATATCCTACTTCTCTCCAGGGGAATCCACCTTTAACAGCTTAGAGATCAACTCACCACATTCCATTTTATGCAAGTAAATATATATACTATCAGCATTTACCTCTGGTTTTACATTAACAGGGTTGTACTTTACATATTATTATACTTTGTGATTCTTTTTCTCCCCACTTAGTAATATGCTTTTCAGTGCTTTCATGTCTGCATATGCAGATATCTTAGGCATTCTCTTTATGAATGCATGGCAATTAATGCTAGAAATATTCCATAATTTAATGTACCCATCTGTTGATATAAATTTGTATTTTTAATTTTTTTTATTTTTACAATGAACAAAATGCTGAAAAAAGATCTTTTTTTCCTAATTGCCATTGTACTTTTTCATCTTTTCATTTGCAATCACTTCCTGTGATTTGAGTAGTGATGCCATATGCACCTGATGATTAATTCATAGAAAGATATTGTTATGTGTTACCCTAACGATCAATTTATATTTCTATTTATAGTGATAAAAATAAGCTTTTCACCACTCTTAACTTTCACTCTGTTACTAGATGGGTTCAGGGAGCCAGCATCAACTACAAACATGAGGAAGGGAAAATAAGTGAAAGATTTAGAAGTATTATTACAATTCTTCACCTAGGAGCAGAAGGAAGTCTCAGCTTCTTCCTACCAAATCTCCTCTTGTCTATTTTCTGGAAGACTGAACACATTACAAATGTAGAAGTACTCAAGGGGGAAAAAGAAAATACACCAGATTTTAATCCATTAATCCATTTATTCCTTTTTAAAATTTATTTGCACAATTATTTCATTTCATTACAAATAGTTCTGAAGCATTTGATATATACTGGTCACTGCCAGTAGATGCTAAAATACATTGCTTATTACCAAGGAGTCTGGAAAGAAAATTTTTTTTAAGAATGCTCTTTATTTAACTCTTGGTGTGTTTTATTTACTCCATCATGTTATTTTATTTCTTTTAACAATAGCACACAGTAGGGTTTTGATTTCACTGATGTAGATACTCAAACAGAGTCACAGAAAATGACTTCTCCTGGAGAGTGTGACATTCACAGTCAGACACAACAGATTCTGAATGACCTCCTGTACATCCTTGGTTTAGATGTCTACTTTCCTGATCTAGAAAATTTAAAATAATACTCAAATGCCTCTCTGGTTAGGTTGAGTTTAGCACAAGACCTGGGTCACCATAGAAAAAGTAATTGTGATTTTTCATTATTGTTTTATAGTCTGAGCACATTTAATGGTCAAGAGGGGCCCAGATGAATGGAAGCAGAGGTTGACTGATCAGCCTTGCCTTGAGGTCTGGACAAAGGATATGCTGATCTTCTCTAACTCCTGACAGTAAGAGAAAAGTCAGAGTGAAGAGAAAAGGAAGAGGAAGAGGTGGCGAATGGCTGTCCTATAGAAATCAAGACCCACTATGGGGCAGTGGAGGGAAGAGGGGCTCAAACATTCAACAGGGAAGGGAGAAGATGGTGACATTACATTGCCCTCTCCCGCCACCTGAAGTGCTGTGTTTCACTGCCTACTACCTTTCCTTCTCTTTACTCATGTGCTGGTAATTCAGACACTTTCCTCGTGTGTCTCTGATGGCCCTTTGCCAAGGCAGGACATATTCTCAGTGGGTAAGAGAGTTTCCGCTCTCTATTTCTTTAACTCAAAGAGCGGGTTGTAATCTCTGACTTCTTCGCCCTCAGAGTTGCTCAGGACCAACAATATTCACATCAACTGATTTGACTTAATTGCTCCTTTTTTTCCCCTTCTATTTCCTGTTACCATTATTAGATGGATTCCTAGAAGACAAATGTTTGCTATTTGGGACTAGACAGCGTGGGATTTACTCGGTTTGTACCAGTACTAAGTAGTTGACTTGGCACAATCCATTTCCAAACAGAGTCAGGATATTCATCTTTATACTCCAATGATAATATCTAATTTCCAAGCTGTTAGCTCATAAATAGAATAAACTAGCAGAGACACTGCATTACTGATACATGATTGTTATGTTTTTGTCATTTTTATTTTAATAGTAGATAACTAAGACTGAATAAACTAAAAATCCCTACAAAAACGTGAGCATTTGCTTTCATTCTTGTTCATATGATGCCTAGTTTGAAATTTATGCAGTATTCCTCTAAGTGTGTTATAGTTAAGATCTCATTGGATATTATGGTATGGACTAGACTCTCCTCCAGATGGTCTTGCTAAAGATCAAAGCTAAAGAATTGCCCTTATAGGAAACTATTTGCATATAGATGAACTCACTACTTACTTTGGACCTTTGGACCTGTTTTAATCTCTAGGGGTGACAACCCTTACTTCTTTTCAATAGCTTTGTTACTCAGTGCTAACATGACTTGTATTCTGAAATCTTTAATCAGACTTTGAAAACACTGGACCTTCATGCCTAAGAGCAGAAAATGAAATGGAACGTCACAAATTAGTTAGGACTTCAGTTTACATACTGGAGAACCGTACTTTTATGGTCGCTGCCGTATGATCTTACCAATTTTTACAGGAAGCTCCCAGTGGCATCTTTTGGATAAAACTAGGGGTGGGGGACAAGCCCAAAGATCACACTTTCAAGAGTTTCCAGCAGTAACCTATGTCTCTTTGGTTGCAGTCCTAGTATAAAGTCGACTTGACTTTCTTACCAGCAATGTTGAGATATAGTATCCATGTTATCTATGCTGCCTGACTGACTACAGAGAGGGTTTTACAGATGGAACCATTTTACAAATGAAGACACGTAGGCGAAAAGAAAGTGGATAGAAATGAGGAAATTATACAGAAATAGTTTAAGACACCGTAGGGCGTTCAGAATGCCTTGGAAATCACTGAAGGTCAAAGAAACGAGTGGAGGATGGAGAACTGCACTCTCCCTCTCCAGCTGGTTACGTCCCAGCCTTCCTTCACCAGTCACTCTCCTTTAGCAGCAGCCCTCCGACTCCTCCTGGCGTGGACTGGGTTCTCTTCCCCCATTGCCTTCGCGCCTGTGACCTTCCCCATCAAAGCTTTCACACTGGGCTACACTGTAACTCTAGCTCCTTCTCTGTCTCTAGGACTCTATTGTAAGCCTTTCCGGAATCTCCTGTCTAGAATTAATTTCCATCGTGAGGCATAGAGCTGATGGCCATTACATCTTTATTGAAACCGGGTTATTGCAGGACTTTAGAGGAAGCTGTGATCTTAATAGGATCACCAGAAAGCGCAGGACACAACTTGACCATTGTTAAGGTGTACAGTCGTCCCTCTCTATTTTGTGCTTCACTTATCATGGCCTCACTGTACTGCGGGATTTTTAAAAATATTATATTTAATTATTTATCGCAGATTTTTCACTCTATCGCGGGATTTTGCAGTACTGTACATAAATACTAAAATAAATGTAAGGTCCTTACTTCATAAGATTTTCACCTATCGCGGGGGGTCTAGCACGTAATACCCACGATAAGTGAGGGATCACTGCAATCTCATGGTTTAGTGGTTATAAACCAAACACATCAGAGATCCCGGTCAAAGGGGTAAAGGGCAGCACAAAGGGGTAGAGAGAGGTACACGCTAACCATGAGGAGATTATATGCAGGTTCTTTACTTTTATAGTTGGGCCAATGTGTGACTTTCCCAAGAAGGGGTCCTCTAAATGTCTTCCTGTGAGGATCTTGGAGGCACAAGTAATTGCTATGAGTGTTAACATTTAAGGCAGAAGGGCAGTTGGTTAGAGGTAGAATTGAAATCATAGTTAAGAATGGAAACCAGTCAAAATGGGGGATGTGGTACCAAGCAAGATCAGGTAAAAAAAAAAAAAAAATATATATATATATATATATATATATATATATATATATATATATATATATTTAAGCAAATTAGTTCAGAGTCAGGAATCAGGTCTAAATGTTATTCAGAAGGACAGAGGGATGGGAGATGGTGTTTGAGTTCGGCTTCTGCATGTGTCTCTGGGCGGCACCACTCATGCTTTAGCCCTCTGAGTGCATGGTTAGACGCAGCTTCAGTAACCCGCTCAGCTCAGGGAACTAGCAAGAGAGTCTGGCCTGAAAAGGAGAGCTAAGCATTGCGGGGCACGAGGCAAACAGAAACGTAATCTGCAGCGACAAGGGAATGGGGTTGTGAAGAATGAGGAAGAGATCAACATCCTGAACTTAAAAGGGTGCGATGGTGGCTCCTGTATATTAACACTACGGATTGTGGATTACTCCCTAAGGTCCGAAAGTCTCTCTTTGTAACTCTAATATAGTGTTTATAAATGCTTCTTAAATGGCTTAACAATTTCCTGTTTTGATACATGGAGTATTAGCACGAACAAGGTATACCCTTCAAACTACCTGTTTAATCATCTTAGTTATCATGCTACATCTGTGTATAGTCTTCTCCATTTTAAAAAAGTACTGGCAGGTTTATTATCATTTTTGTGTCCCTCCCTCGCCACTGCCCCCCACACATATACACACCCCTCACAAACTTGTTAGAAAAGTTCAGACAAAGATGAGGAAACCAAGGATCAAAGAGTCTAGTTCTTCTCTGATATCATCCTGTGAGCAGGAAAATCCTGTAATTCAAAGAACATTTTGTTACTTTGAAAGTATCTTTTTTTCTTTGTGCGATATATTGCCTGTCTGTCGATCTCTGATGCAATTAAATACAGAGTTGTCTACATGACAAAATAATATCTTTCAGGAAACTGTAGTTGTCTCTCCCAAGAATTACAATAATATAAGGAAGTCAATAAAATTTTAAAAAATCAAATGTCCTTTCTTGGCTTGGGGATAGCCCCTTACATATATTATACCTCTTTAATCCCCTTCCCCCAAAACACAGAAGATAATTATGCATATTTTTCACCACAAAGGAATTATGTTCTAGCTGCTATGAAGATGTCCATTTTCTTTCAAAAGACACATTGGTGTATAAACTAGACAAATATCATATTAGCTCCTTTGTATGTGGAAACTAATGAACAAAACAAACAGGTGAATGAAATAGAACAGAGGCAAGGATGCATGGGACAGACTGACAATTGTCATGGGGGAGGGGGAGGGGGACTGGATGAAAGAAGGTGAGGGGATCAGCCAAAGAACATAGGAACATACATGCATAACCCATAGACACAGACAATAGTGTGGTGATGGCCAGAGGGAAGTGGAGGGCAGGGGTTAAGTGGAGGTGGGCGAATCCGGGGAGCAGAGGGGAAATGGGGACATTTGTAATAGTGTCAATGATAAAAATGAAGTCTCAAAAATACACATAAGGACTATTTTGAGCCATACTCTGTACATCTTCGGGCAAATAACTGAAGTTTTCTCATCTGTAATACAGATAAACCCTGGCTGGTTTGGCTCAGTGGATTGAGCGTCAGCCTGCGAGCTAAGTGTCGCTGGTTCGATCTTCCAGTCAGGGCACATCAGAGAAGGAAAACTCTGATTCCAAAAAACCTCCGCTGCCTTGTGGCATACCTCTTCAGGGGAAAGGCTAAGGGAGTAAACCCCGACAGAAAATCCGGAGCCGGAGTCCCTAAGGCGGTTTGACGTTGTAGTCAACACCGGCAACTCCTGCGGCGCACCTGAAGCCAAGCTGTATTGACTCCGTCTTTCCCTTGGACCCTTCAGCTGCGAAGAGAGGGGGGGTCTGCTGCATGGGCAACAGCAGACCCTCCATATCACCCTGCCCAGGCTCTGTAGCTTCAGCTTCACTGGAGAGGACACTCCAGCGTCATCGCAAGATGTCGATTCAACACGGGAGGAGACAGATACCGTGTCACTCCCGAGTCGGACTGCACAACCGTTCTCGGCAGTGCAGATAGACTCTTAAGAAGCTACACCATCGTCTCTCGAGACGGACGGCTGCCGACGAATACAGATAAAAGAACTGAACCTATCTTGCAGGCTTGTTCTAAGTATTCAAAGGATAATACCTTAAAGCACTTAGAACCGTGTCTGTCACAGTGTAGGTGCCCAGTAAAATGGAACTTTTATTATCGGCTCTTACTATTTTCTACCCGCCAAAAGGCTGCATATATCAAAAGATCGTGTCTACCAAAGACACTACATGTATTCAGCAATATTTAATTTGATTCCTCATGTTTTATTAATCAAAGACATTTATCACTGCCTGTCACTGCTGATTCAGCAGGAGATAACGGCGCGTCCACACAGAGTTGACGCAAGTCCAGCCAAAGGAACGGCCGCTTAACATCTTAACCAGTGTGTTCAGAGTCAGAGCCAAAGTTTCACCACTGATAACACTTGTTGAAATAGTGAAAATACCTACTTTTCATCTTATAAGGAATTCAAACAGCACATTTATCTCCTTATAAATCCTTTAATATTTTAATTATTTATTTCTTCATTCCACATTTTCCACCACTACCCAGGGCACCTAGACCTTGCTCTTAGGCAGTGCTGTAACCTTAAGGAGGCCATCAGCCACCTGACGGAGCATGGGTGGGAAGGAAGAGACCATCAGGTGGAAGTTATAATATACAGCTTACTGCTGTTCTTTAAAACAGCCCAAACAGGAAGCCAGCTCAAGCGAGCTAGGCTATTAATCCCACTGAAATGTATGGTCGTGAGGACACAGGGGAGACTGAGCCATGGTCAGCATCCCGTGAAGTCTTTAAGAGGGACAGAAACATGCTCCTTTTACATATTAGATGCTGGGATGATCTAATCGCCAAATCCGTCAGTGCTCATCTGTGGCTGTTGTGATGTGATCTGGCTAACTGCAACGTGGTTTATAGTGATGTAAAAACTTTCAGAACTTGGGGGGGGGTGGTTGCTGGGGGACGGGGGTGCTGGTTGGAGGGGAACAAAGGGGAAAAATTGAAACTATTGTAACAATATAATCAATAAAATATACTTAAAAAATACTTTCATTCTTCTGAAGGCCTAGCAAAAAGAAAAAATATTAGGCCCTCTCGTCCTTAGGAGGTGCCAATAGCCAACAGCAGGAGAGCAATGCTATCCCCAAATCAAGGCAAATGATCCCAGCTCCTAAGTGGCTGCCCTAATTTATCTTCCTGCACATTTTAAAAGGATTAACGTGGGACGCTCGTGCATAATATGCTACATCTGTGCCTTCATCTAGTGCTTGTAGAGATTAAATTCTCTGTCTCTTTCACTCTCTAGGGTTGCCAGCACCTGCAAGACACCCAGGCCTGGCGCTTCCAATCGATGGAGAAAGGTAGGACTCAGATCTAAGTAAAAGTGGGACGAGGGATGAGATACATGAGCAGATTTGGTCTCTGAACTTCAGATAATACGTTGTGAATTCTTATGTACTACTGAGCACTGTGAATTACATTTGAACACTCCCAAACTGAAATTTTAAGTGGCAAATAACTTAGATGAAGCGATACAGTGAATGAGATGAGATTGTGGAATTAAACTCAGATAGTCTGAACTCAGAGTTTAGCCACTTCCACTGTCTGCTGTGCTATCTTCTGATATGCGGAGCTGCCAGCCTATGTTCTTCTAAAAAAAAAAAAAAATTATTGATTTTAGAGAAGAAGGGAGAGAGAGAGAGAAACATTGATTTGTTGTTCCACTTATTTATCTATTCATTGGTTGATTCTTGTATGTGCCCTGACAAGGGATCGAACCTCCAAACTTGGGATATTGGAACGATGCTCTGATAAACTGACCTTCCCAGCCAGGGCTGCTAGCCTGCTTTCTTGTTCCCTTTCTTCATCTCCCATTCTCTGGATCTATGGCAGTGACCTTCAATGTCTGTCTGACTGGTTCTTGGCAACTTCATTCTCTGTCTCCCCAATAATATCTTGCTTGACTCTGGACACCTGACTCCTCCTTCCCGAGAGAACAGAACTATCGCCCACTGTGAAGAGGTAAGAGCATGTAACCTGTGCCTTGTACTGGAGTCTTGCTGGTGGTCACTAATCCCCAACAAGCTTTCTGTGAAGAACACAGTGCAAGATAGAATTTGTAATTCCACACTCAGAGGTGATGTTTTAGACATCTCTTTGTCTTATGTGGCATTTCAGGATATACCCTTCTGTTCAGTATTTCATCCTATTTCACTGAACTGTAGAGTAGATACGAGAGGGTTTTGAAGAGAACCACAGAAAAGCTTGTTTACATTCGACACGGGACTGTGATTTATCCATCTTACCATGAGTCTCAATATTAGTAAAATAACAATGATCATACATACCTAATAGAGCTGTTAAATGGGTTAAATAAGAAAACATTTATAAAGCAGAGTATAGTAACAGGAACGTAGTGAGCCCTCAGTAACTCCTAGCTCTTTTAAAAAATCATTTTGTTCTCGTTTCCAACGGTTGACTTTATTTAATAAATCCTCAGTGTTTCCCAGCCCTAAGGCGCCTGTTTGTTCTCCACGTTAAACTCCTACCCCGGCACTGGGCTTGTAGCAAGTGCTGCATGTGCAGTAATGAAATTGAATTTCTGGGGGTTGTTTAGACTGAAAATGAATTCGTGGAAACTCTTTCCATTCTAAAAGTTCTTGCTCTTATCTGAGATTAATTCTTTGGAAATTGCAAAGGGAAGAAGGATGGGGGCGTTCGAGTAGAAAAGAAGAGAGAGGAAAAAAAAGATGATCTGTGAGATATTTATCTAAACAGTCTGGCAGAGAGAGTGGCAGGCTCTGGACGGTCTGCCAGCGCAGGAGGGAAGATGAACGGTTTCCAGGGAACCCTGGTGCCGCTCCTTAAAAGGCGCCTGCTGCGGCCAAGAGCTGGCCTCCTTGACCCTGTTTTAATGCAGGAGGAAGCACGGGGAGAGTCATAAAAGCAATGCACGCTCTCCCACTCCCAGGGCAATTCCCGCGGCAATATCGGATCTGTGAAGGCAGCTGGATGAGAGGAGGCGTGTTGTGGGGGAGAGCACTTGAGATGGGGGTCTCGCTGCTGCAGCTCTGTGACCTTCGGTACATTGTTTGGCGGAATTCTTGACTTATTTGTGAAATGGAGGGAATAACATCTAGCAACCAGGACTGCTCGTGTGGTTAAATAATGCAAACTGCATTAAGCTATTAACAGAGTTTACAGATCTCTTAGGCCAGCAGCTATAACCTGCTATGAATTACAGATATGTATTTTAGGGCATTTTTTTTTTCCAGATCTTTCTCTGTTCATTTTTGTTGAAAATTAACCCTTAATTGAAGCACTGGAATACATGTGTTCACTATCTGATCATCATGAAAACATAACTAGAAGTGGTGCTTGGTCTTTATTAAGCCACACAGGTTTTTGGTTTTTTGTTTTTATCCTTTAGAATTTAGTTTTGGGGTGTGTGTGAGAGAGAGAGAGAGGGTGTTAGAGAGAGAATGAATTTGTAATATCGCCTATATTCTTTTTTCTCGGACCGTATTCTTCATAAATACTTTCACAAGAATCTCAGTCTCATGCTTTGCTTCTAGAAAAATCATTCTAAATCAACTGACATGGGAACTACTTCCCAGAGATTAACCGGCTCTAGGGCAGATGTAGGTGTCCTTAATGTTGCACAGCAAAGGCCATTTAGTTTTTTTTTTTTTAAACTGAGCAGTCTATAGGGTCTGACAGATTAGTGCAGCTGTGCTATATCAGCTGCTCTTTGGCCTTGGGAAAGTTGTTTAACCTCATGTGCCTCAGTTGCCTTGTCTGTAATATCTATTCCATAGGACTATTTAGAGAAATGAAATAACATATATAGGGATCTTCTGGGTGTTTTGGTCTATCTTATACATTTAATAAATAATAGCCTTCCTTTTTCCTATTTCTATCACTACTCTGTTGTTTCCTCTGCAGATGATTTAGGTTATTTTTGGTTGTACGTTTTGTTTTGTTTTTTTTTTCCATTTACAACTGTGTCCTCCTAACTTACAGTTAAGCCAGAGTTAGCGTCCTCTCAAAGTCCATAGTTAAAGTGAAAACATTAGTGCAACCCAATTCGAAGAGACTTGTTGCCATGGTGATGTTTTTTGCCAAAGTAATGGAGAGGTAAGTTAAATGGCAAGGGATGCTGGATAAAAGTTGTCTGTATTTTTAACTGCATTGAGTGTGATAGATCGAAGAACAATCTCAAACCGTAGTTAGCCGGCATTTTTTTCTGTCTTTAAAATCTTTACTTCCAGAGAATGTATTTTTACGCCAGTGCTGCTGTTATCCACAGTAATATGTGTCTATCACTGGCAAGTGTTTCTGCCGAAAGCTTTATAGTCTGATGTCCGATATGTGCAATTTTCTGTTCTCAAAACTTTGTCCATATTCACCAACTCAGGACTCACCTTTCTGACACATAAAGTGTAAAGATTAATAATATCTGAAGACACGATTGTCTATGTGTTGCATAAACTAATTCATGGAAGGTAATTAATTAACTTCGAGAGTCTACCATTTAGTGAACAATAAAACGTGTTAATCATTATTGTCAAGTGGACATCATCAACATTGTTGTCATTATTATCATTTTACCTTTGTTATTTTAGAACAGTCAAGTTCAGGCTGTCCTGAGGGATCATTTACTTAAATTCTATCATCTTATCAGGATCATTTGCTACATATCAGACAATGGAATTGACTCTGGTGACTTACCTATGAAAAATGAGTAGCATCTGGGGACTCGTGAACTAAGTGTCCCCTTATAGCCACAAGATTTAAAAAGCTAGGAGGTGTGTGCATTTTGTTTATTGTTGAGTCTCAGCAGGACAAAATGCTTAGTGTGATGCCTGGCGCTGAATAGGTACACATTCATACCACATGAATGGATTAAGTAAGGGATAGATTGACAATGGACTCCTGAGTGAGTGAACTGGAGCTCAGAAATAAGGTTTCAGGTGCTCTGCAGCATAAATGACCTAACCTAGTCTTGGATGACATTGAGGAGCGTTCTGCTGAACACTGTTCATTCTACTTCCAGGGGGGGTCTATTTGCTAGGTGGCTTATTCCCTAATCCGTGCTCAAAGGAGCTGAATATATATACATGTGCGCACATACATGGCTCTGTGCATGTGTGTCGTGTTGAGGTACAGGGATCAGAGGAAATTAAATGATAATCATATAACTTTTATTAACTAAGTGCAAGTGAAGCACACACATTCTAACAGTTTTTTGTAGATGCCGCTGATCTATTCCTCCAAGCACCATTCAAGAAAATTAATATTGAGATTTATCAGGAATCTTTCTTCCACTTCTGGTGCACTTGCTGAGCACCCAGGTGACCTCTGGCATACTGGGCAGCCTCAGGGGATCCCAGGGAGGGAAATCTTTAGCCACGAACTCCAACTCGAAAACTGGGGAACATGCTGACGCTCAGGTTACTAAGTCTGTCCAGAGTTTTTCTTTCCTTCTACCCTGAATTCCTATTACATCTAGACCAGAGATCTGTGTCCCTGAAAGACCTTCATTCTGACCACGTGCCCTATGATCCTTTCCTACTTGCTAGGGAGCACATTGCATTAATCTCAGGTTGAGAAACATGGTGTATTGGATCCCCAATCTATGCATGAATACATTTTAGATGATCGTTTTTGCCTCTCGTTGCTAGGAACTGGTGAGTAAATGAATGTTTCATTGTTTTCTTTTTAACTCACTGTGAGCCATACCTGGGTAATGCATGCAGAGTGAAGCTAAAATCTACACGGCTGCTATACCCACATGTGTAGCCATCACTTGAAAAAAAAAATTTTCTATCAGGAACACAGTAGCCAAGTTAAACTGGAAGGAGGATCAAGACCTACCATCTTATATAAAAAGAATGACTTTGAAATTACTATACATTGCATTGATATTTCATATTTAACAGAAATATGTATCCTATTTGTGTGTGCTATTACTGGAAAAGAAACATTTGATGAAATTTCTCTCTCAATGTGTAAACTTTTAAAAACAATCTTCATGTTACAATGAATTTCTCAATTCAAGTAAGTGGTATCAAGAAAAAAAATGACTATGATAAAATATTTTCTAATTTCCTACAGAGTCAAAGTTGTCTCTACTTATCAGTTATTCTATGGACTTGTGGTTGTTAATTTATTTAAATAAGTTTAATATGAAATGTGGATGACTAACGGGATGAATAGATGCATGAACTGATAGGACAGATATTATTATCTCAGTCTTAAATATATATTTGTCTATGTGTATTTATATTTTTCTCAAAGCAACTACCTAAAAATGTTAAGATATATTTATATATACATACTAGCTATCATAAAGCTATCCATCAGTTATTAGTAAGTATATTTGGGAGGTAGTTTTATGGTTATCAATGTTATTAATTATATAATCATATAATTAATATATATATAGTTAATTATATAATTATATAATTTATATATAGTTAATTATATAATTTATATATATAGTTAATTATATAATTAACTGTTTTTAAATTATAGAGTAAGAAATTACAATTTGGTTTTTATATAACATGTTTGATGTCTAATAAATGTTTTAATTCCCCAGAAGTCCTTGGAAACTATAGAATTTAACTCTAAATATTGCTTTATGCCGTGATCTTTTCAGTCTTCTTCCTATTAAATGACTGTCAATCATTTGGCTAAGTCCAAATATCTGTTAAGCAATCTTTACTCCTGTATTTTTCTAAAACTTGTATTTCAATCTATAAATGCTTATTTTTTTTCTAAGTTTAGGAAAAGTATTCAGAATTGTAAATAAAACTCCCCTTATACCTATCACTACCTGAATTTAAGCCCCCACCTCCTCTTCTCTGAATTACTATCATCAACCGGTGCCAGATCTTCGTGTCTGCTTTCTGACGCCCTGCAATCTATTCATCACACAGTAGCCTTAGAGGCTAAGCTGTTCTTGACGACACTAACGTGAATTCTATTTCAAGCCTTTTGCCTCAGCTCTTTCCTCTACCTGGTATATAGGGTGGGTCAGAAGTAGGCTTACAGTAATTAATAAATTATAATACAAAAATAAGCTGTTTCATGTACTCAAAACTGTAAACCTAATTTTGCCCTGTCCTGTATTCTCCCTCTGGACTTCTGCTTGACTCAACCCCATATTTTAGTCAGGTTTTGTTTGCTGGGGACAATCATGGCCAGCTGATCTAAAAGAACCCATTCATTGTTATAAACATTTCACTATTCTTTATATTTCTTCATGCTATTTCTGTTGACTTAGTTAATTGATGATTATTGTCTGTTGGGTAGGGACTTTGGGATCTTGATCATCACCCAAAATTTTGCCCATACCTAGTAAGGTCTCCATAAATGTTGGCTAAATGAGTTAATAAATAGAGAAAATAACAGTTTTGTGTTAATTCCCAAAGCAATGTTTTGACAAGGAATATTTTACTTCTTCTAGTTCACCCCATTATTTCCATTTTTTAAATGATTAAAGTGAGGGACAAGAGTGTGATATAACTGGTACTTGTTAGGTGAGTGGCAAAGACAGATCTAGAATCCATAGCCTGGGATTCATAGTGTCTTCTGTTGTCTTCTCTAGAGAAGAACCTTCCTCCAGGCTATTATTTACCTCAGCTGGAATTAAGGAAGATGTTCCAAATTTCCTAAGCAAATGGTTAACCATCCCAGAGATATTAAAACCACTGAAGCCCATGACCTCTGGAATAGGTTTTAAGTTTTCATCAAGTAGTGAGGGATAAATCTTTTTATATTTACATGAAAATTGATCATGGAAAGTACTGCTTAACGTTGCTCAGTTTGGCCTTTTGACTTTGCAGAGATTCTAGAAATTTGTGTGGATCTCTCCAGTTAGAGTTCGTTTACCAGTTTGAGTTTATTTTTACTTTATGGTAAAACAAATGTTCTTTTTGGTATCCACCTGAATTTTAGTGGGCATGGTTGTTTGCTGGCTTGTTTTTAGACAAATTAATAGAAAAATGGTTTTTGAATACACTGGTAGTTCTAGAAGTCCAAGTTGTAGGTGGATTTGTTTTTAATGTTTCAGGCCCATCTGACACTCATAAGCACAAATAAGCAAACTTTATTCTGTTCATCTGCACCTTTAATTCAATCGATCACTTAGTATCTCAGAAATGGGACCCAATTGTACATGCATCCATGGTAACCTCTACTGAGGACCGAGAGAGTTCCCACCCCTGGGATACGTGCAATGGAGTCAGCTCTTCAGCTCTTCTCAGAGGTAGCGGTGGACTTTGCTGCTGGATTCTTTTCTTGGTTAGAGTTGCTATAGCCCTAAGACAACTATATATATATATATATATACACACAACACTTTGTATTTGGCAAAGCCAGAAACAGACTTCTCTTCAGGGTTCTGGTATGTACTCTTTCTCTACATTAGATCTGTCTCCCCCAAAATTCTGCCTCTTAACATACCTGAGCCTCCCTAAAATCTGATCGGCCTCTTCAGCTCAGTGAGACCACTAGGCTTGCTTTGAGAATTCCCATTATCCTTTGCAGACTGGAACAGGCTTCTAGACAGACATTGAGGGCAATTGTACATTTGTTTGTTTTTCTCTCAGAGATAACATTTCTGTGCTGCTTGAAATCCAATGTCTATAAAATAACTATTTGGAATATTTTGTCTCGTCCTCTACTTGTTATGGTAGGTAGGTGTTATAGACTGAATGGTGCCCCCCCCCCCAAATTCATATGTCGAAGTTCTAACACCCAGTACCTTAGAGTATGACTATGGTGTTTGGATATAGGTTCTTTAAAGAAGTAATTAATATAAAATGACATCATAAGTGTGGACCCTAATCCAATATGATGAGTGTTCTTATAAGAAGAGGAAATTATGGCACAGATGCACACAAACCAAGGGACAACGAGGTAGGGACACACTAAGAAAGTATCCATCTCCACATCAAAAAGAGGGATCTTAGAAAAACCCAAAGCTGCCTTCACCATGGTCTTGGACTTCAGTCTCCAAATTATAAGAAAATAAACTTCTGCTATGGGAGCCACCCAGTCTACAGTATTTTGTCTTAGCAACCCTAGCAAGCTGAAGCAGGAAGTTAGCCATTTCTTGATTATTCTCTCCTGGTAAAAAGAAAAGAGGCTGAAGTGTATTATAAACTGTCAAGTGTCATTTAAATTATATTTTAAAAAACAGATTTTCTGCCTATCACCTATATGCCATTTAGAAGATGTATTTAAGAAAAAACAACTGTTGTAACAATTGAAGGGTATAATATAAATTGGATCTTTTTCAATCTTTATTTGAATAATTCACAATATCCAATTTTATTACATAGTATAGTCTTGTTTCAGTAAATTAGTAAGATGGAATCAAATGGTCTTTTTTCCCCTTTTTCTAGCACTGAACTCTATAGCAGCTGCTGTGTGTTTTATGAATAAACACTTTTTCTACGAAAGGAAAAGAGGCAATACTTTCCTATATATCTGTCTATTCAATTCTAGTGTGTTAGGTTGTATTATTCATTTGTTAATACACATGACACTGTAATGTTCAGTGTACCCATTTATCAGGTGAGAAAGCTGAGATGAGATGGATTACTTAAGTCTCCCATGGCCAAATGACGACTAAGGGAAAGAACTAAGAATTCTCCCCTCACATGCCTGTCTCTGTGAGCCCTGGGTCTTTCCTCCACATTAGTCAGGAGAGTGTCATCATTCTGAATGATGCTGCTGTTATTCCTCCATGTGAGTATGCGCACTCGGAATTCAGGAGTTGTTATTTGTTTGTTTATGCTAAAAATGATCAAAACTTGTTTCAATAAATGCTTTTGTAAACCTTTGCAAAGTTAATGGATTCACTAAGGAGTCATCTTGCATATTTTGAATTTTTTTTTTTTTTTTTTTGCTCCATATGCATATGCATGTGGAAAATCTTGACAGGTGGGAATTACACAAATGAATTGTGCAAATATATGCTGTTGTTCTTAATAGAACTGAATAGTATAGACTATTAGGCACAGCCATTTTGCTGAAGTTGGATTGTGAATCTATAAGACATTAAACAAAAGTTAAAATGAGATTTCTTTTCATCATGTGACACTAATAATAAACACTGCATCACCTAGACTGTAAGATAGATAGTCTGAATGAACACTTTGTTTGGGAAATATGTGTATTGTGTTCAAGCTGAATCAGAGCTAGCTTTCATTTAACAGATGGACAAGCTCTTTCATAGTGTTAATCCTTACTCTGAATTCTTATTGAGGGCTGTCATTTCAAGTCGTCTTTGATTCTCTGCAGAACACATATGGCCAAACTTTGCATATATCCGATTGCAAGGAGTGAAGTGGGCAGCAGCATTTAATTAACAGTGTTATTAAGGGAGAAAATAAACTCATTAGCAATGCACAAACTTTTCAAGCTACAAATTCATCAGCCACAAAAATAACACCTTTACAAAGTCAGTGGGCAAATAGAGATCTAAATATCATGGCCAGAAACGAGGTCACTAGGGCAAACCATGAATGTTCCCAAATGACACAAGAAGCACTCAGTTAATCTTGATGTCACCGTAAGTGGAAAGGGCTAACAGAGTTAGCAATGTATATAGTAAGACATAAACTCCTAACATGTTAGAACAATCTCTCAGTTAATCAAAACATATTCTCTTATATCATGTTAAAAATTATTTCTATGAGGACGCTAGGGCTCAATTTCAAGGCATGGATATTGTAATGACCCTTCCCATGTATAAAATACCACAACAGGTATTCCATAAGCTGTTACTCAGTGATGAGTGTTCCCTTTTTTTCCAAGGGGAAGTAGATGAAAACGAAATCAATACTGGCTTGTAATTAAACAGTTTGTGCCAATACCAAATGTTCCAATAACTAACTGAATGACTTCTTGGCATAGTGCTGAGCTTCATGTGCTAAACTTATTTTCTTATCTATAAAATATTTTTTTCATTCAAAACATTATTTTCCTGAGGAAAGGTATTATATGTTCAGCAAGATGAGTCAGTGAAACTCTAGTCCATTTGGAGAGTCATAGGAGTCATTCATACATTAAAGGCCCTATAAATCTTGATGGTTAAGACTAGGTTGCATGTTAAGTAAAATTTTTAAGAACTTATTTGACAAAGGCATCCGTTCCTATCTACCTTTTATTACACATGTTAATGATCCATTAAACGCATTACCATCCAAGAGGAACAATTTGCCAGTCCTCTTTGCAGATGATGTATTTCAAGATACTCTGTTTCCCATGTGATACCGTATGCTACCAGACTCCATTTGGATGTTCTGTAAATGAATGGAATTATTTCCTCCCTAATCTTTATTGGTGAATACTCCTAATATCTCTTCAGAGTGGTTGGTATTATTGACATTTTGGCCTAATAGTTCTTTGCTGGGGGGGCTGTCTTATGGATTGGAAGATGTCCAGCAGCACCCCTGGCCTCTACCCACTAGCAGCTATTAACAGGAGATATCCCACATACTCAAAATATCCAAATCAATGAAGTTATTGGTGAAAATGGAAAAGGTAGCCTTTATTTTATGGAAAACACTAAACAGACTGTTTGAGTAACATAATACTATAAGGAAACACCTGTGTCATTATACAGTTGTCAAAACCCTCAGAATGAGCAACACAGAGGGAGGCCTAGTGGAAACTATGGGCTTGGGTAATAACGATATGTCAATATCAGGTCAACAATTGTAACACATGCGCCACTCTGGCTTAGAACGTTGGTGGGGAGGCTGCGATGCGTGTGGGGGCAGGGAGCCTATGGGAACTCTGTACATTGTGTTCAATTTCCTGGGAAACTAAAATTGCTCTAAAAATAAAGTCTATATAAATAAATACCTAGTTAGGAGAACTATTATTATCAAGAGGACAGAATTCACCAGGTATTTTTTAAAGACCACCTAGATTGATAAAGAATGCTTTAAGGTCTATTTTTTAAAAGTATAAATGCAATAAAGTTAACTATTATTTTTGCATATATGGAAAGGAGAGGACACAACTTCCCTTCGCTATCAACAAATTAAATCACGTCTGATTTATTTGGTCTTCCATCCGGATCATTGCGTACCATTAGGCCTCAGCCACCTCATTTATGAAATGAGGAGTGTGGACTGAAGATATCACAGGGCACTTCCAACTTCTACGTGTTTCTTTGTTATGTGTTTTTAGTTCTGCTAGCCTGAGAATTTTTCTTATAACATTAAACTCCTACAATACTAGCTTGTGAGACTGTAAGAAGATATGTAAGAATATAAGAATCAGGGGATTGCTGTAACTCAGTGAGGTTGGTGCAGAGCTTAACTTTCATCAAATGATGATGACTGAAGGGACTTGGGGACATCACCTATCCTTGGTGAAAAACCACATTCAGCAGTCGCGTGTCAGACCTGAGCCTCAGGGCACTGAGGAATTTGACCAAAACCACTTACCTAGACAGAAGAAATGACAGTTACTTCAGACGATATTTAACGTCAAAATGTATGAATTTCCACGTACAAAATGCTATATCCGAATTATAAATCAGTTTATTTCATGTGTCAATATGTCCACGGTGCCGTATGTGTATATCCTGAATACTCAGTTATGGATGCAATTTTATAAGTACTTTCTGGAATTCATCTTGGGGCATTTCTTCATAATCAGGCAAAGCCTTTTAGCTCAGCAAGGGTTTGCTTCATACATTTTAAGTTATAGTCTTAGACAAACACAATTTTGGGTTATATATTTATCTAATGATTTAATTCTTTTAACATTATGAAATTTCCCTCTACATATTCTGCAATACTTATCTTAAAGACTACTCTGTCTATTTCCAGTAAAGCTATGTAAGGGTGTAGTCTACATTGCACATCATTTTTTACTGTGGTTCCCATTTACTTCCATTCTTTGGTTTGTTATACTTAATTTCTGTCTCATGTAAACAATGTATCACTGTATGTTGTTTATCCATCCTGCTAGCCACTGTCTCTATATGGAAATTTTAATCTAGATGTTTTTAGTATTATTAATGATATTTTGGTTAAATTTCCTTCATTAATATTTGTTTATCCCATTTATTCTTGTTTCTATTGATTTTCTCTTTCTTACCTTCCTTTGGATTTATCCATTATTTTTCTATTATTTTATTTAACTCCTAGATTTTATATATAATTTTTAACTTTTTTGACTGTGATAAAATACACAATATGAAACTTACCATCTTAACCATGTGTAAGTATATAGTTTAGCAGTATTAAATATATTCATGATATTATGCAATCATTACCACCATCCATCTCCATAAGTCTTTCTATCTTGTAAAATTGAATCTCTGTATGCGTTAAACAGTAACTCCCCATCTTTATCCTCTGGCCCTTGGCAATCACCATGTTACTTTCTGTCTCTATGATTATGATGACTTTAAGTACGTCATATAAGTAGAATCCTATATTTGTCTTTTTTGTGACTGGCTTATTTCTCTTAACAAAATGTTCTCAAGCATTATGTATGTTATAGAATATGACAGGATATCTTTCCCTTTTAAGGTAGAGTAATATTACACTGTGTGTGTATATCACATTTTGCTTATCCATTCATCCATTGCTAGATCCTGAGTTGTTTCCATATTTTATCTGTCGTGAATATTGCTTATGAACATGTGTATACAAATATTTCTTAAAGATCCCGCTTTCAATTATTTTGTGCATAAATCCATGTTAGTGGCCCCCCAAAATCCATAGGTCGAAATCTTAATGCCCAGTGTGATTATATTAGTAGGTGAGCCTTTTGAGAGGTAACTAAGTTATGAAGGCAGAGCACTCATGAATGAGATTAATGTTTTTACAAAAGAGACCCAAAAGAAACGCCATGCCCCTTTCATCCAGACCACATGCCTTTTTGTCCCCAATTGGTTTATAGTAAGAGGGAACTATATTAATTTTCTCTGGGATTTTCTGGGCTTTCAGCAGCTAGTTATGATTGCCAACTAGAAATTACCTGTAATAGTGTTAAGAGTGGTTGACATGGGAAGCAACTTCTTTCATTGTAGGGTTGTGTGTGTGTGTTTGTATGTGAGTGTGTGTTTTGATTTACTACCTGATGTCCTGATTCCTTGTTTACTGTTTCAGCTCAGTTGTGTTTACACAATTGCATATGGCTTAATCATTTCTACCAGTAGAAACAAAAGAATGTGGAATGCTTGCTACAGGTCGGGGAAAAGAAGTTGGCCGTATGTGATGCAGGGCAACATTCTCGTATTTACTGAAACCCTGTTTCAGACGATGCCTTAAAGGCGTTCCAGAGAAGTCATCAACGTCGGTCTTTAGAGCAGCCCTCGTGGGAGCAGTGATGGTCATGTGGCCTCGTGTGTGAGGGGACAGGCCAGAAGGCATCAGACCCTCCCTCACATGACCACATCTGTTTCACTTGAAAGCCCACACTTTCCCACAGCAACCTGCTAGCAGAAGCCCACTCATTGGAGACTGTGTCTGTCCTTCCTCTGCTCAACACCTTCAGGCCAGAGAGGAATTTGGAGCAAAATAAAACATGACCTCTTTCTTAGCGCATAGGGAAAAAAGTAGGGCTCCTTTGGCAAAATACGGTGTGTGTGTGTGCATTTCATGATCTAAGTTTATGAAGCATCTTCACCTTCATCTGCCCATTTCATCCTTTGAATACCACCGGTCTATGACCTGATTATACAGTCTCACTGTACAGACAAGGCCTAAAGCTCAAATCATTTGACTGGTTTTATAGCCAGTGTTTGGTTAGCAAAATATTTTTTTTCTCTCAAAGACTTTTAATCTCACCACACATACACACACAGAGACAAAATCCTACCTGTAAATAATGGCAATTTCATTCTCACTATAACTTACATGTTTTTCTTACTGTAAAAATAACACATAGTTACTGTGGAAATTGTCAATAATACACAAAATATACATATAGTACTATAATTAAGACAGACATATAAATAATTCTTCTATTTCCCTATTTTAGTCATTTGATGTATTCTATTTTAAATGTGCATATTTACACAAGTGAAATCCAATTGCATTTTTATCTTATTTTGGTTCCTTACCTTTATGTGATAAGCTTTTTTCTGCATGTTTATAAATTCTTTATAAACCTCAATTGAATGTCTGGATAATATTCTCTAATATAAATATATGCTAGTTTAGTTATTTTTTCTTAGTTACTGTGCACTTAATGATTTCCATTTTTTGCAAGTCCAAAGAATTTTGAAATAAATATCTTTTCATATAATTGTTTCTACTGATTTCACAGTAATATTTTATGCTCTATTATAGAAGTAGGATAACAGAGCCAAGGGGAAACATTATATGTACGTTAATTAGTTCAGGAAAATAGTGCATTCTATAAGATTATGCATATAATTTTTACTTTGGAAACTGAAAGATAGGCCCTGACATGCTGCAGGGAGAGAGAGTCCAAGAATCGGCAATCAGAGAGAACCTGAGGTTCTGCTTGGCAGGGGGATGTGCAGGAGTGACAATGGCCTTCTCTATAATATTGAAATCTGCGAACATAGGCAGTCATCTGCCCTGTCTTACAAAAGTGACGAGGCTGCCCAGGCCAGAGCCTGATACACACTAACAGTGTAATCCATCTGCTTTGATTTCTTCCCCCTGTCCCAACAACTTGTATCAGACAGTACCATTATCCTGACCTCTTCTTAGCTCAGACCTCTGATTCTCCTCCCAAGGGGGACGGCTGAGCCTCACTGCATCTGTGCACTATCAACAACTGCCTTCTCTCCCTTTAGGGGAATTGTTTTTGCTTTGCTTTGAAATTGCAGGAAAACCTTCACTTAATGTTCGTATTTGGTTGAAGAGCCTGGGAAGACTTAGCAAGGACAAGCAAATGAATATAAACTAGAGGAGGAGAAAAGGGGCAGAATAAGAAATAAGATTTGGTGGCATGATTTCTTGCTTTAAATCAGAGAAACAGATGCACCACCCATGTGTGCAGGACACAAACTCAGAAATTCAAAGATGATGATTCTGAATATCCAAGGAAAAGTTACTCAGACAAACTCAGGCAGAATGCAGATGTTTCTTGTTTATATGGCTGGCTTCTCTGACTAAGATAAATACATGCAGTGCTGACTGTCTCGATGACAGTCTGTGTATTCAGCTCTCTGTCCATGAACACCATCTAGCATAAGAAAGAAAAAATAGAATAAACTCTTTGTTGTCACAGTTTGTTATGACTTTCATAGAAGATGACCCATTTCATCTTTATGACATCTTCTGCAAATTACTGTCCTCATTTTTAGGCGAGAATGTTGGACTGAGTTAGATTCAGTAAAATGCCCCAAGTTCTTACAATTACCCTAAATGCTTTTAAGGATATTATCCGTGTATTAATATCCAGTAACTACATTACCTTTAGGCATGTGCTTATAAAAACATATACCGGAGGTTTGAATTGCAGCATCATTTTGAATAATGAAAATTGAAAATGACACAAAGATACATCTGTAGGATATAGATTTTAGTATTTTTAAGCCTCACCTGAGGATATGTTTATTGATTTTAGAGAGAGAGAGAGATTGATGTGAGAGAAACATCCATCAATTGCTTCCCACATGCACCCCAACTAGGGATCAAACCTGGAAACTGTTGGTATACAGGATGACACTTGAACTAACGAAGCAACCCAACCATAGTGGATATAGACTTTAAAAAGTATGAGCCTGAAATTATATGTACCCATTGTACACATAGCCAAGTACTACCGCCGTTCTTGATCCCTCTCTCAAATGTTAACTGTCCATGAAGGCTTCCACTCCTAACCATATCTGCTGTATCCCATTGCAATAATTGTGTTATTAAACAACGGTTTATTTTAATGTCTGCCTACCCTTTGAAGTATAGGCATTTGAAGACTGAAGACATGACTGACTTACTTTCAGAACTAAATATAATGCAAAAAGGAGATGCTCAGCTTATACTCGCTGAGAATTCCAAAGCAACTGCCAAACTTTCCTTACAAAATCTGCTTAATGGAAAATCTGCATTTATTTATCCTTTGTAGGTGGTGAATGCTTATAACTTCAAAGAGACAGATTTCAAACAATAAAATGATCATATGGAGGTGAGTTATAATAGTTTTGTAACAAAGGTTTTGTAAATGTATTTGTGACCTTGACTCCCTAGTAAAAAACAGACAAATGAACAAAAATAAATAAACAAAAACAAACAAACCAACAAAAACCACCTTTTTTAACTTCTGGCTTTTGCATTTAGTGTCTCAGAAGTCTCTCAGTTGGAATAGATTTCACTAATTTCCGCCTTGGTGCTGCTATTTTCTCTGTAATTCTGGCCAAGTTCGTTCTTCTCTGTCCCCTGGCTAGCTGAGGTAATGGAGAATATTTGGTGACCACATACTATAAATGGACAGTCTGCAAATGGGGACATTTTTGATGACACTGATCATTGAAACTCTCTCTCTCTCTCTCTCTCTCTCTCTCTTTTAATCCTCACCCAGGGACATGCTTTTCTATTTCTAAAGAGAGGAAAGGGGGAGGGGGAGGGATAGAGAGAGAGAGGGAGGCAGAGAGAGACAGAGAGAGAGAGTAATGTGAGAGAGAAACATCAGTCAGTTGTTTCTGGTATATGCCCCTGACCTGGGACCGAACCCACAACCCAGGCATGTGCCCTCACCAGGAATCAAACCTGCAAACTTTTGGTTTACCGGACAGTGCTCCAACCAACTGAGCCACACTGGCCAGGGCTGAATCTCTGTACTTCTTGGGGTGGGCGGAGGTCATCTAATAGCAATAACTAAATAGATGTCTTTAAACTTCCCCCAAATATTCAGTAGAGTGGAGGAATGATACTGTGAAATCACACTATACATTTTGCTGTCTTCGTAAGCCCCTTTCATTGTGCTAACCACAGCGCCGAGTACCAGATAATCATCTCCGAGTCTTACAAAGCCCTGCAACCTAGGCATCTTATCCTTGTTCTAAGATAAAGAATTTGAGATTCAGAATCAGCTAAAGTGATATTCCAAGTGTGGATGACAAGAAGTGGCCAGGGGAATTGTTTTATTTCCGTACAGAGTGAAGTTCAGTCCTTTTTATTTTTCATTTGAAGTCTAAGCACCTGAAAGAAGCCATTCTCCTGACCTCAGGATAATGGCACTGCTGGTGGCCACAGTGTAAGATCTGCTGCTGGTGCGGTATGACAGATACCCTGAGACACGGGAGGAATGGGTCATTGGGTTTGTGATGGGCAGCAACGTGGTGTTTGCTGAAAGCTGGCACCGGCGCTCCCGGGATGATCTCCGTGGACGGTGCCCAGGGGCTGCCTTCGCTAATGCTGCTGCTAAATGCCATTAGTAGCCCCGGCTGCGAATCTCTCCCTGTCACCTGCATGAGCCTCAGCAGACACGTTTCTAGGGGACCTCTTCCAGCGAAGGTCACTGGTTCTTTGTGTCATCAGACTAGTGGCCTGTGATTAGAAAAGGCAGGTGGGAAGCCCATGGAATACTAAACTGAACATTTTTGAGAACACAGGAGAGTCAAAATAGAATTAGGCTTGAAGACCAAGGAATCAAACACACTATTGATCAGAAGAACAAATGAGGGGGAACCACTAACAGAGAAAATTATTATTCTGTTCTCCTTTTCCGTCCGAGAGACAAATTCAATTTTATAGTGTTGCGCCAAATATTTTTAGGTATTGATTTTGAAATCTATGCTTGACATTTAAGACGACAGAAAAGATATGGCTCTGGGGGTGGCGATCTAAGGCAGGTCTATGGTAAGACAGTCTTTTATCAAGAAAATTTCAAAGATCTCCATGAAGGTGCAATGCGTTATTTGTCTCACGTGGATTAATCACACATGTTCTCGCAAATCGCAGTGAATTTCAGCCTCGCAAGGTGTTAGTTCCTCATGGAGGCTGTGAGGTCGCCCAGCTCACTGAACGGGAAAAAAGTGCACGCCCCTGGGCTGATGCTGGGAGCCCTCTACTGCCCCTCCTTAAATCTCAAACCCCAGCCCTAGGGAACGCTGACAGCGCTGAGATGCAAAGGGGACTAATTATGGAATTTTCCTGATGCAATTAGAGTAAGATAATTCTTTTATCGTATCATATTATAATTATATATTATAATACGTGAAAAGACATGACACATTGAAAGGGCACTTTTCTGGACCATATGTTTGGTTATTGGAGAGGAGAGAGTGTTAAGGTCTTGTAAGTCTGAAGGACATTTATTGTTAAAATCATGCTTTGTTTTTAAAAAAGGGGTCACTGTTCAATACTTTGCCTTTAAACATCTTACCATTTGGAGTTACTGTAGTCTTGACATTTTAGTCTCTTTTGGGGACTTCTAAAGATAATGAACATTTATATATTTCCAATATTTCAGAATATCATAAGCAAATTTTCTAAAATAAAAGGAAGGATTTTTTAAAGACTGTTGGGTTGTTGTTGTTGTTGTTGGTGGTGGTGGTGTGTGCGTGTGTGTGTGTGTGTGTGTGTGTGTGTGTGTGTGTTTTAGATTCTTTGGTTGCTATCAAGAGAAGAAGGAGAAAAAAAAATGTGAGGGTTTTAAATAATGTTTCCTGTCTTCAGGATGTTTTCAGTTGGATAACGCAGAGGTGGTGTGTAAATACTAACAAAGTATTAGAGAATAGACTTTTGGATACAACATTGCTTTTTTAAATAGTTGAAGATTGGCACGCAGTTGGAAGAAATAATACAGAGAGAGCCCCACATACCCTTTAGGCACTTTCCCAATGGAGATCTCTTACAAAACTAGATTATCACAACCAATACGTTACTATACGCAAACAAGTTAGTTAACATTTCTGTTACCGCAGGGATTGCTCATATCACCCTTTGAAAAGCTCTCTCAGTTCCCTCCTGCCCCCTTCCCCTCCTTAAGTCTTGGCTACTATGTCTCTTCTCCATCTCTATGATTTTATAATTTCAAGATTATATGAATAGAACAGTGCAGTATGTAACTTTCTGAATTAGTTTCTCTCACTGAGCATACTTATTTGGAGATTCATCTGGATTGCCGCGTATACCAATAGTTAAATACCCTTTTATTGTTTACTGACATTGCATAGCATGGATGTACGACACATAATTTCACCATTCATTTATTAAAAGGGCATCTAGGTGGTTTCCAGTTTTTGGCTTTTACCAATAAAGCTGCTATAAACATCTGTGCCCAGGTTTTGGCGTGAGCATAAGTTTCCCCCTTTTGGAATATGTCTCCAAGCATACAATTATTTTGTCACATGGTAGTTGCATTCTTTTTATTATTTAAGGAACTGTTTCCCAGAGTGGCAGTGCCATTTTAAATTCCCAAAAACAAAATATAAATGAGTCAATTACTCACTAGTATTCATCTTTTTAAATAGATGCTTAGTGATAATTCATGAGGTTTTCATCTTCATTTTTCTAATGGCTAACAATATTGAACTGCTTTTCATATGATTATTTTTCTTTGGTGAAATATTATTTATGCCTTTTGACTATTTTCTTATTGAATTTTCTTTTAATGCTGAGTTTTGGAAATTCTTTTTATAGTCTAGAGACTAATCCTTTGAGAGATATGTACTTTATAAATATCTTCTCTAAGTCTGTAGCTTGTTTTGTTATTCTCCTAAAATAGTATTTCATAAAACAAAATTTAGTAATCTTGATGAAATACAATATGTTTTTCCTATTTTCTAGGTTCTGATTTTAATAATCAGGCCTATGAACTCTGATCTTAGCTCATGCCCAGCCCTAGATCCCAAAGGCTAGATTCTGTTTTTCCTATCTCTAAAATTTGCCTTTTCATTACGTCTGTGATCCACTTAGATTTGATTTTTTGTAAAACTTGAGTCAAGGTTCATTTCTGCCTCTGGAAGTCCAAGTGCACCGGCACCACCTATTGAAAAACTCTTTGTTCTACTGAATTGTTTTTGCATCTTTGTCAAAAATCAGTTGTGTGTATTTCTGTGGATCTACTTCTTGATTATCTATTCTGTACCCTTCATCTATGTGTCTATCCCTCCATCAATACCACACAGTCTTGCTTGCTATAGTTACATAATAAGGTTTGAAACCAGGTTGACTCACTTGCTACCATTTCATTCTTGTTTTTCAGAATCATAGCTATTTTAGATCTTCTGTTTTCCATGTGTATTTTAGAATAATCTTATTTATATCTTAAAAAAATTTTGCTGAGGTTTTGCTAGCAATTTCATAAAAGATTTATGCTAGTTTGTGAAGAATTGATATATTACTAAGTGAAATATTTTAACCACAATTATGTATGCATCTTCATTTATTCAGATTTTCTTGCTATATTTCATCAGTATTTTGTGGCTTTCAGCATACTATCCCTACACATATTTTTCATTTTTATGCTTAAGTATGTCATTTTTGAGTAATTGTATAGTATATTGTTTTATTTAACTTTTGTGTCCACACGTCTACTGCTAAATATACAGGAATTCAATAGGTTTTTATAAGATTATCTTGTGTTCTACAACCCTACTGAACTCACTTTTATTTCTTGAATAATTATTTTTGGTAGATTTATTGGAATTGTCATTGTATATAATCATACCATTTGCATATAGGAACATTTTTATTTATGAACAGTAGGTCTTTAATTTCTTTTTCTTTCTTATTGCACTGTCTAGAAATCTAAGCACTATGTTGTTATTAAGTATAATATTATCAGTAAGTTTTTATAAATGCTCTTTTTTAAGTTCAAATATGTTGATTTTTTATTGAATTATTTTTATGATGTCACTTTAAATTTTTGTGAGATAACTTTAACACCTCTGTCATCTCAATGTTGACATCTATTGATTATGTTTTTGATTCAGTTTTGATTTTTGATATTACAAGTGACATCATGAGTGAGGTTGGCCTTATTACCACTTGGTGGTGGTGAAATCCTGAATTTCTGCTGCGTCTGCTCTGACATCACCACAGCTGGGAGGGAGGAGGAGCACTTTGTTATTGCTAAAGGGTGGGGCCAAAAGTATAGGCTGCTTACATTGTCTCCTCTGACATTATGTGCTGGGAAGTGCGGATGAACGTTACCACCTGTCAGGGATTAACGTCCTGGATTCCTACTTGGCCCTCCCTCACACTACCCTGACAGGGGAGTTGGAACATTTCATTACAGCCTGATGAGGATGGAAGTTTAGACTGATTACTCAGCTCTGCTATTGTGGCTGGGAGTAGGGTCTGGCTGTAGCGTTTGGCTAGAGTAGATAGAATATTAGCCAAGAGGCTTATTTCTTGCTATGCTCCCTCTTTCCTAGTGTTTGGCTTGAGAGAACAGGTGTTCATTGGTAATTTTTTTGTGGTGCTTGATGGTATTTCTGGGATGTTGGCTTTTTTAGCTCCAAGACTGGGATATATAAGGCAAAAAGGAAACCCAAGGAACTACCAATGTGACAATCTTAGGGCCTTGAATTCTTTAGCTAACCCTTTCTTTTCCTCTCTACCACTCTGAATTTCTTTGTATTTGTTTTATATGTAAGATCCCAGGTTTTTAGTTGTAGTAATAGGAATAATATGGAAAAGGACATCTACTTCATCTCTCTAGATGTGGATGTTGTAAGAATATACCCTTTCGTGAGGTATATTCTCCTAAGGGAGCTTTTTGAATGAATCAAGAAAGATGGTCAGTATGCGGAACAGATGGAAATGAAGAAAAAGAGGATTTTTGGAGATACTTCAAGCACAGCAAACATTTTGAAGTTCTAATATTTGGAGTTTACAAATGTGATACATTGAGCTCAAACATTGAGTGGATTTCTTATATAAAGCTTATCATAGCTTTGTAAACATAATGTGAGCCTTGGTTTGTTTGCTTGTTTGTTTCTTACTTCAATCCCGATGCATCATATTCTTCTAGTGATTAAGCACTGATTACTTCTGAAAACACCTGTAATTAAAACAAAAGGGTCTATGGAATCATAGTCTTTTTAGAACTGATGATAAATAAAACAAGGAGAAAGAGCACAGTCAGTAACAAAATATATATACTTTAAAAGATCATTCCCTTTAGGGAGAAATGTCTTGTTGATGTGCTAAATGATGACATATTCTATGGATGCAGTGCAGTGCGCAATTATAGAAATTTAATATAGTAATGGCTAAATATGGAATATTTTATTGCAATGCAATCTTAATATGTAGTAGTGGATTAAATGGCATGCTGTATTTTCTCTTGAGCACTTGGTTCAAATCCAGGTATCCTGAAGGCCTGAGTTGGAAAACCAAAGTGGTACTATGCTGGTTGATTTGAAAGTCAGTGAGAATTTTTACGACAACTCTCAAAGACCTAATAATTGTACTTAATGCACCTTGAGTTGACTTCCAGAAGGTTTTTGTATTATTTTCATTCTCCAAGGTCTATGTCAACAAGTGAAAATTAAAAACAAAATTAAAAATCCAGTATAGTTTGAGGAAATCTGCTTTGTTTCATAAATAAACTTATTGCAGAATATATTTTCTAAAATGTCCTCAGCAGTATTTTAATACCACATGCTCTTCTAGTATCCAACCAAATGGAAGGTTTACTTCTTCTTCCTCTTTTTCTCCTTCTCCTTCTTCTCCCCCTTCTTCTTCTCCTCCTCCTCCTTCTTCCTCTTCCTCTTCTTCTTTCTCTTCCTCTTCCTCCTTCTCTTCTTCTTCTTCTTTATCTCTACCCCCCTCCCTCCTCCTTTCCTTCTTTTCTCCCTCCTTGTTCTGCCCTCAGAATCAAGCTCTGTATTGCAGGGAATCCCAGGCCACATCCAAAAGCATGAGTATTCCAGTTGACAAACCAAGTTAAATTCTAAGGAGATGTAATGTTATAGCCTGAATAAACTTCCACCAGATACATGAGTAAGTGAATATAAAGATGATGCCAGCCTCAGGCCTGGAAGTCATGAGAACTGATGACATGTAGTAAATTTGTGGAAGAAGAATGTCATTGGGAGTCAAAGCAGACCTACCATTTAGACCAAATTATTTAATACTGCTGAACATTTGTATTAACTTCTGATAAAAGAAGTACAAGTATAATAATATTTTTATGATTGAAAGACAAATTAAATGATATAATTGATTTATTGAAGTGCTGTGGATATCCTGACACTAAATAAATCTGATATTCTATCTTCTTTATGTACTTAACTATAACTAGGACACTTGAAATAATTTAAATACCATGAAGATAGAAAAAATGTGCACTTCATTGGGAGTATATAGACAGTTTATGTAAAGAAGCTTTGGGATCAAGCTTCAAGGAGGTAAATGGTGTACTTCCACGAGTTTTAATTTCACAGAAAATAAGAGAGGGAAACCGTAAGTGGAAATGTGATAGCAAATCAGGAAGGAGGCAAGAGAAAAAATGTAATTCTTAAGGAAGGAATAAAAGAGGACAAAAAGTTGGAATGGATTCATCTAAATCTGGGTTTGCAGGCCACATGACTTCTGCCTCCGGATGGGTGCTTACAGAAAAAAAAAAAAATGCATTGAAAATTGCATCTAAAAAAAAGATGGATTAGCCTCTGCTAGAGCTTCAGTGTTGAAATACTACCATGCAATGTATTTAAATGGCATCTTCAACCACTTACACATCTTTTTCATTCAGGTTATTATAAGAATTTATTTTCTGTCGGATTAGTACATCCAGTACACACAAATAATTCACCCCTTTTTCTGGAGCTACACACATAAAAAGTGTTATTTTTTCCCATAAAATAAAGACATGCCATCCCTATTCAGTCTTTTCTGTTTTCAGGAAGGTAAATGTGAAAAAAAAAAAATCTCTTCCAATGATTGCTTATTGGATTTGCTTAGAAATCGCCTCACATCGTGATTTCCTTCCTTTGGATATGGTCTGTGTGCTCCAAACTAATTGAACAACATCAAACATATGTGTGATTTATGAAGTATGAACTATAGAAACTATAACTGCAATTTACAAAATGTATTCAGCAGAGACTTCATTTGTTATTTTTAAAGTTTATATAGCTAAGATTTTGTAACTTCAAAAGTACAAATGATGAAGGCTGTTTTGGTTATTTACTCTTATGGTTTATACTTTCATAATAAAACTTTATTAAATGGACATTATTGTAAATTTAGAAATAAATTTCAGTGGACTGTGAAAGACTTGGGGGCATTTTTTGTACTAATGTCTTATAAGAAGGAAACTCTTCCTGTTTTACTAGTGAATAATACAAGAAAACTAATAGTCATTGCACATGTATGTATTGTGGGTATTGTTTTGATCATGGTTTCTTCAAAACTTGTGATCATTTTGTATTAAAAACAAGAAAACTAATTGCTCACTCACAGTCAATCATTATTTGAGAGATGGTCATTCTACAATTATTGCCAAATCCTAGATTTTCACTAACTGTGAGAAACTGATTGACTTACATAGCTCTTTCAGTTGTACCTAAAAATAATTACAATATAAAAAGACATCTGACATTTTTATTTACCCATTTTCCCCATTCCTGTAGTTTGTTCACAGGTAAAGTTTCTTCATAGAAGTATGAGAAAAGACAAGCTAAGATTAAATTAATGTAAAATATAATAAAAATATATTTTATGGAGTTGAAATAAAGGTTATTATCCTAGGTCTTTGCCTAAAGGGTAGGAGAGTGGAGATTTGAGAGGCATGTTTGATATCAAGCTCCTTTTCTGCTACACTGTATTATTTTAAACATAATTGCTGCATTACTGCAGCAGGACCAATAATAAAAATACAACTGAGGTTTTTTATTTTTGTGTTTTGAATGTCTGAAGGAAGAATATCACCCTTTCTTTTTCCATCCAAATGGCAGGTTTCAGATAAATTTCAAATGAAAGATACATAACAAAACAAAAAGGAACGTCCATTCAATATGGTGGCATTGGTAAACAAGCCTCACCTTCCTGCACAACCACATCAAAATTACAACCAAAATAAAGAACCATCACTCAGGACTGTCAGAAATAGAGTTGATGGAAGTCTGACAGCAATGGAATTAAAGAAACCACATCCATCCAGACTGGTAGGAGAGGCAGAGACATGGAACAGACTGATGCCACACCCATGTGTGGTGGGTAAAAATCAAGAGGGATATCCTGAGAGTCAGGAATTCCAGCCCCATGCCAGGCCCCCCAGCCCAGAGTTCCAGTGTCAGGAAGATAAGTCCCAATAACTTCTGGCTGCAGAAACCAGTGGGGATTGAGTCAATGAAAGAAACTTCTGGAGTCCCAAGGAGTGTCTCTTAAAAACCCACATACAGGCTTACTCAGACTCAATTCCACTGAGCTTCAGCACCAAGGTAGCAGCTTAAGAGGCATCAGTGGCATACAGGGAGGGGCTGAAATGTCTGGCATCAGGGCAAGAACTCAGGGACAGCTTTCTTTCAGAAAGAAAGGTGTACAGAGGCCATTGTCCCTTTTCTGAACCCTCCTTGCACAGAGCCACAGAGCCAGTAGGCGGGTGCCATATGTGAGACTCCATCAACCTGGCTAACATTGTTTGACCCACCCTGGAGATCCCCTGAGACTCTGTCCCACCCCAATTACTGGGCCATAAGCTGTTTCCAGAGTCTTTTCCATATGAACAGCTGGGCTTGTCTTATGTTTCACAACTTTCTAAGTAACCACAGACAAGCAACAGGCAGCCTCAGTGAACCCCCAGCCCCTGTACCATTTTCCAAGTGACCCCAGGCTTTGCACCAGCAGCAGCCAGCCTAGATCCGCAGCTTGGCCTTGCCTAAGAATCTCCAAGCCCAGCACAAGTAGCAGCCACCTCAGATTGCTTTATAGCCTAGGAAGGGTGGCCCAGAGCAAAACACAAGTAGGGACTGACCTTGGCCTGCACCACCCCCTGCCCCTGCACAGCCAGTCCTTGCAGTTGACTGACCTGAGTAAATGCCTCCTGTTGACCTGCCAACAACAATCAAGGCCCAACTACAAGCAGAGGGCATACTCAGGCAATGCAAAGGGTATACCTCGAGTACCCAGCTTGGGTATAGGGGAGGCTGTGCCACTGGACCCTACAGGACACCTGCTACATTAGGCCACTCTACAAGACAGGGAGTCACAGCAGCTTTACTTAATACATAGACTCAAACACAGGGGGGGCTGCCAAAATAAGGAGACAGAGAAATGTAGTCCAAATGAAAGAACAGATCAAAACTCTAGAAGAACTAAAAATGGTGATTAGCAATCTATCATATGCAGAGTTCAAAACTGGTTATAAGAATGGTCAAGGAACTTAGTGAAGACCTCAACAGCATGAAAAAGATCCAATCAGAAATAAAAAGTTCACTAACTAAAATAAAGAAAAATTTACAAGGAAACAACACTAGAGTGAATAAAGCCAAGAATCAAATCAATAAGTTAGAACATAAGGATGCAAAGAAACAACTAATCAGAACAACAAGAAGAAAAAAGAATCCAAAAAAAAGAGGATGCTATAAACAACCTGTGGGATGACTTCAAGGATTCGAACATTTGCCATAGGGATGCCAGAAGAAAAAAAGAAATAGCAAGAAATTATAAATCTACTTGAAAAAAACAATGAAAGATAACTTTCTTCAAAGGGTGAAGGAAATAGACATGCAAGTCCAGGAAGCACAGAGAGTCCCAAACAAGATGGATACTAAGAGACCCACTCCAAGACCCATCGTAATTAAAATGCCAAAGGTTAAAGATAAAGATATAATCTTAAAAGCAGCAAGAGAAAAGAAGTTGGTTACCTACATGGGAGTTCCCATAAGACTGTCAGCTGATTCCTCCAAAGAAACTTTGCAGGCTAGAAGGTATTGGCAAGAAATATTCAAAGTCACAAAAAGCAGAGTCCTACAGCCAAGATTGCTCTACCCAGCCAAGCTATCATTTAAAACCGAAGGGCAGATAAAGAGTTTCCCAGACAAGAAAAATCTAAAGGAGTTCCTCATGACCAAACCATTATTATATAAAATGTTAAAAGGACTCATTTAAGAAAAAGAAGAAGATAAAAACTATAAACAAACAAAAAAAATGGCAACAAATACATATCTAACAACGATTGAACCTAAAAAACAAACTAGGCAAACAAGAGACAGAATCATGGATACAAAGAGCATTCTGATGGTTACCAGATGAGAGCAAAACACGGGGGAATGGGTGAAGAGGTAAGGGGATTAATAAGTACAAATTACATAATAAGTATAGTTACATAATAGCCATAGGGATGTATAGTGCAGTATAGGAAATGGTGTAGTCAAAGAACCTATATTCACGACCCATGGACATGAACAATGGTGGGGGGATTGCCTGAAGTACTAGATAGAGGGGGGAGCAAAGGGGGAATAATGGAGATTGGGATAACTATAATAGCATAAACAATAAAATATAATTTAAAAAAATAAGGAAGTTAAAAAGCTAAGAGTTTTACTAAATGCAGCTTACTCAGTTCTAGGGTGTTCTAGTCTCATGATTAGAAGAGCCATTTTTATATATTGACAACAGAAGCAACAGATGAGGGCTACCATATATATTTTAAGATACTATGAATTTATTTTATTGCTACCACTAGAAGAATATGCAGTAACTATGGAAAAAAGAAAATACTAGATGCAGATATCCCTAACTTAGAATCCTGACTTCTTGATTGATTACTTGAATTGTTTATTGTTGGGGGACCTGAATTCTCAGGCTTTGCAAGCATTCGACATGATAATATCAGACACCTTACAAGAGAATTGACTCTTTTCATCGAAGAAATATAAATAAAGTATCATTTTCCTTGAAATATTGCATAAAGGGTCTTTGTAGAGTTATGCTTAACATAATAAGTGAGAATTGGGGTATTCATTCCCCTTTGTGCATTCTTTTTCCTTTTGAATTGATAATGACACAGCCTTCTCTAGATGGCACATCATAATCTACATGGGAAGTTTCTTATTGGTTGACTAAGATATGGAGGGGGGAGATCTCTTGTTTCCATGGTGATCAAATTCACTCTCCTGGCACACTGAAGTTCTGAGCTATAAGAAGTATTTAAAAGTGAAACCTAACATATCCTTTATATATCCTTTTCAAAAGAAGTAAAAAGTAACATGTCAAGCCCTTATATGTGAGGCCATCAACTTCACTAACATTTAAAGCTGGTCAACATATTGGAATTCTTCATCCTTGTTCTTTTAAAGTGTTATGTATGTATGTATGTGTGTATGTATTTAGTTAGTTAATCTACTTACTTGCAGAATCATTCCTTCAACACCTAATAAGTACTAGGATATATAAATATACATAGACATCAATTATGAGTAACAAAAGATAATTATGTTGAGACAACTTCTAGAATGGCTACACGAGGAGCTCCATGAATCAACAACTGAAACTGATAGAAATTATTAAAAATAAACATGTAAAGCATATGAAAATCATCCTAGAATTGTAGCAAAGAACCATTTATTTAAGAAAATCTACTAAATCTCAATGAGGATAGAGAGGTAGTGAGCCACTGCCTCACTCTTCTTCTCCCCAGCTCAACATTATAGAAGCTCAACTCCAGGGGATGTGGCCCAGAGGGAGAGGTTTGTTCACACATTTCCAAAAATTGCTGGGGGAAATAGGCCTCTAAAAGTGGTCCCCATCCCAGCCGCACAGAGCAAATGCTAAATCTCAGGTGAGTGCTGCCAAGAGGTCAGGGGCTTCATGTCTTTAGCTATCTTTTATTGATATGGTAAGGTTCTAGCCAAGTAATGGCAGGATTAAATTTCTGTAATAAAATGCAAAATTACATTACCTGCAATGGAAAAGATTCTAGAGGGGTTCAAGCATGGATCTGCACTAGCAAAAGAAACTACCAGCAAAATTGATGATTGATTGATAGAAATTATGCAAGCCAAACAACAGTAAGATAGCAACAAGGAAAATATGAAACCAAGATAAAATGACTTCGTTATGTACAATTGGCCTCTGATAAAAGTAAGAGCTTGCTTCCTATCACACTAAACAGAGCACAGAAAGTGGCGGTGACATATTCAAAATACTGTAAAAATTGGAAAAATATCAACACTGACTCTTATACCCAGAAAAACTACCCTTTGAAATGAATATAAAATATAGTTAAAAGTAAAGAAAGCTTGAGAGAATGTGTTGATAGTAGAATCACCTTACAAGATATTCAAAAGGGCATTCTTCCAGATGGAAGCAAATGAATGTGGGCAGTAATTTAAATCTGCATGAGAAAACCAAAGCACTGATAGAGGCAATCATGTACTAATGATTTTACCATAAGATAAAAATATTACTAGAGAATCAGAATCACATTTCTAATTATATGTGTCATCCAATCTGTATGATGTAACAATTATATAGAATTACATCTACATTTGAAATTACCTGTATTTTTCAGTTAATAGTGATAGGAAATTTGGTTTCCATGTGCAAAAGAATAAATTTAGACCCATACCTCACTCCATATAAAAATGACAACTTAACGTACATTGGACTTAAATTTAAGACCTGAAACAATACAGTTATTTGAAGAAAACAGCATAAAAGTGTCCTGACCATGGTCTAGGCAATAGTTATTTTGGTTTGGACAGTGACATTTTTAGGTATACCCTAAAAGCAGAAGCAACAAAAGCAGAAATAGACAATGGATTGTATCAAATAAAACATTTCTGCACAGCAAAGAAAACAGTCAACAGAGTGAAGGGAGAACCTAAGGGATGGGAGAAATTATTTCCAAAGCATATATCCAGAAAGGGATATCTAAGTAATCATCAGGGAAATGGAAATCAAAACCATGATACAGTATTACCTCACACTTATAAGGATGGCTATTATCAAAAAGATAAAAGAAAGCAAGCATGGATGAGGATATGGAGAAAAGGAAACATTTATATTCTTTTGTCGAGAACATAAATTGGATCAGCCATTGTGGAAAACAATATGGGGATACATCAAGAAATTGAAAATAGAACTACTACATGATCCAGCAATTCTACTTCTGGGTATACATCTAAGGGACATGATATCAGTATCTCAAAGAGATACCTGCATTTTCATGTCCATTACAGGATTATTCACAATAACAAAGAAATGGAAAAATGGCAGTGTTTCTTGGCAGACAATGAAATATTATCCATTCAGGAGAAAGAAGGAAATTCTGCCATTTGCAACAACATGGATAAATTTGGAGGACACTATGCTAAGCGAAATAAGTCACATACAGAAAGACAGATATTGTATGATCTCATTGATACATGGAATCTTCTTTTAAAAATGTTGAACTCATAGAAGCAAAGATGAGAAGGGTGGTTACACAGGTTTGGGAGGGTTGGAAATGGGGAGATGTTGGTCAGAGTGTACAGAGTTGTGCTTATGTAGAATGAATGGTTAGAGACCTAATATACAGGCTAGATAAATATAATTAATAATGCTGTATCGCATAGTGGAAATATGCAAGGAGTATCGGGTGCTCTCCTCATGCACATAAAAAGGTAATTATGTAATATGTTAATTTGACTGTAGTAAATATATTACTCTGTGTGCCAAATCATTGCGTTGTACATCTTATATATAATTTTATATGTGTGTATGACTACTAGTGTATCTGGATATCCTACAGATGCATCCTTGCCCCCCACCCCCACTTGCCAACCTCTCAAATTCCCATCATTCTGAAAACTGGATTGTTAGATTTTCATTATAGTCGTCGTCGGCAGCCGTCCATCTCGAGAGACGATGGTGTAGCTTCTTAAGAGTCTATCTGCACCGCCGAGAATGGTTGTGCAGTTCGACTCGGGAGTGACACGGTATCTGTCTCCTCCCGTGTTGAATCGACATCTTGCGATGATGCTGGAGTGTCCTCTCCAGTGAAGCTGAAGCTACAGAGCCTGGGCAGGGTGATATGGAGGGTCTGCTGTTGCCCATGCAGCAGACCCCCCCTCTCTTCGCAGCTGAAGGGTCCAAGGGAAAGACGGAGTCAATACAGCTTGGCTTCAGGTGCGCCGCAGGAGTTGCCGGTGTTGACTACAACGTCAAACCGCCTTAGGGACTCCGGCTCCGGATTTTCTGTCGGGGTTTACTCCCTTAGCCTTTCCCCTGAAGAGGTATGCCGCAAGGCAGCGGAGGTTTTTTGGAGTCAGAGTTTTCCTTCTCTGATGTACCCTGACTGGAAGATCGAACTAGCGACACTTAGCTCGCAGGCCGACGCTCAATCCACTGAGCCAAACCAGCCAGGGGCTTTCATTATAGTACTTATGCATATTTATGTGTTCCTGTCTTTGTCAGCTCATACCTCCTTATTAGTGTATGAACACCATGCTGGAAATACAACGAGGACAAGGAGCATATCATTCTTTTCCCTTAGTGTCGGTCATTGTGCTTGACCTAGAAGACACACGGCCATATCGGCACTCATTGATTCTAGTCACTATGTTGGAATCACTACAGTGGGATCACTAGGGAATTTTTAAATAGTTCTCCATAAATTTTAAAGTAAACATTTTAGATTGGAGTAAAAAATTGTATTACAAAAATACACACTATGTTTCACTTTTGCCATGTCACAGTAGGATAGCCAAGTCCATGTCCACAGTTTTATATTCCCCAGGGCCCAGCGCAGATGTGAGCACATGGGTGTGTAGACAGGGTGCTGCGCCTTCATCTTCCTCTGTCTCTTTCCTAAATCTGCATAATTCAGGAAAGTCTTTTTGAGGGGAAACATCAATAACCTGATTTTTGGGAATGTCCACAGTAAACATACATTTAATTATAGAACTAATATATGGAATAAATAAATGGTATATTCACAACATAACTCACAGTCAGCCTTCTCAAACAACCACAAATTGACAATAACATCAAAATTCACAAGTAAATAGAATTTTTGCAAAGAGGGCTTATGAACTGTTATTACAATTTTAAGATTGTATGCTTTCCCTACAAATAGACCACATGGACAAACTAAAACATTAAATCTGTGTTTGTTTTTGAAGCTGAAATTACATTTATTTTTAAAAAGTGACCATCCTTTTTGAAAGAAAAGTGTTAGTTAGCAGTAATATTTATATTGACAATACAAGTAAAAATAATTTGTAAATAAATAAAATATAGTAGACAATATCATTTTTGAAGTGAGAGGAGTAATAAAATACATTCTTATGGTATGTATAAAATATACAAAACCAAAAGTCAGATGTACTTTAGAGCATGTTTCAACTTACTGAAATTTAATAGAGAAGTTCAGCAAATCATTTTAACATGTCTTTTGGGGGGCAATCCATGATGCTGAAGATTCAGTGTCATTTCAAAGGATCTTATAAAAGGCCATTCTGTGTTAATTTGCAAATTATATTGCTTATAACACCTTGGGGTAAAATTTGGATCCACAGTCCTCTGCTTGCCCCTCTCAAAACACATTAGACAATTCAACAGGCAGAGAAAAAGCTAATCCTGCTGCTTCATCAGCATGCCTGAGCTTATGGGTGTTTGGTTTTGTTCTCCCAATTCAAATATGAATCAGACACACTGTCACTGTGAGTTTTTCCATGGGAGGCATGTTCCTACTCCCTGCTCTGCGAAGGACCATTTGCAATACCGACTCCTTCAGCTAAAATTCCATTTTGCTTTTATTCGGACATAAAATGCATCAAGCTGCCTGACACATGGCAGTAAAACATTTTGTCTACTGTCAGTTCCAACTTGTGGAACAACTATCTCGGAGAGAAGGAAGTGCCTCCAAATAGAAGGTTAGTTCCTAGAGTAGAAAAGTTGGTACCCAACATCACATTATTTGTCTCCTTCTCCCAGGCTTTCTCTCATGCCCCTGAGAACCTTATTCTGATATGCTCTCTTGAAAATATACTTGTTTGAACCTACCTGGGGGTTACCAAATGGTACACTGTTATTGTGGTACAGCATCGTTTAGCTAACTTTTCAAGAGAGAGAGGACAGCCCAGCTCCTTGAAATCAGGCTTGTGGTAAGCCAGGATTTAAATCTTCAGAACAGATCACCATCTGCTGTAGGAGGGTGTAGAACAACTCATGGGTTTATAGTTCCACCTTTTTATTTATTCATCCATTCACTCATTTATTCATCAACTTTTTACAGATTGCAATTATATTAAAACAAGAATATTGAATATAATCTCATTCTTATATTTAAGGGGCTTAAATTTTTGTAGGGAAACTAGATAAGTAATTTTGTGGTAAAATATTACATCAAATCTTTAAATAATGACCGCATCATTATGTGAAGCAAAGTAATCAGAAGGGGACATAAGATATTCCCAAATGGAGACACTGAGGTAAGGCCATGAATTCAGGTACCTCCACTGGAAAGGAAGAAAGATATTACACACACACACACACACACACACACACACACACGCGCGCGCGCGCTGTGGACAACTGACGCTCAAAGACTAAAGGACCTATTCAGAAATGATAAGGAGGTCAGTTACAGGAAGAGGCCTGGAGACTGAGCTATTTATACACACCTACTCCTACCCATTTGCCCCCAAAAGTATTAACTCCCTAGATTCCAACCTAGAGGACTGCTTTCAGTTTAGCAAACTCCAGGGGTGCTGAGAAGACTCTGACACAGAAGCGGAGAGGCAGAGGCCTGAGTCAGGAAGCTATGGGAATGGGCCAGGGGGTCGGAGATGCAGCATTTCCATCGCCTCTTCCCCAGGCTTATTTTAAGATTGCCCACGGCCGTTTTAAGATTCAGTATTAAAATCCCTATTTTACAGAAGAGAAAGTTAATTTTTTTTGTAGTGACTGCATAGAAACGTACACATACTTTCTCAATTATGTCCTAATTTACCAACTTAGACACTGGACACTTTGAATGGCGCCATGTTTTAGAACTTTACCATTGGTGTGTGAGATCCACTAAAAAGAACTTACTAGCACACATCTTTTATCAGTTGACATATCACTCTCTTCTGTTTCTCCTAACTCCCTCCAGCCCAGATTTAGAGAGAGTATGTTGCGTGCTATGGCAAAATGTGTAGAATTATCACTACACTCCTCAATTCTTGTTCTTAAAGAGCCCTGTGCCCAGGTAAATAAAGGTTAAAAACAATATGATTCTTCTCTGGCACATGAGCCCTTCCTTGCCGGGCTGTGGAGTCAGTTAAGGTACCTAGTATTGGATTATAAAACGTGGTGATTTAGCCCTGACCTTGGGGTAAATTGGGAGAGAGATCCAGTTCTAAGGTGGTTTCAGCTAGTAGTCATGCTTGCTTTGTAACCCAATTCTTTATTGACTCCTCTCTTCTTGAGGCAAAATTCCTTAGAGCCTGAGTCTATGCCTGCCCCCTAGCATTTCTGTCTCCGCTCTAAATAACCTCTGATCTGAGGGGAAAGAGCTGGGGGTCCCTGAGTATTGCAATTGCTCTTCATTAGCCCTTGTTTGGTGACCCTGACACACAGGCCTGGCATAAGCACCTAACAGGTCATTTATTATAAAATGGATGAATGAAGGATCAGTGTTTGCAGCTCTGCTACCCAGACTCTCCCCTAGTTCGTGATATTGGAACAACATAAGAATGGAGTTGTGTATCTTTGCTTTCTCCTGCTCACATGATGTAAAATAAAGATGGGCCAAGTGGATACAGCCAAATCACAACTAGTCTGGAATATAATCTGTGTGAGAGAGAAGAGATATAAATGAGAAAAGGCAGAACATGCAGTGCTGTGTCTGGCTAAGAAGTAATGGGGAACTAGTCATGATTTTTAACCATTAGGATCAGATCGCTGACTGGTTGGTCTATGAACTTCCTGCTGTTGGGCAGAATGCAGGCAGTGGATTTTGTATTGACTTTTTGTTGAGTTCCATTGGAAATACTTCTGAGACTAGGAAACCTGACTTGACTGGTGAATCCAGGGTTCTAAATATTTTCCTTTAGTTTAAAGATCCTCACTGGGAGCAGGAGATATCTGTGAGATGCTTAGACAAATGTGGTTAATATAGCCTATCATTAATTTGTCAGGTCTAATTAATGGTATCAGTTACCAGATGCAGAGAGAGACCATTATACTCCCTAGGAGTATAAACAAGGCAGTCAAGGATACTGCTGAAACCTATGGTCTCCCTGTATCACTGAAAGTAATGGAGTGAAAACTAGGAAGCCAAAGAGATAGAATACTTAACAGAATTAGGAATATATATGTATTCACTCTGTTCAGCTGCCATCCTGGGTGGACCCTAACATCATCTAGGACCATAGGAAAAAAAAAAAACCAAAATAAAACAATAATCCATGTTGATTAGTTAGTTGAACTGGTGAGGTACTAAGGAAATGTATACACACACATATACATATACATTTATATTCATTTACACACATATATATATATTAAAGCATATATATTTAAACACACATATATGTGTATTTAATATGCTCTCTATATTAAGCATGCAGAGTCAAGTTAACCTTGATGTTCCTGTATCACAATCTGTCCTTCAAGGCAGGCTCCATAGAGAGTGCTACCTTTTCAGACTTCTCTCAAGATGGAACAAACTAGACAAGACGTGGCCCTGCCTCTAATGGTGTGTAACAAATTTGCTCTAGTTTTTGTAATTATAATACTTGTGCCATAAAATAGGAGCCCTGTTGACAAAACACAGCAATCAGCTAAGAAATATGCTTGTTTTAAAGGCAACTTTTATGAAATATTTACTACACTTTTGGTAACATTAACTCTTCATTTTAATAAAGGACATATCGTATTCAGCTCTGCTTTCTTCCATATTTTTTGGTTCCTGCAGTCCCCAACTAATGTAGGCACCCGGCTATATACTCGTTAATGGAGCTTTTCTTTTCCCGGTAAATTTGCTCATTAAAGACTCCACTATTTTTGTTCAAGTTACTGGAAGTTTCTCCTGAGCCTGTTTCCTTTTTCAGTCCTTGCCCTTTACGGTCATCTGGCAGACTGCGATTGGGTCAGTCACCTACTGAAAACATAAACTCCTTGCCCAGCTGTCAAAATCCTTTACTACTTGGAATAAACTTCCCCTTGTTGACTCCATCTATCACTGAACTCTGCCATCATTCCGCATTATATCCACATGCAATTTCTAATCATTCTCTGGGTTTAATTTTTTTTTTTAACTTGAATGCCCTCCTCCTTCTTCATTGATGAAAAATATATTTCTCTTTTACGAATCATATCAAAACTTGTCTTCTAAGGACTTGTATATAGCTTTCTCCGCCCAAAATAATTAATCACTCCAATCTATAGTTCTAATATCAATTTATTTGTAATTTTTGGCTCTTTATTTCCTAATTTTGTGGCACCTCTATCTTATGAGCCTTAAGTCTTACGTTCTTATTTATCTTTTTTTGTATTCATCATTGAGTATGAAATAGTGTATACACATGCACCCTTTGAACAATGACATTTATACAAATCTAGGTTGTTAAAAAAAAGGGTCACCTATACTGTTTTTTTGCACGCCTTCTATTAGCCAAACACATTAAAAAATTTTACACGTTTTCATGTTATATTTTCATGTTATATGTTCACAATAGCCATGTAAGTAGACCTTGTGATTTATTGCTCATACATGGATGTGTTTTAGAATAAAAGGCAGCATTGTATTACCATCAGAAAGACAGAGGGAGCTGGGACTTTCCTGGGTAAACCAAGAGCTATAGTCATGCTGCCTATTGTGACAATTTACTCTTATAGAGATTATATATATATATATATGTGTGTGTGTGTGTGTGTGTGTGTGTGTGTGTGAAATCTATATAGATTTTATATGTAGACATATATTTATATATGATGATATTTAAGTATATATGATATACAGGGGTGAGCAAAGTAGGTTTACAATTGTAATACAAATAAATGATGCAATATTTCATAATAATACTACAATAAACTGTGTTTCACATACTCCCAATGTAACACTACTTTTGCCCACCCCACTATACACCATTCTTCCCAGTGAAAGGCTTTACTACAGAAGGGCCTTCATTTATACTTCTTAAGTGAGCTAAAATTCTAAAATGTCCCCCAAGTTCCAGGCCGTCAGAGTATATACATGTGATCTAGGCTTCCTATGCAATCAAACATTAATCTAGATACTGCTATAAAGGAATAAAGTTCTCAAATCTGTTGACCTTACAGTAAGATTATGCTGGGTGAGACTTACTGAATTGAGTAAACCCTTAAAAGCAGAACAATTCCTCTGGGTCTTAGAGGGAGACCTTAGAGATCAGCATGCACGCTGGTTTAAGAAAACATTAGTGCTGCTATGTACTACTGTTAGGGGCTGCTGGACAAAGAGCTGTGGGCAGCCTTAGAAATTGAGTTTGGCCCTTGGTGAGCAGCAAACAAGGCAATGGTGCATCACTACTGCAACCGCAAGGAACTTAACTCAGCCAACAGCTGGGAGGAACTTGGGACAGAGCACTGAGCCTCACATGAGCTGTGCTTTGGGGTTACCTTGGTTGCAGTCTTCTGAAACCCTGAACAAAGAATTCAGGTACACCACGCCTGGACTTCTAACCTACAGAAATTATGAGATAACAAATGTGCAATGTTTTAAGATGCTAAATTTGTCATAATTTATTGTACAGCAATAGAGAGTTAATACAATATTTAAAATAATTATTTTAGCAAATGAGTGACAGAATGCCTGAATAAGAATAGAACCACATATTCTATTTGAAGGTAAATAGTATTTTTAATTGGCATATCAATTACTAGTTATGTTATTATCCTGAAGCTAGTCTTCCATGCAGGTTATCCCGTTACATAGATATTTAATATATGCCACAGAAATGCACAAAGTACAGAAGAGAGTGAAAGCCTTTTATTGTCTAATTCAAGTATAAAGCACTGCACTACAGATTGGTGATGGAGGTTAAATATTATTATTTTTGAGGGGATTGGGTCAAATAAGATGTCTGTAAAATTGGCTTTATTCTGCAATTCCTCTTGAATCTGTAAGCAGTAACATTAATGAAAGAAATCTCAGATAATGTCTATATTTTGTCCTTTCGTATTGTGAACAGTTCAATTTATCTAATTTCTTACACATCAAGTATCCCTGCACTCAAAATAGTAGGGTAAGAGTCACCTCATTTTACATACAATAGATAAGCCTCCATTATAGTTATTAACATTTTATTTCTAAAATTACTGCCAGAATACTATTTCCTAACTACTCTCCCCTTCTATGACTCTGTTATATGTACATTTTTACAAACTCTAGGGCCTTCTTTTTCTGTCTTTTTCATTTTCATTTTCTTTTCTAATTTTGTGTCATCAGCACCATTATTCCAAGGCAGCAGATTTCAAAATTGCTTTTGAATCTCCAGATAGCTGAAGAAAAAGTAGGTATAGTCTTTAAAATCTCCTAAAACAAGAAGACATGTGGCCTGTGGTCCATGTACATTCTAAGTCCTCTGAAACATGATCCTACATCATCATCATAAGACACAGAGACATGTGAGATGTGCTTATTGGAGTCAGAAAGACATACTCTGCTATATTCATGTGGTGATCTTTATGTGCTAGTTATTCACAAATAAAGATTCTAATCCATGAACATAACTGACATTTTAAACAACACATTCTGTTTTTAATATACATGCGGTACATAAGGAGAAAACATTGAAATTACTGCAACAGATGCTTGTTTATATGTATTTAGTACCATTATAACAAAGAGCCTGGAGAATACACAGCTGAAGGCTCTCATATATATGCCCAGTGCTGAGGGAAATGGATTTTACTTCTGGTAATTTAAGGCGTCTAATCACTGCCATTAAACAAATAAGGATGCATTACATAAGCAAGAGGAAAACGCCAGGAAAAGAGTGCAACTCAGAAATTAGTGTGATCTAGAACTTGAATTTCTGGGCACATCTTATCTAAGCACAAATTATTTGGGAGGTTTATGACCTGTGACTATTTCTCACTTTGATACAAGTAACCACTGCAATGGTGGGTCTCAGCTACTTGCATAATTAAAATGGAGAGGAGGTTACGGGCAGAGGAAGGAGAGGCTGTGTGTGTTAAATTTATATATGGACACATGTAAGCTTGGGGAGGAGATAATTCATTGGCATAATGGCCCAGTGCATTGAGAGATAGCCAAGGCCCCGGGAAGGCTTTAAGACAAAATAACCACAATAAATATTAAGCATGAGAAGTAGAAACCAGCTGGAGCTCTGATCTCAGGGCACTGCCCAGTGGTTTCCACAGCTGTGAAGAGCCCTCTCTTGATTTAGTCCGGAAGAAGGAGGAGAGACAGAACTGAGGCAAATCTTAGCTCCGTGACAAATGAATCCTGCCCATGGGTGCAGATTAACTCTCAAAGCCTCTGTTTTCTCTTCGGTGAAAATGGTTTAATGACTCTTCTCTCTGCAGTAGTTTGTGAGGAGTAATGTCTTTGAAAGTTGAGATAAAATTAATGATAGTGAGTATCTTTTTTTTTTTTTTTAATTTCTAATTTGAGTAGTTGAGAAAAACTCATTCTTGGTAAAGAAGCCCCTCACTGGCTACATTTCATAACAGAAGGATGTGAAGCTTACCTCTGAACAGGTATGCAACAAACCTGAGATTATTCAGAAAAATAAAAATTTCTTTTGCATCTCACTAGAATGAATCACTGTAGACTTTTAAGAAATAAAGTGCCCAAAGAGAAAGTTAATGAGGAAAAACATGTAAGAAAAAAAGAGGGAGAAAAAGAAGTGCCCTAACAATAAGAAAATTAACAGTTTTGATGAGTGTTTAAGCATATTTGACATTGTGCTAGAATCTGTGGTCAGATTATGGTCTAAAGACCTAGGAGTATCTTCTGAGGGAGACATAGGCATGGAGGACCTAAATCAAGACAATGAAATGGCCTATTAATAGCTAGAATTTATTAGGTGTTTATGAATATTGAATGAATAAATGAGTAAGTGAGTGGATAGGGGTGAATTGACAAATGACAAATGGATGAATGAGAGCGTTAGCCCCAAATCCCATTTTTAGAATGCTAACATAGGAGAGTTTCAGTGGCTTGTGAGGCAAATTGCATTTCCCGGCTCTGTTTATTGCTGTATTGCTCCAGGACAAAGCAAAACTTAAACTGATGTCTCCATATGCCATCATTGCTCACTTCTGATTCTTAGATTCTCAGATTTCTCTGTCCTTGTCCATATGGAGAGAGAGAAAGAGAGAGAGAGAGAGGGAGAGATTGATTAGAACTCTAAAACTAAAGGAAATATTAAGATACATATTCATGTGTATATGCACACAATTAAGCACATAGGACAAGAACATGTAAAGTACTTTGCTCTTTATGGGTTAGTTTATCTGAAATAACTATATGAATAGAAAAAAAAACAGTTGAAGATTAAACAAATTCTTTAACATATACAATTGAAAAACAGGTCATGTAAAGTTTGTTGGGTGCAATGGAGTTGGAAGTGATCAAAGTCCTGTCATTTGACTTCAGAATTTTATGCAAACTAACAGATGCAGGAGAAGGGAAAAATGACAACGGTGTCTTTATTTTTAATGTTATTATCCCACTGTGGCAAGAGGAAAGATCTCCTACATTTCTACAGGGCAACAAAAAATACAATGTGAGGTATCATTCAGTGAGATTTCAAGAGCAGACAGGCAGGACAGTGTGGTCACTGCCTATGGCAGGAGATTATCCTGGTCTCTTCTGCTTTGGCTTCACCTCCTGGTCATCAGTTTGGAAGAGGAGCGTAAGCATTTTAGAAGAACTAGGAATCCTGAAAAACTAGGACAGAATTGCTTAACCTGCACACCAAGAGCTATAGCTGTTGTGTCAAAAATATATCAAATGGTTATTGCAATAATCAACCTATTTATTTTATTTTATTATAATATGTTTTATTGATTATGCTATTATAGGTGTCCCAGTTTTTCTCCCCTTCCCACCCTCCACCCGGTAAAGTTTTTGGTGCCATATTTTTATTTTCTATAAAATTGGATAATATTGGTAACAACCTCTTGTCATTTTTAGGACTATCCTATGAATTACTATATCTGCAGTGTTTTAAATACTGCCTGGAACATAGAAAGTACTCAAGTAATGATGGATAAAAATCAGTTCATTTATATTATTTGGTGAATAGCAGAAGAGGCCCCTTTATAAAGCTTAACATGTTTACAATCCCCTCAGCTGTCATTGAAGTGATCTAGGTTACCATTACATTTTTTGTTACTTAGTAACAAAATTAATGGCAGAGTTGTAGAGGAGTGTTACTCATCAGAATCCTCTTCTTCATTGATAAGGAAAACCTTCCAAGGATGGGTTTTTGGTGCATTTAAAATCTCTATGTGTATTCTCCTATTGGGTCCTTCAAAATTATCTCAAACGTGTTCTCAGTAGAGAGAAGACATTTCAGGACCAGCTGGGAGAGACACCGCATGGTAGCCTCAGACACTATATGTGGAAGGGCAGTGGGGTGTCTGAGCTATGAGAAAGATTCACACTGAATTCCGGCCTGCTGGGAGGGCCCAGGAACCTCAGGGGAAGTGACATGGGGTGCCATTAAGGACCACCCCTGAGCCTCTCTAAGTATTTCACTGCTGTTGGATCTACACCATGTTTTTCTGAGAAATGAAGCTCTGATGTTTCAAATTGTTGACTAAATCTGTGTAATTTCTGTAGGGCTTCTATGATGGATCCATGTCTCTCAATCCTGCCCCATTGCATGGGTTCAAAATCTAAGACATGAGAAATAACACGTTTCCCAAATAATTAGGAAGAGTTATTTCATTTACTGCATGGTTAGCTGGCAGATAAGTTACAGTGCCTGGCAATATCAGGCTTTGGGCATCATAAAAATGTAAATGGAATGAGGACTGCCTGGGAATGTTGGCATATATGTAAGGTTAATTACCCTTGAGTATACGTACAGTTTTCTCCATCTCAAAATCACCGTTGTTCATCCGTGTGTGGGTAGTCATGAGTAATTACTGATCAGTCAGGCCCATTTCACATTTATCAACAGAAATGATCACCTATAAAATGGATCATTTGAAAATTCCACAGAGATACTCCATTAATTGGGAAATAGGAAACAGAAATAGGAAATATTTACTTTTCCCCAGTCTTATTGAGATATAATTGGCATAGAACATTGTGTAAATTTAAGAGGTACATTATGTTGATTTGATGCATTTATACATTACAAAATGGATACCATCGTAGAAATAGGGAGATTTCACATGTAATTTCAGAAACTGAATATAGACATGCATAGACATGATCAATTAAGTATCTAAACTTTTATGGGTAGCTAATTGGTCATTTATTGAAATACTCAGAAACTTGGTTCAGTATTTAATTAGAGTATCTTGATATTCTGTTATTATTTAGTTTTATATTATTAATTCTTCATCATCCTTGATACACAGTAAGAGAATATACCAATGTTGTTTTGAATACTAAATTACTTACACTTTGAGGAAAAAACAAGACTCAGAGGTTCTGAAATTATAATTAAGTACAACGAGCTTCTGTAGACTGTGATCTATTTTGAAAAATTGCACACTGAGACAATAAATTAGTTAACATCATTGGCTACTGAACAAGTAGCTGGATGCACCCTAACACGAGCTAGCTTTGCTAGGATAAGTATAGCATATACAATTTAATTGGTCTGTTAGGAATTTGGACTTCCTAATGTACACAGCACTACCAACTTTCCTCCAAACGCTGGTATGAGAGCAAGAAAGGAGGGCCAAATAAATAATCTACGTGAGTGATATTTAGATTTGGGGGATAACTGTTCAGGCCCTATAACTTCTGCAGCATAGCCTTACTTCTTTCAAGATTTTGGGGTGAAGGAAGAATCACATGACCTTTTGGCAGCAGGGTGAAAGCACCACAGATTTAAGTGACACACTCCGAGTCCCATCCAGGCTGCAGGGCAGCATCCCTTGCGCACTTGATCATATCTGTTCAAACTGGCCTCATGACTTTAGTTGGTAGCTGATTTAATTCATATGTTGGCTCTGGATATGGTCATCGCTGGCTGAATTACCCTCCTTTTGTGTCTTGCTAAGCTGTAGAAACCCTCTGCAACCTTCTCACGTTCGTTATCTGCTACATGAGTTCCAGGAGTCCTCCTCCGAGCTTTGCTGGCTCTGATTGCAATGTCCACACCACCAGTGAATCCAGGGCGAAGGCAGATTTTGTATACTCAACATCCTTGAGCTTGAACTCGATCATCTACAAAATGGTTCCATTTTTCCTTTCAGAGTCAGGATGGGTATTCAATAATAATAAATGATAACGTGTCAAAGCACTTTAGCACTGTACTGTTACATAGTTAAAAGTAATTCAATATGTTTTTAAGTATAATGAAAATAATGCAACGGCAAGGGAGATGCAGAGAAGATTGACTGTTATCCATACCTACGTATTGTAAAGATACAAATGCAGATACAAATGGTCACTAGAGGATCTGAGTTCCATTTATCTTCTTCACTAGGTCTCTGTGCCCTTCGGTCGTTTCTCTTCTCTTTTGGTCAGCCAGCTTCCTTTAACCTTGACTCCAGTGACTTGTCCCTGATGGCCCGATATCTGTTTCAGTTGAAGAAAAGTGAAGACAGGCCATGAAGAATATCAACGTGCTTTTTATTACTCAGTAAAACAATAGAGCGATAATAAAAACTCCCTCATTAAGAAAGAACGTGCACCAGATGTGGGTCAAGATGGTAGACAATTTTGTCTTAATTGTCCTGCAGTTCATTTTCATGGTTTCATTTGACCTAGAGGCTTTCATGGCATCCCGTTAGTTTATTTACACTCTGTTTCCTTACAAAAGTGGCATTCCCAATGCCAGAAGCCAAAACTGTACTCACAAAAATATTTCTGAGACACAGAACCAAGTGTCACAAATCCGCCCGTAACATGTTGTTAAGAGTTAGATGACTCATGTCCTCTCTTTGTGCCTTGATCTTCACCTCTAGGTTGGACTAAACTCAAATTATTTTAGAGGTTACACCAAGTTTCCAAATAGTAACTTAAAAAAAAACCCATTTCCACATTTTTAAAAAGGTAAAAGAAAACTAAGCTGTATAAATTTTGAAACCATATATATCCTGATAAAAGTGTTTAATAATAGATATATTATGGACTCCATTTCAGATGTACCATGAGGGAAGATTTTTCTACTCTGAGAACTAATACTCTGGCTAATTAGAACTAACAGCTGACCAAACAGCAGCAGTTGTTTGTTGCATCTTCCATTGGCTAGAATTTCCACAAAGACATTTCATGTCTGTGAATAAATAAATCTGTTAGTTTCTCACTAGCTGGGAGCATGCACAATACTGCACTGGGCTTGATGAGGATATATGGACATGTACAAAAGATTGGGTACCTCTAGGATCATTCACTAAAGCTTACGGAGTAAGAATAGGGTTTTTGGAGCTCAGCTCCACCTCTTACTTGTTCTATGACCTGGAGCTAAGTATTTAACTTCTGAGACTTAGTTTTCCATTTGTGAAGTTGGGAAGGATACTAGTAGAACTTCATGAAATTTGTACTGTATGTTCTTTTTAGTATGGCACATGGAATCACACACAGTGAATCATAATGCGTGCTAGTTATTATCCTTATTGTTATTAATTTTCTGGATTGAAATGATATGTGTTTTCTTGAACTTGAAATGTCCTTAGTTATACCATTGATTTTATTTAATATTCAGAGCAGTTCCCTAGGGGAGATTTTGTTATCCCAATGTAAACGTGATGGAGGCACAGAATGTAAAGACCATCATGATTACTTACGTAGCAAGTGACAAGTTAAGGACTGGAATCCTGATCGAAGAATCTTTTTTTCTATGACATGCCATGTCATTCCTCAGACATAATCAAGAGCACATGCTTCTCAACCACCAATTTTTTTTTTTTTTGTAGAACAAGAGGAGTTAAAATTTGTCTAGAGATGTTCTTGTAAAAGCCTCCTATGGTCTTCCTACACCGATACCTGTTCTACTCCGGCTTTTTCCTGATCGCCTGCAAAGAGTCAGCAGTAGCCAGCAGAGGCTGCCGGGCACTAAGATGCTGGGGAGTGATGCAGGGGGGTTAAAGGCTCAGCTGTGGTGTAAATAATAGACTTGAGGAGTCATCACAGGTAACTACTCTCCCAGACTGTAAAATCTCAGAGGAAGCGAGGTTATGAAAGAAGAATTAGAATAGGCTATAAAAATCCTTGAATGCCACACTAACAGATTTCTAAACTACTGTATTTCTCTGTCAGTGTTTCTAAAAATGGATTCCCATGCGGTCACCTGGTGTCTGTGTCTGTTCATGGGTGCATTCATGTGTGTGTACGTGTGTGTGTGTGTAAATATAGTAAGGGAGGGAAGATTCTGTTGTCATATAAGGTTTTAAAAGTCCTGGGTAGGACACTGTAAACAGGGTGTCATTATTGAGAATTAATATATTCCCCTGAATTGTGAATTTCTCGAAGAGAATATTTTGTTGCAGGAAGCATTTCCAAAACATAGTCCACTCAGGATCACAATTTGTGGGGATGGTAACATTTCTCAGAATATGATTTGGGGACCTGCTCTCTGGTGAGCACAGAACGCTGGTAGGATTTTGAATAAAATATTCATGTATATTGGGTAAGTGAGGTAGTAGTAGTCAGACATGGAAAATGACGGAAGCTGATTTTTTACCATCCGTTCCTCGTGTTCTCATTGGGACCACGATTTCTGTTGAAGCTAAAACAAACGCAAAGACCTCAGAGTTCACACTAGAAGCAAACATCGGTGGAAGTGTCACTGCTAACAATGCTGCAAAGGCTTGATCTGCTTTGAAAAACTTGCCACGGAATTTTTGTGCAAACTGGTTACTTCAGGACAAGTAGCTATTGGCTGTTTATTAAAAAAAGCCTATTATTGATTTCAAACATTGAAATGTTTGGTCGGCCATGACTGCTTGGGCTACTGTGTGTGCATGTATGTGTTTGTTTTTTACCGGTCTGAATTTCACAGAAACATATGCACATGAGATGGTATGTGTGTTTGTGTGTGTGTGTGTGTGTGTGTGTGTGTGTGTGTGTGTGCATGCAAGGGAAAGAGAGAGAGCAACAGAGAGAGACAGAGAGAGAACAAACAGCATCATTAGGAGAGACTTGACTTGAGGTGATGAACACACAATACAATATACCAATAATGTACTATGAGATTGTATGCCTGAAACCTATATAATTTTATTAACCAATGGTACGCCTTGATAAATCCAGTTTAAAAAATCCATATTCTTAAAAATAAATAAATTACTACAAACTGGTATAAAAAAATAGAAATCTAGAGCTTGATTAATTATATATTTTAAATTCTCATTTACTTATTAGTTACTATTAATCATATCTATAAATCATCCTGCACACTCAGAATTATTTAAGGATGTTGCAGACAACACACAGTTTCTGCTACTCGTGGGAACACATAAACATACTCGTCTGTGAGGAAAATGTCAAGGAAAACATCATTGTGTAACAGAGACATTCTCTTCACTCTGTCCCTCCCCTCCACATAGGTTATCTCAAGGACACACAGCCTGCTACGCAGCACAGGCAAATGTCACACTGGCACCACCTTTGGAAACCCCCTCCCTGTTCTGTTCCGCACTAGTGGAATTTTGGGTGGGATAAAAGAAGGGGTCAAAGTGTGTTTCTTTCTCCAAATGTAATCTCTTCTCTGTTCGTATAAATGTCACGAGGAATTTGAGAACAGTAAGAGGAAAGACCATCTGTGTTCATGTGATTCAGATCTTCAGCTTTAAATGGAAGAACGAATACAAGAGGATGAAAGAGGGTGAAGAATGATCAGGACTCAGCTTCATTAAAAAAAAAAAAATAGCACACAGAGATTACAAACCTGCTAGAAGGAGTCCGCAGAAATGCTAAGATATCTATGCCAGGTTCCGATTTCAATTGTTCAGAATAAAGTCCCGAGTTCCTGGTCATGACACATGAGACTTGGACAGTCTTCTCTTGCCATTCCTGAACCGATCTCATGGGAGGGTTGCATGCTCGTTTTCATTACACTCCACATTTGTTCGCTTCCTCCTCAGTCTGGCCAGGCTTATCTGTCTGTATTTTTGGTCAGCCTGAACTATTGGTAACTCTACTTCTTAATATACTTACTAACATCCTCCTGTTATCCTTGCTTGGCAAACTCCTCTTTGCGGGCCAAGAGCCAACACCACAAGAGGGAACTAATTTCTGTGACCATGTGCTTCACTCAACTGTAATGCAATTGACTCTTTTTGTAACCAGAGCACATTGGTAGCACATATAGACAGTAGACCTGTAGTTTGAGGATCTCTTGTATTTCATCTTGCTCACAAATATATACCCTTGGAAATATTTACAGAATTAATGAATCATTATCTGTTTATAAAGGCGGGAAAAGATTTCCAAATAGTTTTTCTATAATGGATCTAAAATAGTTTCCATTTTCCATACACACAGATATAATTTTCCTGAGCAAATGAAGACATCTGACTTTTTTTTTCACTAGGGTTATTTCCTATTATAAATGTGAGTTGGAAGAAGCAATTCTATATAGGTTCATTTAACCCAGTCATGTTAAAATGTCCACCAGGGAAATATTTCTGAAATATAACTAATGCATAAATATTTTTACTACAGACCATTTCATTTCTAATTTCCTGATTTTAACTCAAATCAAGTAGATTTTGATAATAGAGCTATGACATTAGTTTTAAGCTAGGATATGAACTAAATAAAGACCTGAATCAAAAATGCATAAAGCTTGGGATGTGAAGCATGAATCAGGGTAGATATAAAAATTCCATGCAGATTACGTTTTCTGTTTTGTATCACATTCAGCAAGTTCCTATATCTCTTTAAATGCTGACAATAATGCTACTTTGAGCCAGTGGAAATGACAGTCATTAAATAACTATGTCATTCAGAAATGTGTTCTAACATGTGTTTTTTTTTTTACTATAATTATAAATAGATCCCAAGCCATCAAATTAAGCAGTCAGTAAATCCCTAAGAATGTTTGATGGAAAATTAGATTTACAGTTACAGCCTTGACAGTGAACAATATTTTTCCAAATTAAGTAAAAATTTCTTGAGGTTGAGAAGTACTTTCTCAGCAGGTAACATTAGAGTTTGGTAATAAAAATGAAATCTATTTTTAATATATAAATACATATATATATACACACACGTATCTATTTATAAGGCAGAAAGATTTTGCATAAAAAGTGTATATAGATATATAATATTGCTGAAAGGGAGACAGGTTTTCCTTTGTAAACAAATAACAGATACATAACTGAAATTTGTTAGTAAATACTATGTTAATGTATTAGTAATAATAAACTTCATTCTTTCTGATTAAGGGGGTGATTGAGAAAGCATATTATGTGTCAGACCCTGTGTTTGATGATTTTAGGTATGTGATCTCCTTAAATTCTTTTGAAAACTTAGAAATGTGGATCTAATTAATTATTTAAGATGAGGGATTTGAAATTCACAATGGACCAGGAGAAGGATTTGTCATATCTCAGATAATAAATGGGAATCTGAGGTATTCTGGGCTGATTGTCCTACTTAGGTTGTTCATGCTATATCTTTTTCCATGCCATCATGATTTGTGCTTCCTCTTCTGTTCAAACAAACATGTTTTAATTAAGGTAAAACTAAGTGTTTTGGAGATCGTTAATGAAGAGATGTTAATACACTCGACTTACTATATAATTTCATTGTAGTAGCTTTTCCACGGTTAATAAAATTAAACTAGATAATGCAACTACTTTTTGAACTCATAAAATGCTATATATACATGTAATACTTAATACATAGCCAGAATTGGTTGAGTACCCGCTATCTTCCAGACACTATCCCAGGCTCTAACGTTAGAGCAATGAATAAAATATACCAGGCACTGCCTGTCATGGACCTCCTACTTTAGATTGGAGAGCCAGAAAATAAACAAATAAATGAGTGCATGATCAGTGGTATGAAAAAAATTAAATGTTATTGATGTAATGAAAAGTGAGCTGCAAGGACAAGGCTAGTGGTGCCTCTACATGGAATGGTCACCAGTGATCGAACGGGGGCCCGTCGTGGGGTGGTCTCAGGAGAGAGCGTCACGTACGGAAACACTCCCACGCACACGCACATACACACATTTGCACGCACACAGATATTGTGAACTGCACAGAGGACTTGAATGCAAAGATAAGGCTGTCTTTCTTTCAAGGCCCAGAGGAAAGAGAGTAGTGAGAAGCCAGCGAGGTGATGGGACCAACGTCGGTCCTCTTACAGTCAGGGCTTCCGGTGGCAGACAAGGCGGTGCTTCTCAAGCTCTCAGTGGAGAAGGACAGTCGTTCCCTGTTCTGTCTTATAACTTTCAATTCAGTGTTAGGCTGATAATCTTGTAAAATCCAACCAAAACTTAAAGTGAGACTAGTATATTAATGAAAAAATATTATAAAACTTGTTGACTACTTATATTTATCTTGTTGTGGGCCAGTAATACAATGTCCACAGAGCAGAGCTGGGTTAGCAACAGCAATTTATTTGGCTCTGATTGAGAGGGTTTGAATTATAATGGTAAGAGTAAGACAATGTGATTCAAATATAATATAATATATCATGATATAATGTAATATAAATGTGTGTGTATTAAAACCACCATTGAAACTGACAGCCTAGAGTTCACTGTTGATTCAGGGGTCAGATTAATCACGCTTGCCCCAGAAGTCTCAGGAAATGGCAGTTCACATAAATGTTCGCTCGAGTTTTACAGTTGAGTGATATGAAAATGAACGAAACATAGTGGTAAGAGCAGAGAAAATAGTGTGCCTACAATATTTGACAGCTGAATTTTCATATTCAATAATGGATCTAAACACAGACTCCTATTTGTAAATTAGTTTGTTTAAAATCCGTTAAAGTCATAAACATTTACAGTACCTGTTTATTAAAAAAAAAAAGAAAAGTCAAGAAGGAAAACAATCCAGAATTAAAAGAGAGATGACACAGCACATTCATTCTGTGTAAAATGAGAAATGAAATTATCAATGACAGTGCCATATATGAGGCATTAAAAATTTTTATAACACAATTTTACACAAAATAAATGGATGATGTCCTTGTTATGACCTCTATTTAATCATGACATTTATTTTTTCACTTTTTAATAGTTTTACACATAAACTTTATTTTGAACATGCTAGATATTAATCCACCATGTAATCATCCCAACATATTGATGCTTATAATTTATATTATATTCATAAAGGTTTATATCAATGTTTAATCTTGAAAGTCTATAAATGCCTGCTTTTTAAAACATGTTAAATATCACGATCAAGAAATAACACAAAATAACATATACATAATAAGGAAAACCCTTAACTAAATAAAAATCCCTGAGCCCAAAGAGGATAAATATGTCCAAGTCTGTCCACCAAGGAAGAGGCACCACTGAGACTGGAATGGTTTTTATCTGTTTGTTTTGTCCTTGCTAGTTATTTCTAATTCAAATCTCTCATAAGATTCACTTGCTATTAGGTTAAGAAGTGAAAGTTAACTTCTCCACCTCTCTATTTTACTTTCTCCTGCCTGCACATAATTTCCCTATGCTGCTGCAATATTCTAAGTAGTAGTATAGGAGTATACCAAGTATATATCAGTCGAATTTTGCCAAAAAAACAAGTCATTTTCTCAGTGACTTTAAAAATTTCTTAACTTTAATAATGAAACTGGAAAAAAGGACACTTAAAATTTTAGATTATACTTGAGATTCTCAGATCTGACAGAACCAATTTTGCTTCTTACATCCAATCCTAGAACTATTGACATCTTCATAAAAGCTGATTTTAAAAATGAAATGTGTTAGCCCTGGCTCGTGTGGCTCAGTGGATTGAGTGCCGGCCTGCGAACCAAAAAGTCACCAGTTTGATCCTCGGTCATGGCACAAGCCTGGGGGTTTCAGACCAAGTTCTCTCTCTCTGAAAATAAATAAATAAATAAATCTTAAAAAAATGAAATGCTTTCAAGACAGTAGGAAAGACTCCGTGTTTAATGCATACATGGCATGTTCTGCTTGCATCTGGCCTCTGCCTTGGAACAGTGGCATAATTGCAAAGAGATGTGGGCCAATTATGAGAACTCTCATGAGGTGGCTGATAGGATCATTCAAATGAATAGCAAGGAAGGCAACTGGCACGTAGGGATGGTGTCGCAGCCACACCCCAGGGCTCCAAACCAAGGGCTTAGTCAATGAAGACGTCTTTTTGTTAAATCATGCTAAATCAGTCTTCATAATAAAGCTGAATAGGAGAAGTGAATTTTTAAAACTATAAAATTATAAATAAACTCTCCTTATCAAAATGTGGCCACTCATTCTCTAAATATTTTACTTTATATTGGGTATGTGGGCCTTTTACTCAAATTTGTTCCGTGCTCAGCAGAAACGTTCAACCTGCCTTTCCGTCAGAGGTTCTTTGCCATTTCCCATGACGTCCCGGTGTCTGTCAAAGACCATGGCTGCATCCTGCCTTAGGGGAGGACTGGTCTCTGGTCTCTCGTGTATTTTTTAGGTTTTGTAATTTAAGTTTTGCTATTGTTGTTCTTCCTTTTTGTTTGTTCCTTCAATTTTCATTCTATTTAAGGAACACAATGAGTATCCATTTTTGCTTTGTGTTTTATAAATATTGTTATACTCTGGGAATATGCTTTTATTCTCAAGGAGATCCTTGTTTAGCATCTCACAGGTAGATTTCTTAAATATTTACATTAAAAAGCAGATGTGATTCTAAGCCCTTTCTAAAATGTTTCTGTAATAAAATAAAAGCAGATACTGAAAAATACCATAATGGCATCAGAGTGCTTAAAAAGGAGGGCTTTGCCTTGGCCGATGTGGCTCGGTTGGTTGGAGCATAATCCCATAACCGAACAATCGCCGGTTCGATTCCTGGTCAGAGGCAGCAAATAGACACTTCTGTTTTGCATTGATGTTTCTCTCTCTTTCTTTCTCCCTTCCTTCTTCTCCAAAAACAATGAAACAATGTCCTCAGATAAGGATATTTTTATTTTTTTTAAAGATAAGGGCTTTGTTTAAATAACATCTCAGCCATTTAATAGCATTACATAAAACTATAACTCTGAAAAAGTGTACTAACTTCTGTTTAATTATATCTGAAATAAAAAGGATAATAGCAGAGATGAGGAAGATTTTTTAAGGAAGGTTAAACTCCCTCCCTCATTGAAATGGGAGTATTGAATGGTAACTGAGACATACCACTCTTGCTACATGTGTTAATACATATAAATCCTTTTAGCTTGGCACTTAACACATGATGTCTAATCAATAAATGTTGAGGTTATTAGCACTAGTGATTGCAGAAGTAATAGTATAAGAGTACTATTACCACTACTATTATTGCTGCCATTACTATAATATTCTATGCTGGCAAGATAATGAATGAATACCTGACTCAATAAATAAATTAGAATTTGAATCCTTTTCAGAAGGAATAATATATAATAAAGGAGAAGCACAACTTTTATATAAATTATCATTTCAAAAAATTTGAACCATGCAAACTAAAGAAGCTTATATGATCACCTGGTTCAAGTCCCTCCTCTATGGAGAAACATACTAAGTCCAAGAGGGACCTAATATTCTGTCAATAGTCACATAGCTCATGGCAAAATAAAGCTCCTTGGATTTAATTATGTGACAGGCTGAACATCTACATGCAATTCTTGCACAATGGTGGGAGTGGTTCATAATATAAATATTTTAATATGTATATATATAAATTGTATTTTATAAATAAATACATATACTTGGCATATTGCAGGATTCTGTGAGAACTTCTCTAAATGTGTAATAGTCATGGAAAAGAAAGATTAATTTATGTCTGTCCAAATTTGTAAAGCTTACTTTAAAAATAGACTAATATTGTTAATGAAACATTACATGTTGAGAAAAGAAAAGAAATATAATAAAATCATCAGCTTCAACATCGTGGTTATACTGTCCCTATCGCCAACCCTGAACCTGTGAGCATCTGGCAGGGCAACTGCCACTGAAGATTCTGCAATGTCCTGTTTTGAGCTGATGTCTTTGAATCAGCCACTTCTGAAATCATCCTTGATCACTGAAACTAAGTCACCCACTGGAATTTCCCTGATGGTTGGACTTATGTTCTCATAAACAAACATTTGGCAAAAACCAGAGAAATGTTTTTGATGGTGCCAGCAGAAAAGAACCCCCTGTTCTTTTCTCCCTTCTGATCTCCAGGCCTTGTGAAGGTGAATGAATGTATTAGGCCCAAACTTAGCTGCCCAAATCCCTGGGTTCATTAATTCTTTCTTATGTTTGTTCCACGAATTCTCATTCAGTGTTTTCTCTGTGTTTAGAGCAGTGGAATACAATATTTTTTAATAGTGTCATAACAGTACTTGTGCAGTTTATAATCTGACTGAGGAAGTAAACAAGTGTTCAATCTCCGATGATCAGGAGACACCATCATAGTGGTCGGTGCACTTTGAAAGCACGTAGAAGAAACCTCACCTAGCCGTGGAGGACTGGGATGTTTCCTGAAGAACATGCCTTTAAAGCTGACACAAGAAATAAAAATGATTCAGGGAAAGGATATCCCAGACAGGGGATCAGCATGGGGTACAATCTGGTGGCAGAAAGGATGTGGGGAACGTCACAGACTCAAAAGGAGGCAAGAGTAAGACGCGGGAAGCTGTGAGGTGTAGGGCTGGAGAGATAAGTAAAAATTCAATAAAGACTTTTTAAGACAAAGATCTCAGCTTATGACTTTATTCATGTGTGTGCACATCATATATGTGCATGTATACATACACATTTATGTACACATGTACTTAGACTATCTGAGAGTAAGTATATATATAGCACCGGCCAGCAAGTTAGCAGTTACATATACAGACGCTCAGTAATGGATTCCTCATGATAGACTTTTCAGTCACTTATAATCATCTCCACCTCTTCAAGCAGGAAATCTTTAATAGAGCCCAAAATCAGTTTTAAAAACTCTTATCTTCCACAATTGCCCATTAAATATATTTCAGATGCATTTTTCACATTGGATCTTGAGAAAAAATGGGCAAAATGGGGAATCAACTCAGGACTACAGTGATTGCTCATGAACTTTTGATAATATTGCCTGCCAATGTCTGTTCACATTCATATGTGAGCACAAGCCTGGCAGGAGATAAGAGACATGCTTTTTCTTGCATTTCAAAGGTCCACGATTCAATGTCTACTTCTAAGGTCTAAGATGAACAATGGCAGCCTTTTGGAGGGGGAGCTTTTCTGACATGATTGCAATTTCATGAGTTGAAAGCCTCTGTGTCAACAACAATCATGTATGGAGAAAAGCTTTCCTTGAATCAGGCAACACAAGGTTGTCTTTGCTGGGAAGACGTACAAAGAGAACTTCACTCTAAATCCATGAATTCAGTTTGCATTTCTCTGTGCAACAAATATGGACAGAACTATCACCCTAGTGTAGAGGATGGTTTAGAAGATGGTCTCAGAATGTCATTAATGGGCGGTGACAAAGAAAGCACAAAGGGGGAAGTGGTACACATGGCCTTACACTGACACCTTTGATAAGAGGTGTTTCTGCTTGAAATCAGAGGTTTCTATATATTACAAAGAATATGAAAGACCAAATCTGTGATTAATGAAAAGAGATTATAGAAAATGACAATTAAAAGGAAAACTAAGCTAGTTAAATGAAAACCTAAGATTATCTGAAATTTTGTAATGAGCTAAACTGAATAAGCTTAGAATATTCTTCATTTAAAAAGTATTGTAAGAATCCAAAAACACCAACAGAAAGAATATATATACCCTCAGATTCACAGCAGCATTCTTTACAATTGCCAAGACCTGGAAATGGCCCAAGTGCCCATCAGCAGATGAATGGATAAAAACGCTGTGGTACATTTACACAAGGGCATATTACATGGCTATGAGAAAGAAGGAACTCTTACCATTTGTGACAGCATGGATGGACCTGGAGATTATTATGCTAGATGAAATAAGCCAGTCAGAGAAAGACAAGTACCATGTGATCTCATTCATATGTGGAATCTAATGAACAAAATAAACCGACAATGTAAAACCAGAGGCATAGATACGTGGAACAGACTGACAGACGTCAGACGGGAAGAGGGTCGGGGAACTGGAAGACATTAGCCAAAGAACATATGTGCATACAGGCATAGCACATGGACACAGACAAGAGTGTTGAAGGCCAGGGGGTTGGGGGTTGAGGGATGGAAGATGGCGGACATCTGCAATAGTGTCAACTATAAAAAAATTAAAAAATAATTATTTAAAAATATTTCAAATTATTCAAAGGATATCCAAGTAAGGACAGCATGTGCTCTTAAGACTTTCTCCATTTCCCATTTTTATCACTGTGCAGAGGCAAGTGGTAGACCCATCAAAGCCTTCATTATTCAACATTTAGGTGGATCTGAACTAAAAGTTCACTGTCATTTATTAATATTTAAATAAGCCGTTCTTTTCTATATTCTTTTGTATTTTTAACTCTGCCACACTCTACTTTGCCTTTCTTTATCCCTGATAACAGGATTAGCTCTGATTTCTTACCATATACATGTCAAAAACCTGAGGCTATGTTCACCATTTTATCTGTGCCATAAGGGGCTTTTCTGAGGCTTTTGGTAATTTTAATGAATCCAATGTGTGAGTTTGAAGACTGCTTTCCAAAACTAAGCTTTCTTTACTCAAGACAAACAGTGTAGAATCAGAATTTTATAGACTTGGAATCAATTTAAAAGACGAAGAACTTGAGATTATAGGAACCAATTCATACTGTACCGTTGTTTCATTTAAAAAAGAAGTATTTCAACTTATTCAAAGAGTATCTGAGCACTGGCAGAAAGACCTCTTAATACTTCCTGCATTTCCCATTTATATCGCTGTGCTGACCACAGTATAGGTATTCAGTATATGTTTATCAAACATTTACTGATATCGGGTATTTTAGAAATAGGACTAAAACTCAGGTCTGATATTTCTTTTACTACAAGACTTGTAAATGTAAAAAAAAAAAAAAATGCAAATGGCAACTAAAAAGGCCCCATGATTTTAATTGCAGTCTGTTGATTTTTAATAAAAAGGAAAATTACTGCATGAGAGGATTCAGGTCTATTAGCATACTTTTAAACATTTTCCAATATTAGCACTGCATTGCATTGTGACCTGCGCTCTGATTCTGATCCCAGCCGGCAAGCTGAGACTTTTACCTTTGCTCAGCGAAGCCTTCTTAACACTCACTGTCTGTCCAGCTCTCCAGATTTCTCCCTCCTTCCCTCCCTCCTCCCCTCTCTCTTTCTTATCTAAGTCCTGGCCCCTTGTGCTATAATTCACCCAAAATGCAGCAGCCATTTCCATTCCCTTCCCAATGATTATACCAAGGACAGAAAATGCCCCTAAATTAATCCATCACACTGGCTCAGAGTCTAATGACTGGGAAATGCCAAAAATGATCCATTATCGCTGCAATTAGAAAATCATCGTATCCTAGTTCAGCCTGAACAACCAGTAAAGGGGATCTGGGAGGCATGCGGTGAAGGCTGCTTGGGGGAAGCACTCTCCGGTCCTGGGGCAACATGCCTCGGTCGGGCACTGACTGCTTTATATGTGCACACGGCTGTGCCCGTCCACGGGTGCAGACGTCACCCCAGAGTACCTGCGTGTGTTCATCCCGGGGTTTGAAAAACTAGATTACTCTCCCGGAGTTGAGTTTTAAAAGGTCATTTGACCAAAATGCAAGGCCACAGCGCCCTCAAGTGGCCTGATGTATTTAGAATAATTATTTTTTAGATGGCAGAATTCTTGCTTTGAAAACCGTAAGTTTTTATTTTGTATTTGAAGAGAAAGTGACAGATATGAGTAACGTCAGCCACACCAACATCTTTTTCCACCTACCTACTCCCATTTTAAAAAATCTTCTCTCTGCATTGTCTCATTTCACTTTCCTCCCCACCTGCCCTCTCTCGCTCATGGTTCTGCTTTCCTCTGTTGTCACCTTGCAAAGGTGGCAGCCACTCCGCCCCAGATCTGCGCTGTTAGTGTAGCAGTCTGACAAGTCGGGGCGCCGTGTCCCTACCGAATGGGGGAAGCTCTGCAGGACAAGTGCCTGACGAGCACTGTCCCGCCCCTCAGGTGCATGAAAGCAAATGTGGATATAACCAACACCATCATCCCAGCATCTGCTGCGTGCATACTCTGTACTTGAGTACGTTCAAGACCTCTCGGTTTCAGTTTATGAGTACTCATGACAGTTCTGAGCTTTATTTTGGGCTCTGTGGAAACAAAAATGCAAATATCCTTTCATCATTACTTGATGTGATTAATCCATTTAGCAATTGTATTAATCACTCAAAATGCATTTCATATTTTATGTATTCTTTTCCCAATAATCAAGCCTTGCAGATTTCATCATGTGAAATGTGGTGGCAATTTCATGCATAAAATTTTTAGAGACATCAGAGTTATTTGTGCCCAGGTCTCTTTATTTGAATTTTAAACCTTTGTGCGATTCCAATTGAGTGTGGAAAAGTCACATAGGGAATTATTATCAAAGGGAAAGTCTAGGCGTCACTACTGCGTGGAAACTAAGAGTGAAATAAAGTAAGGTAGTTTAGTAAATTGTGTGTGTGTGTGTGTGTGTGTGTGTACACACATATATATGATGTATATTTTAAATGTAATATAATATAAAATAACTGCTTTTGGGAAAAAAAGTAAAATGAAAATAATAAAACTTCTGAATATTCACATTGTGCTGACCACAAAAGTCAGGTACATGAGAAGTTGAGTCCGACCAACCAGAACAGAGGATCCAGGTGGAGATGAGGTGCTTGCAATATCCTCACATTCTGAGTTGCGAAGTTGTGAAGCTTTCAGCTCATAATAATACTACATGAGGAAACAAAGAGACTGCAAAAGTTAAGTACTATTCTTAGCCCTTACTTCTTAGATCTTCTTCCAGTAAAATAAAGGGATGGTTTTTATTAGCGAGCGATAGACGAGGACGGGCTTACCCACACGGTTACCATTGAGCCAGGCTGGGAAAATGGCCGACCACAGTTTGTAGGAGTTCAGAGCAGTGCGTAGGAATTCTGCACAGCAGGTACGGGATTCAGGATTCAGGCCGAGATGTGTTGTCTTTGAGCTCCCACTCCATCATGCGTGCTCTTCAATCTCCCTTGGACTCTTCCTATGTAAATGCAAGCACTGAAGAGTACCTACACCCCAAGGTCATTGCAAGAATTCAAGGGCTTAATATCTGTACCTCAATAAACAGAAATCAAGCCAGGTATATCGAAGGCACAGTGCCCAGCACAGTCACTAACCAACCAGTTTAATTTTAATTTTTACTTTCAAGTTTTATATTTGTTATTTGCAGACCATTTCAGGCTAAAGAAAATGCTTGAGCAATGCATATATATTGTGGGCCCAGATAAGGAGTTTCATGATGCTCCAATCACAGGAAACAGGCTGAGGTTCAGGTTGGATGAATCTGGGTCAGAGGAAATTTGAATAATGGAAGAATTAATATTGGTAAATGACCTTGATTTCCACACTTTAGTAATCATTTCAGTGTTTACTGGGGTCTCAGTGCTATCATCTTAAAAATGAATACAAAGGGAAATATGAACTGCTTAGGGAATGCCTGAGGTCATTTCAGTTACTAAAATATTCATTATATTTATATGTTTAATATATACTAAAATATTTTAGTATATTATAATGCAGCAGAAATCTGTCACATTTGAATGAAAGAAATAGCTCAAACTAACTGCACTATTCTGCTAAATAAGCAGATGTAAGATCTTGAAAATTTCATATTTTCTTCTCAAAAATAGTAATTATAGTTATAGTAAGGGACTAAAAGGTACATATTATATGTGACAGATTCTTTTAATTTTACCAATAAACAGTCAGTGACTGATGGTTGGGAGGAACTTTCCTGGGATTTAAAGAGTGGTTTGGTCACAGATTTTCTTTAATGACATTCTCTAAGTATGACGATGTGTCGCCAGTATACGGTACCCCCCACACTGCCCCTACCCCCTCCTCGCCGATCTCCAGTGGAGGACCTCAGCAGATCTGAGTGAAGTGAGTTACATACAAGTCATGCCAGGCACCATGGCCCTGACTTCCTCAGATCTGCTTAAACACATCTCTCACCACCTCCACTGGCCTCTCCACAGCCAGGCCAAGCCTCACTCTTTATCTCTGTCTGATCTTGATGGGCCATTCAGTGTCTCAAGTCATTGCTCTTACTGTCCTGTCATCTCCAATGTCCTCAGTCAGCACTGATTGCTCCTTCCTTGCCTTAACGCACTTGGTGCTTTTGGCTAACGTTTGTTTTGTTTGGGCTTACACAAATTGCTTTATCTACCTGTTCCACTCACCTGTACATCTAGCAAGCCCTTCCCATCTGATGTTGAAGACACGATTTGCTTTGCAGGAGGTAACAGAGCAGGCTAAGGACTAGGGACCCAGTCTCTGATTTCAGATAGGTGTATCAGATGCTCTTTCCACGGACCACTTTGGCTAATTTCACTCCTTTAAGGTTCAGTTCACTCATCTGTAAGGTTTGGGCCAAAACCAATGTACTGACTTTATAGGGCTTCACAGAAAATTAAAATGGGCTTAAAACATGTATCCTGGCACCCAGAATACAATATCAGCTAATAGCTATTATGACAACTATTACTACCATTACATCTTTCTATGCCAACTACCAACTTTATATCTGTCATCCAGGCTTCACTTCAATCCTGTATATCTAACTGTGTTTTAAATATGCACATTCAATATTTAATTGGCATGTAAAATGAACCTCTCAAAAGCTGGACTCCTGATAATCCCTGAAGACAAAACCTGTTTTCATTCAGTCTGCTCCATCTTCATTTACATCTACGATATTTTTAAAGAATTTATGCAAATGTTTTAGAGTTATTTTGGACTCCCTTCTTCCTTTAAAACCCATATCCAATGTATTAAAAAATCATATTTAATCTTCTAACAAATAGGTGTAGAATCTTACTATCATGATCCATGCTCAGTGTTTCCATGTTGATCTGAACCACTGGAATTTCTTCCCTAGGCTGCTGAATTTGCTTTTCATCTCTCTCTCTTTCTCTCTCACTCTTTCTCTCTCCCCTATTTCACTCTCTAAAATTCAATGAACATATCCTGGAATAAGATTTAAATAAACCTTATATAATAATGGCATTTCCTCAGTGAAAAATAAATATAATTGTTAAATTTCATAAAAAAATATGTTCTAAATGCAGTGAACAATGTCTTTAGGTCATACATGTATGCATGTTCATCAAAGAACATTAAGCACCTGCTATACTGTGAGCCATGACCAGATCCTGGGGAGAAAGAAATCCATCGATCAGTCTCCTGATTATAGCACCATCCGATAGCTCCAGATCTGTCACTAAATCAGAACACAGGTGACGGTCTCCTTACAAAGCCTATAATATTTATTAAATGTTTGCTAACAGAGATTATTCTTGCAAAATAAGGAGTAGGAAGGAAGACAAATGGGGGAGGACATTTCTTGCAAAGAGAATACTATGCATGAAAAGTATGGTGGTGTGTTAAGAGTTTTTGATGTGTTTTAATGACAGTGACTGAGATGACAACTAATTAATGTCAAGATCTATACAGGATATAAATTGAAAAGGATCATATAAAGACTTGCAAATATAATGAAAAGAAGACAAGGAGTTATATAGGTATTTTATGCAGCAGAGTGATATGTTCATATCAGTAGGGGGTAAAATCGATTGAAGGGATAGAAACTGGGAACACACACATTGGTTACTCTGTTAGTCAACAAGGATTGCTTTTCTGTTTCAATTGGCAGAAAAATCCAATTTATACTAGATTAAGGAGAAAAATAATTTTGTTCATTAAGAAAGCTAAAAAGTCAAAGAGCGGCTACCTGGATTCAGGGATTAAGCAATAACATCCAGACTCGATCCCTCCCCTACTACATTGGTTAAGGCATCAGCTTTTAATGCATAACAAACTACGCTAAACCTGGTGATCAAAAGAATAAACATTTACACAGCTCATGGTTATGTATGTAGGTCAGTAATCTGGTTTGTCTAGCTGGGTAGTTCCCATCTCACTGACCTCACCTTTTGGTCATGGTTTGGCTGTGAGTCACCTAGATGGCTTTGCTTCTTGAAATTCATTTGCTGTCATCTAATGATATACACATGCCTAGGTCACATGCCCAGCTTCCAGCATACTGATTCCAGGCCTGATCACATGGCCCTGGTAAGGTTTCAAGAGCAAGAGAAGAATAGAAAGCATAAAGCTTAAGATTAGGCTTGGAACTGGTCCTGTGATATTTATGACAAATTATATTTGTCCAAGGAAGTCACAAGTCCAACCTGCATGAAAGAGGTCAGGGTAGTTGACATGTGTTGATTGTAGGAGCTGTAAACTAACATCATAAAGAGGGATAGGTATAGAGATTGGGCACAATTTTGGCCATTTATGAAAATAACAATACCACAGTCAGTTTCATCACCTTTAAATGCAATTCTTGGCACCTTCAATTGCTTTTTCTGACAATGGGAAAATGGATATTAAACTTCTGGTTGCAAATGTTTTCATCACTAAATAGCATATGTTTTGTTTTCTTTTGCTGAATGTCTTAGTCAGATTGGCTGCCTGACAAATAGCACAGATTGAGTTCTTAAACCAAATTTATTTCTCATAGTCTGGAGACTTGAAAGTGTGGTCAGATTCTGGTGAGAGCACTCTCCTAGTTTGCAGATGGATATAGTCTTGCTGTGTTCTCAAATTGCAGGGGAACAGAGGGCAAGTTCTCTCATGTCTCTTCCTATAAGGATGCCACCCTCATGACCCAATTACCTCTCAAAAGCTCTATCTCCAAATACCATTAATTAGGTCATAATGGCTTCAATATATAAATATTAGTGGGGGGGGGGAGGAAATATTTAGTTGATAGCACCTAGACTATTTCAACATCTAGATCTAAGTCTGAATCAGACTTAGATTTTTCATGTCTAGGTCATGTACTTCTCTTAAATGCATGGGGGTGGTGTGGGGAAGAAGCCTATCTCAGACTTCAGGGACTGAGAGTTGGTCAGGAGAATTATTAGACTGGTGTTGAAAATCACAGGTTCTTTCCAACTATAGGAGGGTAGAAGTCAGGTAACAAAAAAATATGCATTAAGTGATCTAATGGGGAAACTCTTAATTCCTCTGTTTTTGATGCCAAGTAGTTTCTATTTCTATAGTTAATTGTTGTGTACAACAGAAGCATCCACTATAATCTAACACCTGCAATTAGCAGATGGCATTTTACTAGTGTTAATAGTTTTGTTTGACCTATAATGTTCTCTTTGCTTTATATTCATAAGTGACAAATCTTTGAGACTTAATTAGTTCGTGACAAGTGGAAACGCATTTGCAAAGATAAAGTCCTAGTGTTTCATAAAGAGCCTGTTCTTCTTACCTGAAATCTAACACACATTTCTTATTTCCCTTTGTCTGGCTTTCTTGCAAACCCACAACTGCACATCATGGATGCTCTCTGACTTCTGAATTCCAGTTTACTGGTGATCCACCGCGTTTCATTTTAGATTTATGTTCATTTGCACTTGGTTTGGGGACTTCTTACCTTCCCCGTCACCTAAACTTGCTTCACATATATTGATTATTTTCTCATTGATGACATTTTAAAGGGTTAGAACCTTTCAGACTTCTGCAGTGTACCAGCCTTTTTAGGCTCGTGTTCAGAATATTTTAGGCCTCTCATACCTGAGATAGAAATGAAGTTCAGCCACTATTTCTCCACTACTTTAATAGACTGAATATCTAGTACTTACAACAGAGCATTCTTCATAGCAAATGTTTAATAAATGTCTGAAGAGTTGTTTTGAACAAAGGGTTATTAACTATTAACAATGACTCTGCTCCATGAACTTAATAATTATTTTCTACTACCGAAGACAGCATACTCTAACAGTTTTTAGCTTTAATGCACATAGAGTGATGAAAGATGACGATAAAATCCATTTAATTAAAACATGAACTTAGCAATTAATGTAGTATGACCTCACTATCTATTATTTATGTATTAAAATGTTATTGTACATTTCAAGGTAGTATGCCTTAGACCTGTGCTATATATTTTTATCTGAATCGATGTGTGTGTTTTAAGTTTGTTTTTACTTCACTGAAATCCTACACTTGATATTACCTAAATATTATTGAACTTTCATATGCTGTGCTTGAATAGTTCTCTCTTGAAATAAAGCCCTTAATATATTTTTTGTAGCTTTCTAATTGGAGTTCTGTGTTTATTTTGTAAAGAAATCATATGTTTTGATATCTATTTTTCATCCCTCAGTTCAATGAAGCAGAAACTGTATTTACTATGTTCTGTTCTTTACTTATATATTGGGTTGTCCAAAAAATTTGTTTAGTTTTTTTCCATTTGATGGCTCTAGTAGCACTTAGTTGTCTTTAACTTCATTTGAAACAATTTTGTTAGATTCTATTGTGACAGCTGTCATATCAACGTGCATTAAGGAAAGCAAAATTGGTGAATTTTTGTGCACCCATTTTAATATTGAAGATGGAAAAAGATACACAACATTTTTAGCGCATTATGCTTTATTATTTCAAGAAAGGTAAAAACACAACTGAAAGGCAAAAAAAAAAAAAAAAAAAAAAAAAAAAAAGATGTGTGCAGTCTATGGACTGATCAAAAAAGTGGTTTACAAAGTTTCTTGGTATGTTGACATTTTGGCCAAATAATTTTTGCTGTGGGCTCTCTTACACATTGGAAGATGCAACACCCCTGGGCTCTACCCACTAGAACCCAATACAGGGAGACAGCTGACATACTCAAAATATCCACATCAATAAAGTTATTGGTGAAAATCAAAAATGTGTTTTTTATTTTATGAAAAAAAACCGAACAGACTTTTTTGCCAACCCATACGTAATGTGCAGACTCACTCACCAGGCATTCATTAATTTCTTTAAAACCAGGTGTTGAGACCTATGTTAGATGAAGGAGGAGAGTCAGAAGTAATACAGTCACAGCCTTGGTTCTTGTAATTTTATAAAGTAACAGGACGGCAGGGTTCCAGGTATTCCTTAGATGACAAGGCCTCGGCACTTGAATGAATCTAACATGTGAAATAACAATCACTATGCCAGCAGTGTGTGTTTATAGCGCTATGTACAAATGTTCTCATATCACATAAAAACAAATGGTCTATTGTGAGTCTGAGGAGCTCAAAGATGAGTACAAAAGATTTTATCTTGACAATATGTGTAGACCTTGTCAAATGAGACAAGTAGAGAATAGCATCTAATAAAATGGATATGGATATATGCAGGGCTGGGTAAAAATAGATTTACAGTTGTTGTGAGTACGTGAGACACAGGGTTTATTGTCGTATTACTATTGTGTATTAATTATTGTATTATTTTCCATATAGACAACTGCAAGCCTTCTCTTGCCTCACCCTGGTTATACACCCTATGGATGTAATATGTAGAGGAGTGAATGTGTTTTTGAGGACTTAGTGTAATGTTAGTAGGTCTGTCAGCAGCCTGATACTACAGGGCCTCACAAAATGTATAGTATGGACTTCACCTTAAAGTTAGTGTGGGGCTTGTGAAGGACATATTTGTTTTTCATAGCTGACAATGAGTAGATGTTTATAAAGTATGCACCCTTGAAAAAGTACTGGAAAACTGACAATCCCTCCTTTTTTCACGTATGCCTCTTTAGATAACACAAAATATATTTTTACTTAAGGAGTTTCTATCAGTAGAACAAAAACAATGATAAGACTCTACATATTTGATATAAAGAACTGTCAATAACTAATGAAGAAAATATAATTGGCAACGAATACCTTGCTAACTATGAGCCCCTTCCAGATATTGCAAAAAATATGTCAGACTTTATGAGAATAAATATCTGCAACAAGGCAAGATCAAGTTAGCAGACAGTAGAATAGAGGTGATAGATATTCCTACAAAGGGATCACTGTGGTTAGTAAATGATAAAGTGTGTAATACTTATGTGATATTGAATCAATGCTCCTTGAATCATTAGTCTATATATTCCCAGCTTTCTCCACCCATTTAAATCAATGCTTTTACTGCTTTAGGGCATCAAGCTCAAACATATGGTCCACTGCTAATATCTGAATTTCAAATTTTATAGACAGATTTGTACACAGTAAGTCATTTACCTTGAAAGTAGACTCTGGGGCTAAATGCTAGAGTTTCCAGTATTATACAATTTGTTCTCAATAATTAAGATATAAGAGCCACAGACTAGGGGAAAAGCACATGAATCATAAAAAATTTATAATCTAATATCAGGAGGAAAGTCATTCTAATTCTAGATGTTGATACATAAGAAAAAGGAAGAAATGAGAGGCTATGTTGCATCTATCATTCAGGCCTGTGGTCAGTTCTGTGGATTGGCAATTCGGCTGAGCTGGTTTTGGCTGCATTTACTCATGCACTTGCCTTCGCCAGTGGTCAAAGTCCTCATTCACGTAGTTGACAGTTGCCTGGCAATCGGCTGACTGTTGGTCAGAAGAGAGGGGAACTAGGCCATATGTCGCTCACTGCATAGCAGACTCGCCTGGTCTCTCACCCATAGAGGTTGTTGCAGAGTTGCCGTGAGCGTTAAGAGTGGAAATTGCACTAGGCCTTTTGAAGCCTAAGGCCAATATTTATTTTTTTTTTAGCAAAAGCAAGTAACAAGCCTTGCCCAGGCTTAAGTTTAAAGAAAACAAACTCTACCTCTTAAAGGAAATAGCTAGAACGTATCCTGACCATATCTTTCCTTGCCTTTCCATATTTCTTTTCAAATGACAATCCTGGTGGAGTCAGCTAGGACCCAAAGATAGCATTCAGCCTGGGGGTTCCTCCCTGATCCCAGTGTAATACAAACAACAAACCTAGTCTAACCCTTGGATATGCCAGTACAAATCCACACTCTAAAGCCAAGCAGAAGAGAAGACATGCTCATATATAATGCTTAAATTGTTTTGTTTTGTTTTTTTTTACTTTAGTATTCACTGTCCTATACCATATGTTCACCTTTCAAAAAAATTCTAGGCATATAAAAAGATGATAAACCTAACAAGATACACTAAGGTACATCATATTCCATGGTGACGGACTGGATGTTTTCCTTCAGGTTCGGTAACAAGGTAAAGGCATTCTCATTTCTTTTATTTTATTCACATCACACTGGAAATTCTAGCCAGTGCAACAAAATAAGAAAAAGGAAAAAGCACATACAGATTGAAAAAGAAAAACAAAAGCTATTTCAGATTGCAGATATTGCATTGGACTGTACAGAAAATCTGACCCCCTTCAAATCTACACAAAACGCTCCTAGCTAAAAACAAATTCAACCAGTTTATTGGGGATTCCTCAGAATGTAATGAAGATTGTGAGGAATTTACCTAATTGTAATAAAAATAAATGACATATTTAAAGAAGTGAGGAAGAAAGGTGCCTTACCTAAATAACATTGAAAAAAAGTGTTTAATCAAAATACATAACGCTAAAAAATTAAAAGCATATATAAACGTTCTGATCTACGTACAAATGTGTTTATCAAGAGGCACTATTTTACAATTCTGAAATGACTATGTTTATTCTAATGTTGAAAGAAGTGAATGTAATATAGCTACTGAGTACTAGATTTCTCACTGTCGATAGATATTCTAAATAAGGGGAATATTAGAATGAATCCTGTGTGTGTGAATCAGTAATATATGTAAGTATACATTTATATTATTTTAACAGATAGAGATATATAAAAACAAATATTGATATATGTGCATATCGATACATGTGGGTAGATACATACTTTTCTAACTTTATTCTTTTGGTGGGCCCAGAAGCAGAGACAGCCCAGAAGCAATGAGCACACCCAGTGTCCAGATCATGGCTTCTAAATGCCATTCTATAATAAAAGAAACACTCCCCGCCCCCCCGAAAACAATGAATCTAGAGCTGGGGAAGGGAAAACACAACCCTGAATTTAAGCCTGCACTTTCTTCGGTTGCCAGGAAATAAAATGCTTTTTAAAAAAAAGATGGTGTATTAATGGGACACAGGATCCAACCTCAAAGAGTTCCCAGTAAGCAGATCCAGGGTAAAAATGAGCACTAAAATATATATCAATGGTGTTGGATTATGAATAGAGAATCCTTAACTGAGCATCAACAGTGAGATAAATGATTAAGTAAATGATTGAATAAATAATTGATTAAATAATAAATGAGTTGAGAAGAAATAAAAAAGAAACAAAGTAAACCAAAAGAGTGAGGAAAACCTGTAATTTTAAGTATACCTGCCCCATCTCAGTCATCTCTGACTAAAAATTAGACTGGGGGATATAGAGTAAGATTTTTAAAATGGTTGTTTTTTCCTTCACAACTTCGCTGTGATGTGAAAATTTTCACCATATGTTTCAGTGACTCTGTCTTTAAAGAGGCGTGGAGAGTAAGTGTAGCTCTAATGGAAAAGATATTCCAGGTATTTGACACTAAGCTTGCCTTTGGGAGAGCTAGCATATTTCTTTTTAATTAAGTTCATAGTATTGACACTGCTTAATAAAACTATATAGGTTTTAAGTGTATAGTTCTATGATACATCCTCTCTATATTGCTTTATGTTTCCACCACCCAAAGACCCAAAGTCAAACCTTCCATCACAATATACTCATATTTCCTCCCTTGCTTTGTTCTCTCCCTCCCTCCCTCCCTCCCTTCATTCCCTCCTTCCCTTCTTCCCTCCCTTTTCTGCTTTTGCAAGTAAAGATGAACATATTGATAGCACTAAAACTCAGCCCGATAATGAACCCCTTGATATTTCTCAGAAAGCCCAGTAATTCATAAAACCATGTAGGGGATACAGTAGTCCCTCGCTATATTGCGGTTCACTTATCGCGGCCTCGCTGTATCGCGGGATTTTAAAAAAATATATTGTATTTAATTATTTATTGAGGATTTTTCACTATATCGTGGGATTTTGCGGCACTGTATATGTATGTGGTTAAAGTTATGTAGGTTTATAAGAGTGTGGAATAAGTGTATGGTTCCTACTTCGTGGTGGGGTCTGGAACATAATACCCACGATAAGTGATGAAATACTATATCTTCAATTAAAAAAATAACACTTTCTTCTGTATGTGTGTGTTTTCTGAGATTTGAGTATTTTCTGGAAAGAAAGAGAAATGGTAAAGCCAGTTGTTGTGTAGTTTTTCTGTCCCCAAATGTTTCATCTGACTATATGCACATTAATCTGAAATGTGTCACATGATCTGTGTCACTGTGGTGTCTGAAATTCTATGAAGAGTTCTGAAATGTTATGTTGCATTTGTTTTTAAAGCTGTATGGCTGCCTTTGAGAATACAGCATTTAAAAGTGTTGAAAAACATTATGTAAAAATATATGTGTCCATGGTTACTATTTTATCCCATTCTTTTCTACCGGCACTCACAAAATACATTATGGTTTTACACGATGCCCACCTAATTTTAATAATCGCAGTAACCTAAAATAACTGGTTTTAAATTATTTGTGTAACACAATAAAAACAAAACATAACACAGTTACCGTGACATGGCTGGTACCAAAGAGTTCATTGGGAATGACAAAAATGATTTGGTATTAGAGTGGGATTTCTTTAAAAAAAAAAAACAAGTTAACAATTTTTTTAAAGAAAGCATGATAATATCATTTTCTCTGATTTAATCACAGGAGCATATAGGGAAACATCTGTTCCTAATGTTATTATGTCGGGGTTTTATTTGGTCTAAAGCCATTAGAGTGCTGAATACCTCAGGCAGCCTATAAAAAATAGTTCGTGTGATAGACACAGTGCATTCCTCAGAAACTGTTCATCCATGCAAAATAGGCGATGGGGAAAACCTTTGCAGAATTCAGATGAAAGGACAAACAATCTTCTTGTGATGATTTTAATCTTTGATAGCTGAGTAGCTCAGTGGCACTTGATTTTTTAATCTTCATCACACCAATGTCTCAAAATGTGTGGATCTTAATAATAAAGAGTTAGATAAATTGCAATATAAATGGGCTTCACTGTGCTCCTCTCCCAGGAAATACTTGGAGATTTGGTGGAAATACCTCAGATATTAAAATAAAGCATGGACAACTGAAGTTAACAGTATAAAGGGTCTTGGAGAGATATAGGAACCACCAAAGCATACCGTTAGGAAGATTGCACAAGCAATGTATGTTTCTGCTTGTAAGCTGCTTTTACCTAAATATCGAAGGTAAAGATATTGAGAGGACAATGTATTATGTGGCCTGCTTTTCAACTTGGGCTGGACTTTGGGGTGCAATAGTACCAAGTTTAATTAAAATCAAACATTATCAAAAGTTTGGATCATGGGTGGGCTTAAATGTACAGACTGGTAGAAAGCAAATACCTGTTTAAGAATACATGTTCATATTCATGACTTTTTTCAAATGACCACATACTGAAATGTAGGTAATATAGCACTCATCTTTATTCATAACACTAGGCAGACCCTCTGAGATCCATGCAGAATTCTTGTTGTATTAATTATTAAGGACATGGTTCTGTTTTAAACACTGTGTGGGTAGCATAGCAGGAGCATTTGCCCATAACACTACCTGACTAACTTTTGCCTTTTTGAATCTTGAATAACTATTGCAGCAGGTCACTTAAGGCCCATTTAGCCTCGATTGTATACTTATATGCTCAGAGCTTTCTCTACCAGCAGGACTGGTAGGAACCACTGGCAAGTGCTTATAAAATGCATCTGCCATCTTTCCCCCATTTAACCCATTTTATTCAGGGGCAACTGAGTTGCAGAGGGCTACACTCACTCAATCGGAGTCACACAGACCATGACTGGCTGATCTGAGTCCTACCAAGACTCTTCTGCAGCCACAGTGCCATCCTCTCCTCCACTCCAAGGGCCTATTATGCATATATAGACCCTGAAACCAGCTGTTGGTTCAGATCTTTTCTTCTTCATGGTCTCCAGCCCAGAGGGCTTTGGTCATAGAGCAAGGTCCTCTGAGAGCAAGCTCCACCAGCTACTCACTGTCCTTTCTCTTAGATGCTGCCATATTTGAACACATTTGCTCAAACTCCAGTTCTCTCTCCTGGTGAGTAACCCTGCTCTGCTGCCATCTGGGATGGAACACAGACCCATGGAGAAGGTGTACGGGTGGCCTGTCCTCACTCCAGCCATATTGTGCATTTTAAGCTCTAGTGGCATTTTAAGATCTGTAATTAGCTGTCTCCCTGCCAATGGGTATTTGCAGGTCATATTAATTACAGAAAAAGAAAGAAGAGAGAATGTCAAGGATAAAATGTCAAGAAGATAAAACATTAGTTTCAGCAAGCTATGTTATAAGTGTTCTAGATAGAATGAAATAAAATAGCATGTTCATTTTAATACACTTTATTTTAGAATGGATCTATATTTACAGAAAACTCGTGAAGGTCCCATTCCATACAACCAGTGCCGCCCTATTATTAGCATCTTACATTACTATGGGGCATTGGTCACGATTAATATATGCACACCGATGAATTATTATTCATTAAAGCCCATGCTTTATTTAAATTTTCTTAGTTTTTAAATTTTGTTCTGCTTGTAGTATATGTGCTGTCAAAGCAAACACTGTTTCGTTTGTAATAAACGCTTTCTATTCCCGTTGCTGCCAGATCCCATCTCAGACTCTGCCTTGCATACCATGTTGTATTTAATCATCGTATCTTACTAGGCTCATCTTGACTGTGATTTTGTCTTTGACTTTCCATGTCTTGACTGATTAGGTGCTATTGTTCAGACTGTGCCTTAAATGGTATTTGTCTGACATGCTTCTAGTTAGACTGGGTCTAAGGGCTTTTGGAAGGAAGTTACCAGAACTACCATGTCATTTGCATCCCATCATATCGAAAGCCTATTCGGTTGCCATTATTAATTAATTGCTGTTGCTGATATTGAGCACCTGGCTGATGAAGTACTTGTGAGATTTGTCCATTTGTAAAGTTACTCTTTCTACCCCTCTTACATTTATTTATATCAATTTACTCATATCAATATAGACTCATGGAGATACTTTATAATTTGGGTTACAATCCAAATTCTACTTTATTTGTGGTGTTGTTTAAATTGTTCTGGCTTTAGCCATTGGGGACTTTTTCTTTTGGCTCATGTGTCTTTTGGACATGGCTACGGATATTTTTTTGTTGTTGTTTTTGTTTTTAGAGTACTTCCCGACTTTCCACTACAACAAGATACTCCAGGCTCAGATTGTATATTTCCTGTTCCAGTCCTAGAATCATCAGTCTCTCCAAATGAGCCCTGGTTTTTTGTATAGAGAATGTTATTAAAAATCAAAATTGGCATGCTAGATAAACTCCTTGCTATTGACATGCCATTTCTTCAAGGTTCTTTCCTGTGGGAGAATAAAGAAGTAAGTGTGTGTAATCTACATATATACATATATTTATACATATTTGTGTGTAACCATCTGTATCTATATTAACCTAAACATGATTCCATACAGATGTCTCCAATTTAATCCATTACCACATGGATCATTTAGATATTCTCCCTGTTATCTATAACCTGTCACTACAAAAGTGAGAAACTGCCATTTACCATCTGCCATTCATTCACTTAATTGTTCGATTTCAATGTACATATATAGAGATTCCATACTTTTTAATCTGTACAGCAATGAGAAATAACTTTTTTAACAAGATTATGGTGCTCTGCACACTTCATTTTGCCTTTCGTCTTATATATTCTGATCATTTCCTGAGGTTATTTAGGTCACCCTTTATCTGTAGTTCAGTTAGGTTCTTTTGCAGCAATTTGCATTTTGTTCTCAGATCTCTTGATCACCTAAATAAATAATGTTTTCAAAATTTGCATACTTTAAGATTCACAGCTTCTTCTGTAAATGTCTGAGTTTTGACATGCATATAGTGTCTTAAATCCAATGTTACAGTATCATATGAAATAAATTCACTACTCTAAAATCTCCCCTGTGCTTCATGCATCTACCCATCTCCAATTGAACCCCTGCAATCAGCGGTTAGTTTACACCTTCTATAATTTCACCTTTTCCAGAAAGTCATATAAATGGCAACATGCAGGATGGAGTCTTTTAAGACTGGTTTTCAATTAGCAAAATAAATTTAAAATTGAATCACCTCTGCATAGCTTGATAGCTCTTCTGTTGGTGTTGGTGGTGGTGGTGGTATTCTATGGTGCATGTGCACCAGTTTTTTATTCTCATCCATTCACCTGTTGAAGGACCTCTTGTTTGCTTCCAGTTTAGTGCAATTATTCATAGAACTGCTATCAGTATTTACACACATGTTCTCATGTGAACTCAAGATTCCAAGTTCGCTGGGTAAATAAATAGGTATATGATTGATGGATTGTATGGTAAGATGATGCTTATCTTTAAAAGAAACATCTGAACTCTTTTCTAAAGTGATGTCCCAATTCCTAGGAGGAACAAGTCAGAGCTTTCGTTTCATTCTCTGCAGCCACTAGTGTTGTCACATTTTATGGGATGGATTTGAGCCATCCTAATAGGCACAGAGTTAGCTCATTGTTTTAGTTTGCTTTCTCCCTAGTAACAGATAATGTTAAATATATTTTCATATGTTATCTGCCAGATATATGTCTTATTGGGTCAGGTGTCCATTCAGATAATTGCTTATTTTAAAGTAAATTTGTTTTCTTATTGTTGAGTTTTAAGTGTTCTTTTTATAGTGTGCATACAAGCCCTCTATCAGCTATGTTTATTTTAATATTTTCTCCCAATATGTGGCTTATCTTATTATCCTCTTAATATTGTCTTTAACAGAGTGGAAGGTTTTTTGTTTTTTGTTTTAATTTTAATAAAGTTCAACCTATCAAATCAGAATCTATGTGAGCAGAACTCCAAATTTTTATTTTTAAATAAATGATCCATTTACTGGCTAAATCTAGACAGAGAATACTTAAATTTTGCAAGCTTTTTCATATGAGATATTTCATTTCATCTACATATAAACCCAGTTGATTTACCAGGAGTTTTCACAATGTTTTATTTATTTGCCTTTACATTTATATATTTCCTATTCTAATACAAAGATAAAAATTCTAAATTTCTAAATTTATTTGACAAAATGAGCTTTTTAATAGGAAACTGAGCTAAATAGGGCCAGAAAAATATTATGCTGAAGCCAATTAAAAGCTTAACATTGACGACGCGTGGCAGATGGCAGGACCTCTCTGCCCCGGAGAGTTGCAACAGGACTGGCTGTGAGCTTCGGCTCCGACCAGCCTGCGGATTTTCAGAGGCCACGTCTGTGGCACTTCAAGGTCCTTGATTTCACATGAGAGACAAAGTCCCTCATAAACCCATTTGATTTCAAAAATTGAGATTTCTATGTGAATTTCAAGAGACCCAACCCTTGCCTTAGGGGTCCTGCCCCTTCAAAGAGAACACACCATTATTTCGCTTTCAAGTGAAGAATCTGTCTCTGCAGTCTTTCCCTGGAGGAGTGTAGTTAAAGAGAGAAAAAAAAAATTGAGCACTTGTGTTTCTTGCTTTGTTAATAAATGGCAGATTACATTCTCTGGGGCCATGCTAAATTTATAAAGAACATGTTAGGCCAGCCAAACTTCATTGCTCTTTTGATAAACTCACTAAATTAGTGGATAAAGGAAGAGAGTAGATGGAGAATATCTTGATAGCAATTCACAAACACACATACAAAAGATCGTGCTTGAAAACGTAATTTAAATGATCTTAGCTGCAAGTACCATCACACAGATTACACATTGAATGAAAAAGTGACCATAAGGAAAAAAATAGTGAAAAATGCTAACAAAGAAACCTATTATGAGCACTTAAAATCTAAATGAATGTTATATAAAAAGAAGCTAAAAAGCCCAAGCTTTCATTTCTCACGTTGCCTACTCAATTGAGAAACTTTGTGGATAAGCAAATGAATTGTTTTACTTCACACCTTGAAAACATATCATATTTAGAAAACCAGCAATTGGTTCACCCAGGTTTATTAGACTATAGATATTAATTCTCTACTCCAGAACCTCAGTCATACATAAATGTTAAGCAAATCCTGACAAGTGCAGGAGATAGTTTATTAATTCCCTATATATTGTTGTATGGTGGCGCAGGGGAAAGTGGGGGAGGTGTGTTCGGAACGGAAGTCATCGTTACCGGTGTGTAGCAGCTGGTGTTCTCATTTAAGACAGAACACCACAACTGCACAATTAATTACATAATGCACTGTGCTCCCAAACTGTGTAAAACCAGCCTGCGAGATTAGGGTGCTGTTGCTTTTGTTTATAGCTGAATTCTCTGTTCAAATGGCAGCATGGTGTATTAGTTAAGAACATAGCTTAGCTTCCTGCTTTGCCTCTTGGAAACTGAATAAACTTGAAACTGTTTCATCATCCTTCTTAACTTCTGTCACCTTAACTGTAACATGATAAAGCAACACTAGTCACTTACCTCAATGAGCCTACAATAGAAAGTATAGAACGTAGGCTATTGAAAATGTTGAGAGAGTGAAAGTTGATGTGTAGGTGGCTGTAAGCATTAAGGGTCTGATGTAAATGACATGATTAGCTATTTACCTCATTCATAATAAGTATCCTAGTATTGATGACAGTGATCATGGTTAGGATGATGTTAGTGGAACTAAAGTCAGTCTGCCTGGCTAGTATCCTGACCGTTAACTAATTTTCTTATATCAGAAAGTTGGAATCTTTCCCCTTTCCTCTGCTACTAGAACTCCTCTTGCTGTGGCCACGGTCTTCCTATCTGATCTTGAGTGTCATAGATCCTGTGTTCCACCTATTTGATTAGACACTTTGTGAATCCCAAACATTACCCCTTTTCTTCAAGATCCCACATATCTGTATTTTTAAATCCCCACTGTCATGCACAGTTCTGATGGTTCCCCCCTTGGCCATTTAACTGTATGGGTGAGGACTCATCAATCTTTTCCAGTGAAATTTCTTTGCAAATGAAACAACAGTCATAGGTACGAAAAAATAATAAAACCACAGTAATACTGATAATTGCTAATCTACAAATTAAGCCACTTTTCAATTTTCAAGGTATAGAGGTAATTTACACCATAGCTATTTGGAAAAAATATGAGTAAAATTTCAAGATCTGAATGCATTTTATATTCTTTGACAAATCTCCTAACTTACATGAGTAACAATTTCCTCATCTGTAAAATAGGAATGATAAAGTCTACATTGTCTACAACATAGGATTGTTATGAGACTCAAAATTGTATGTGAACATTCATTGAAATCCCTGAAGTGATATAGAGGATTGAGGAATTGGTTAAATGACTTGCTTATTAAAGAAAGAAAGAGAAACCCCAGCTCTCGTTAGTTTCTTTATAAGGACCAAAGCAGGGATATTTTTGGCTACGGTAAGACTTTTATCTGCATCACAATTAGTTTCATTTTGGAATGTTAATGAACAAGCAAGAAATAAGATAATTTTGAGATAAATACATATATTTGGCTGGATTTATTTTAGATACCACAATCTGGACATGAACTGGTTATGGAAAGTTCTTATCTTTTGTAATGTTACAGTTTTCATGTTGTAAAAACAAAATAGAATAAAATCACTCTAGGTGGTAGTTTTCCTAATAGTTGACTTTAAATGTCGTCCTACTTAGTTCAAAGTGCGTAAATTTTTAAAGCTTGGAAAGAGCACAGAATTTGGTCCAGCTAGACTTGGCATTGCTTCTTCACTCTGTCACTTATTAGCAATGGAGACTTCAATAAGTCATTTTTCTTCCATAGGCTTGTAATCCATATATAGTAATTGGGATTTTTAATATTTTTAAAAGATAAGACTGTATGCTAATGTATATTAGTAATTTTGCTCAGCGCTAAGCTTAAAGTAGACATCTAACAAAGAAAGCCCTATTACCTATTGAGACAAGTGATCTTCAGAAGCTGCTAGGAGCAGTAACATATATAAAATACTCCCAGTGACATGAGAAATCATAGGATGATTATGCATGCTTGCATTTTATTGGGAGCATCAGTGAGAAAAATCTACTTTATAAAACTGGTACTTACTATGAACACACTTTTTATAAAGGATGGGGTAAAATTGACAGATTAAGTGTAATCTGGATGAGTAGAAACTCAACTTTCATCTGAAACAATTCAGTTTTGCAGAAAGATACTGAACTTTAAGTCAGAAAGATTGATCACTTAATAATTGTGATCTTGGAGAAATATTACTCTTTAAATTTCAATTGCTAAGCTTATTAAGTAGGAATAATAATCTTAGCTCACATTAATGTGGAAGTTGATTAAATAATGTACATAAATTTCAGAAAGAGTGAGGGCATAATTAGACCCCATTGCATGTTAATATCTCTCCCTCTCTGCCACAGACGGGTTATCCCCTAGAAAGAAGACCCCGAGTCAAGGCTTTCATGAACATCATTGATTTGGAGAAACTATGTCACAGGGGAATGGATATCTGGAAAGTGTGAGGCAAGGAGGAGGGAAGAGCCAACATGAAGGGACATTATGGTCTTTAGTGCCATTGGGAATGGGGGATCACATCGCTCTGAAATACATTAGGAGCAATGGGAGGGAATAGTATAAGCTTCGAAAGTGTCTTCCTTATAGACAGAAGTTATACCCGTTTATTCCCAAACTGTCATTCCTCTTTGGCCCAGCGTTGCCACATGGGTTCCGAAATTCCCTGTGGTTCCAAGTCAGTGAGTACTCACGTGCCGAGTGAGGACCTGCGTGTGTCCAAAGCTCCAGCACCCAAGACGCTCTGGAGCAGAAAGCCCTGTGTAGCTAAAATAGTCAGACTGAGTCTTTTATGGCCCAAGGGGATGTCAAACAGGAGCGTGATTGGGCTGTTTTCCTGCACACATATATACACTCGGTCCCTCTCATGTTCTGTCTCTTCTCTTTCTTCTTTAATGTTTGCTTTAAAAATACATGATTGGGGTCTAATTAGTATATACAGTAAAATTCACCCTTTTGACAAACACATAAAGTTGGGTTACCAACTTTGCCCTCCAATGAAGTACTTTATTATTAGATCAGCCTGTTGACACCCAGGATAAATTACCTGTCACTTCATGCCTTTTCTTTGACAAAGAGTTAGGAAATAGGAAAGCCTATTCTTTCAGAATATAAGAAGCAAAATATATACTGGATTGGCCAAAGATTCTCAACTAGAAAATTAAGTAAGAGATACATGGCTTCTCCTTGTGCACTTCTGTCTACCTCTGTGTGTAATTACACACACATACATGATCTCAGGCCTCCTTTATAAATGTCTCTATGCAAATTAAAAGATTTAACTAACCAAAATCTGAGACACCGTAATACTCACACCTACTGAGTAGAGAGCCTGTGACTATGGAAAACACTAAAACCAATGAGTGGTGGGAAAAATTACAGACAAAAGTAGCCTCCTTACAGCCAAACATAATTATTGTGTTGTCCTGGTTATATGAACTTATACCTGAACATGTGTTTTTCAGACTTTTACATAAGTACCACCTGCAAAGACAAAACCGTTTATTAAGACTAATTCAGATTTTAAGGCAATTGGCAGTACAGGTATCACAACGAACAGATAAAGCTTTCCAGCAGCCAGATTTGGGGATGTTTGTTTTCTTAAAAAAATAAGAAAAGATAAAGATTTCTAAAAAGGCAGATGGTCATATCCTACAAGCCTTATATTTTATGTCACTTCCAAAAATCTAGTGTCTTCACATTTACAAGAATGGTGGACTAGTTTCTAAGGTAATTAAGTAGCAGAAAAAACACCTATTTTTCCTTGAATGACAATAGAATGCTGTTCCTTGTGTACACTGAAAGGAAATCAGAAACATTTTGATTTGCTATATATGAAAGAAAATTTCAGTTTTAACCAATAAAATTTTATGTCTACAAAACTGCACTTTTTAAAACTTAATTTCATGATTCTGAAACCAGCCCTGGAAAATTGTGAGAATATACAAAGTACAACAGACGATCTCAAAAAAATAAAATAAAAAGTGCTCATTATCTCTTTCTTTTCTTTTTCTTTTTTTTTTTTGTAAAAATTTAGGATCAAAAGTATAAGGGACTTGTCCAATTCAGACAGTTACTAAAGAGTAAATATAGATGTGTACCCATATTAAATAACTTTTAAACTTTTTTCTGTATAGCATTTAAATAGTGAGAGGGTTCAGCTTATAGATGACCTTTGAACCACACAGGTTTGAGTTGTGCAGATTTTTTTTTCAATAAAAACTTTAAGTGTATTTCCTCTTCTTTATGGTTTTCTTAACATTTTCTTGTCTCTAGCTTACTTTATTGTAAGAATATAGTATATAATACATACAACATACAAAATATGTGTGAACCAACTTTATTTTATTGGTAAGGCTTCTAACCAACAGTAGGCTATTAGTGCTTAAGTTTCGGGAGAGTCAGAAGTCATGTGTGAATTTTTCATTGCATGGGAGGGGAGGTCACTGCCCCATAGCCCCTGTATATTTCAAGGATCAGTTGTACTTTTAAACAAGTCAAAGAGTTAGTCCCTTCAAAAAAAACTAAGATTTACTATGTTCTGTTACATATACCCATCTTATGGTATGTATGAGGCCCCTAGTCTCTTTCCTTCTTTTTACCATATAATATTTTTGATACTCTTACAGTTTTGCTTTGAATGAAAATGGGAAGATGTATTTTCACTTGGCTAAAGAGAAGAATAGTAATTGAATAAAATCCTTCTCTTCATTTGGACGATAAATAAATGATCTCAGGTCACCCCAAGCAAGAGTCATATTAAAAATGCCATTGGTATAAAATAAACAAACAGATGAATACACACAAACCAAAGTAGCTACATTCCCAATGGTTGACTAATTTTGACACAGATGGCCTAGAGAGTCTGAACGAACAAAAGACACCCATGTTCCAAAGGGAAATTAGCTGCATTACCTCTGGACTGAAAATAAGATTTAATAGTAGAGGAATAACAACTATTACTCTAATGGCTTTGGATAGTCACCATAAAAAATCTGGTTAAACTGAAATTGGAAATGAAAGTACCCATTGATAGTTAAATTATTTCAGTAAACTCTAGAGAAGCTTGAATAAAATAAGATCTTTGTTGCCTGCCAGAAAAGTCTTGTGCCCAGCCGAAAAATAAAATACAGTCTTTATGTTAAAAACAAAAAAACAAAACAAAACCAAAAAACAACTCAGTAAAATTGAACTAAAGTGAGTTGGGGTAGAAGTATAATCTTGGAGTGCTCAGAATGACTTGTGATATCCAAAATATTATAAAATATCTATGTGTTCATTTTATTGTTATAAGGCTTAGTACTGGCAACAAAGAGAAGAAACCAATGCTGTTTATAAAATTTGACACAAATTGGAATAGGTTGGATTACATAAAAGTCAATGATTGACTGGCTTTGGCTTATTCAAACATGTGCATGTGAGGATTCAAATATCAAAAAGAAATTGGAAACTTTGACTTCCAATGTCCCTTCTAATGCTTGAATGTTATGACTTGATTAATAATATATTGAACTCTCTTTTCCAAAGGAAGGGAAAAATACAAAAGTTTTTAAAGTTTATCATTTTGTAAGTATAATAGTATCCACATAGTGCACATACAACATTTACTTTTCCTAAGTTAACAAACCTATAATTCACTTCATAAGAAAAAAAGGTATTTTTCATGGGATGCTTGTCAAGCAGTGTGATGGTCCTCACAGAAATGTCATCCTACCTGTCCTACTTGTTGCTAACAAGAGATGGTAAATTGGAAGGCAATATACATTTATATGTGAAGACCTTGTTTCCATAACTAAATATGAATAAATAATGAGGATTTTAGTGATGGCAATATGAAGGCTTTGACAAGTCTTGGTAACTTTTTTATTTAATTCTTCTAAACCTCTATTTTTAATGTGTAGTCTAGTGCTCCTGACACCTTGATGAATTAATAAATGAATGAATAAATTTATATGCAGTCCTTGGTAAATGCATGTTAATTCACATATTCCTCAATTATTGGGATTCCACTTTGTCCCAGGCCCTATGAGGGGTGCTTGGGGGCCTGAGATGATTTAATATATATATATATATATATATATACTAAAGAAAGATACACTTGGCCTAAAACAATGATTTGTCTAGAGGCATGTGGAGAGAAGGGAAAGGTTACATGGAAGAGGATAGTGGGAACACAAAGGGGAAATAATGTCATGGGAGAAATTTATAGAAGACCTGTGAGAAGTCAGAGAATAGACTATGACTCCATCTTTGAATTAAACTTTGCTGCCTGTGGTGAATGTGCTGAACACAAAGTTGATGAGTTTATGATTTTTAAATACTTTCTTGTATTTTTCCTCCTTTAGTATTTATTTAGAAACAGGGACCTGTTTCTTTTTTCTTTTCTCCCCTTAATTTTCATAATTGCTTAGAAAACAGAAATTTAATAGTAGACTAGTGTTTATAAAATCGTCTTGACTATTCAACTCATATCTGTTTTAGTATCTAGGAAACATCAGGTAAATCAAATCCTATCTCCATCACAGATTAGATACAGGAAGGTGTGTTTTGTGTGTGTTTCTTTTCTTTTCTTTTTTTTCTTCCTGTTATCACTACACACCAGACCTAAAATAGTCTCTGTTTCAGGTCAAAATAGTCTCCGTGGAGGTTTTCAGTTGCTTCCCATGCATGTATTACAGTTACAGAAGATGGTCGTGTAATTGAAGGTGGAGATTGCTGGAGAGATCAGAGGGGCTGGAGGAGGGCAGAGCAGGTGTGCCAGCCTCCTTAGAGGATCTGAGGATGCAATTAACCAGCAAATGAGCCCTGGGAAAGCCAGGCTTCCTGAACAGATGAACGAAACAAAGACGTTGAGAAACGAGGTGGCCAAAGGCCACTCCCAAATGAGTGTGCCCATGGGCAGCTGTGCCTGTTCTTGGACTTGAGGAAGAGAGAGATTAAATAGAGGCAGCAGAGTCAAATCAATTATGCAAATATAGGAGACTCTAGGAGATGTTAGACTGTTTTCACAAAGGCTTTTGTAACAGACTCTTTTTTTCTATCTCCCAGTAGCATCAATTTATAGGGTTGAAAAGGATGGATGGCAACAGAAGCAACTTAAGCAAAATTAAAGAGCATCATGTTGTAAGCACTTGACGTTAATATGGCAAATCCAAAGGCTACTAAAACATTAGGGGAGGATGTAACAATCACAATATTAGTGTTAGTTTTGTCAACTTTTAGCATTGTGAGAACTAGTTACTTAAACTCCCTGAGCTTCTACTTGCTTATTTGTTAAGTGCCAGTAATAATAACATTGTCGTCATAGTGGGAATAGTCAAAAAGATTTAAAGACCCACATCCCTTGCAGAGTTATTATGAGAATAAAAGATGAGTATATCAACAACTTGATCATGGCAAGAGTTTGTTACATAACAGCTGCCATAAAAAGATAAATATATAAATATATTAATATAATAAATAATGTAGACATATATTTATATAAATACATGTTCACATGTTGTGAACATGTGAGAAATCTGACTATATTGCTCAGGACTCTTGGCACTGCTAATAGACACTGCAGTGACTTCTGCATCTACAACTATCAATCACAGTAGCTGTCCAGTCTCAAAGCCAGGCACTGATCCCAGGCATCAAGTTCAATGGGGGATTTTCTACTCAGCAAATGCCACTTTAATACACTGAGAAACTTAGCAAGGCCCTACAGGCCCTTGTGTTCTTTTAAAAGAGAATAAGGAAACAACTTAGAAATAATTGATCATTTGAGATTAAGAATCAAAAGGGTATAATCATTTTGTTGGCTGGCATCATTTTTTGGTTTTTGTTTGTTTGTTTTAGGTATTATATTTGTTTTCTCTTGTTTGAATTTTCCATGTATACAGAATAAGACAACATAAAAATTTCATCCCTGGGAACTTGTTTCCCCTTGCTTTGGTTTTATGTAAGATGAATATGTTTGGAACTTGACTGATTTACCTTCTGCTCTTTGTTTATAAACATAGATCCCATACCCACATTGCCTGTAGTGACATCTCTTGGTCAAGATACTTACCTCCTCTGTGCCTCAATGTCTATGTCTATATGCTTCTTGACCTGAAAGAAAAAGCATATGAATTGAATCAGCCCATGTAAAATGTTTATACCATTGACTGGCACATGCGGAACAAAGTGTGATGATTATTTTATTTCTCTAGAAAGTTTATTTAAAATTATTTTACTTCATTTTTCCAATCTGAAAAATTTTGCCCATCTGTAAACTATCTACTTGCAGAGTTGTTGGGAAGGGCATAAATAATCTTTCTTAAAGGTCAATTATATTTTTGAGTACACAATAGTCAATGAATGCTAGTTTCCTTTATGAGGCATGCTAATATTCCTGGCTAAAGTGATATTTCAAAAGTCCTCTTTTATACATGGTAAACTTAATCATTGGACCCAGTTATTCAAGCTTTCTTAGTAATACCATAAGTCCACATTCCTGACATGGCCTTAAGGTGCACAGAGTATACCAGCCTGCCTGAGAGTCTGGCCTTCGCCATGTGATGTCTTAGGCCATTCAACATAGGACTTGTGTGTGCATTGTGTCTTATACTCTTGAACTTTTACCATTCCTTTAAAAAATATCACGAGTACCTGCTGATCCTCCAACCTGAGCTGAAAAAGAGGTACATGGAGCAGAGTCACACAAGCTGACATTCACAAATGTAAGCCAAAAACAAATTCCTATTATTACATGCCAGTGAGTTCATGTGTTTATTTATTATGCAGCATCCCTCTCCTATCCCTTTCTCCTACAGGAGCTTCCTGTTCTCTTCACCATATGGGTGGTAACCCCAAAGCTACTGTCTTTTGAAAATCTTCTACTGTTAGGGACTTCTCCTCTCATGAATCCATTGAAATACAACCCAAATAAGTTCCTTGTATGTTGCTCTAATCTCATGGTCACATGTTTTCCCTGAATCAATCCAGAAATTCTCAGACTCCTTATGCGTTGTAAGAAAAGTTTATTCCAAATGATCTAGTGGGATTTATATCAGGAATGCAAGGGTCATTCAATAAATGAAATTCCATTAATGCAATAAACCCATTGTTAGGTAAAAGAAGAAAAAGCACAAAAGATAGTTTCAATTAATGAAAGAAAAACATTTGACAAAATTTAACACTATTTTATAATAATTATTAAAAAACCCTGAGAGTAGAAAATAAATTCTTCAATTTGAAAAGGGGGCATTTATGAAGATCTCACAGAGTCAACAACAACGGTGAGAAATTAAAATATTTTCTTAATTTTTTGATTAGAGAGAAAGAACGAAACACTGATTTGTTTTTCCACTAGCTTATGCATTCATCGGTTGATTCTTGTTATGTTCCCCAACCAAGGATCCAACCCACAACCTTGGCTTATCAGGATGACACTCTAACCAATTTAGCTCCCTGGTCAGGGCATAACAAAAATATTTTGAAAATGGAAAATCCTATTGTCAAATTGATATGGAATTTTTCATTTCTTGCTCATTAAAATGGCTATAATTTTTAAAAACAAAAGATAATTGTTGACAAGGATGTGCACCAACCAATGTATAGATAAGTAAGCTGTGGGTCTATCCATGCAATGAAATTTTATTCATCAATAAAAAGAAGCAAAGTAATAATGCATAACCTAAGAGAGATGAACCTAAGAAAACATTGTACCAAGTGAAACTAGTCACTAATGACCCCATATTATATGATTGCATATATTTGAAATGTTCAGAATAGACAAATAAATGGAGACAGAAAATAAGTCAATGGTTGCCCAGGACTGAGAGGGGTGGAGGAATGAGAGGGGGCAACTGCTAAGGGATGCAGTATATCTTTTGGGAATAATAAAAATGTTCTAAAATTAAACTTAAAAAGATGTGGAGAAATTGGATTCCTGATGACTGCTAGTGGGAAAATAAAATGAACCAACTACTGTTTGTAAAAAAGCAGTTTGGCATTTTCTCAAAAAATTAAAATAAAATTACTATATAACCCAGGAATCCCAATCCTAGGTATATATTCAAGTGAGTAGAAAACAGATACTCAAATACTTGCCCACCAATATTCACAGCAGCGCCATGTAAAATAGCCAAATGGTGGAGACCACGTAGGTGTCTGTCAGCACATAAGTGAATAAACAAAATGAGGCACATACACAGAATGCAATATTATTCATCCCGAAAGGAATGCATCACTGATATGTGCTGGAGCTTGACTGAGTTCAAAACACGATGCAAAGTACAAGGAGCCAGACACCAAAGGCCATACGTAGTATGATCCCATTTATGTGAAAATCCCAGAAGAGGCAAATCTATAGAGAGGTACATAGGGGTGATAGTTCTTGACTATTTAATGTATTTCCTTTCAAGGTGATGAAATAATTTTAAAACAATTAAAAATGATGATATTGTACCACGCTGTGAATTTATTAAATGCAATAGACTGCACACTTCAAAATGGTTAATTTTATTTTATATGAATTTCATGTACATTAAAAAAAGTAAAATGGTGTTTTGTTTGTTATACCTGATTTTTGCAGGTTTAAACTGGATTACTCTCTCAGTATTAGTTTCTCTCGCAACCTGTTCTATCTGGCAAACCACCTTTCCTGTTTCCGTAGATAACTTCTTATCCTGTAAGTTCTATTACTAATCCTATGAATTTCCTCCTTGCCAATCATATTCTGTTGATTTAAATAGTCTACACAACAAAATTACAGTATTTGGCTTTCCAATCACAAATATGCTATTGCTCTAATTCATGGCTGTGAATCAGAAATGTGGGCCCACATTTTCTCTTTGTTATTAGTAAGCAAATAATTTTGGGAAAATTGTTTTATTTACCTGGGTCTTATTTATTTTAAATGTTAAATTTATTTTATTATTACTTCAATGGAAAAAAAACCCTATGGCTTTTGCTTAATTAGTTGCTTTACGTGGGTTTTAATCATTAAAACACTATAAAAGCAATACAAATGCAACTGCCAGCACTATGGTAGAAACTTAACAATAATCAGGTTTCATTTTTTTTTTTTTACTCGTTCATTCATCCAACAAATACTCTGTGCACCTGTCTGTACTGTCCTTGGGGATATAAATATCATCAATAAAAGATATGATCATTAATCTACTGGGTCTATGGGAGACATGTAGATTATGATGATGACAGTAATGATAACAACATATGTTGCTATATTTTAGAAACCCTCTGAGAAAAAAAAGGCCAACAGATAAACACGGTCATGTCAGTTTTATTATCTTGTTCTGTTTAAAGAGGCATGATTAAACAAAGCTGATGGAAAACTTATTTGTAAGTCAATTAATTGATGCCCAAATATGTTGATGGCATCCTTAGACTGAGTGTTAATAAGATTTTCTGAAGAGACCATTCTATTGGATGCATGTAAGTTACTCAGCCAGCACATTGTCTGCCATGTAATAGATAGCGGGTGTCTTGGATTACTTGTAACTTAGAAATCATTTGTCTTAGTGTCTCTAAAGCAATCATCTGAGGAGGTGATTTGATCATCCTCAACTTGTAAAACACCAGTTATGATTTATCATAGAATGCATAATAGATATCAAGGGTATGACACCAGCTTTGTGACTCTGAGGAAAGCTGTCCCCTGAAATTTTAACATTACAGGCAGATTTATATGTAGAATATCATAACGTATAATAGAAAATCTATAGGTCTAACGAGACAAGAGCTAGATTGATAACTGACACTTATGAGCTGTGTGAGTTTAGGAAGTGAGTTTGTATTTCTAAGTCTCGGGTTAGATATGTACAAATAGAGACAAGATATAAATTTGTATATTTTGAGATGGACTCTATGCTAGGCCCTGTAACCAGGCCCTAGCATTGCAGAAGTGAGCTAGACTAGTACCTGTCTTCCCGGAGCTTATGACCATTTGCTTGTATCAATTAGTGATTGCAGCATTAAAACCACCTCAAACCTGAGCACTTTAACATAAAGAACACTTATTATTTCCTGTGATTTAGTTGGTTAACAGGGTGATTGTTCTGGTTTGAATGGATTCTTCTGGGATTCGACTTGCTCACCCATCCCCTTGCTCCTCAGGAGCATCTGCGATGGTTGGGACACTGGGGGCCCCCCTTCAGTGGTGTTTCTCACCCAGCTGCAAATCCTTCCAAGCCGGTTCTCATGGTACCGGGAGGCTGCAGAGCAGGAGTGGACAAGTTCCAATGTCCAAACATTTTACAAGTTTTTACTTGCATTTCATTTTTAAATATCCCATTGAGCAGTGAGGCTCACTTAGCAAAGAAAAGGTCCCAGGGCTTCAGGAAATTTATTTCAAGTCTTGATGAAAGGGACAGCAATGTCACAAGGGGCACAAATATAGGAATGAAAATAAATACTTGACCATTTTTAAAAAACGATATTCTGTGTGGCACCAGTAGGTGAATTCCCTTCTCAATATGAAAATAACCTCTTATTCCCGGAGGCAATCAGAGTCTTAAACAAAAACAGGGCCTTTGAATGGAGGATTTATATATTGTACCAAGTTGTCAAACACAATGAATATTTGCAGAATTTTGAACTAATAGCTTCTTTCAATTCTCCACTAATCTTAATTTGTTTCCCCAAATCTTTGCATTGGCAGAAGGGGAAAGGTGCTCCTATTATGTACCTGATAATGCCATAGTTGGTTATTTACAGGAATAATATCTTAATTATTCATCACCACCTTCCTTAAGATAAGACAATATTTCTGAAAATGTATTTAAAAAATGATAATTTAAGTTCATGTGGTAGAATATGTTTGTGGATTACTGGGTTAAAATTATGTAAGCTTTATTGCAGGGATTTTGAAAAGACTTTAATATGTTGATGAGCAATATATTTTTCCAAGAAGAAACTATATATATATATGTTGTTTTCTGAACTTAATATAAATTTTGCAGATACAGAATATAAGCACTAAATGACTGCCTTTCAGAAAGTGCTTCTTCTGATGTAGGCATTTACACATTCAAAATCTCATTCAATATTTACATTCGTGACAGGTGTTTCGTCATTAGAAGATGGATGTAATAAAAGATAAGAGAAGCCAACTAACTTGCCAAATTCCACAGAGCTTGGAATTGACAGGTTTGGGTACCAGATTCAGTTTGACTCAGGGTATAACCTAACTATCAAACATGCCGGTTTCACAGGAGACTTCATCCAACTCCCAGTTCCACTAGTTGAGGGGTCTTTGCCCCTCCCCTGCCTATATTTCTGTTCTGGCGCCCACTCTCTGCACAGGCACATGATGCTTTTCTGCTCAGATTGCTTGGAAGTGTACCAGCAAGCAGGCATCCTGTCCTCCAGATCAATTCCCCACATTACTCTCCAGGAGCACTCTGCACAGTTAGGCAGCGAGGCTTCATATTAATCATGTTTCCTAATCATTTATTTATTAGAACAAGGGAGCCGAACACCTGGCAAAATTTACATTTGCAATTAGGGAAGCAGCCTCAGTCTAGCAGAAGTCTGATTTTATTACTTGCCTTTGCCTTGTAAAACCAAGTCGACTCAGTAGCGGAGAAAATTGTATAAATGCCAGTGAAATGCTGGGAATAATATCTCTTTCCCCACCTTCATTTTTGGTATATATTGGACCAATTGGTAACCTTGAAACTTAATTCATGAGGCAGTTGTTAGTGGGAAATGAGCAGTATACTGAAATATTAATCGTATTCTTTCATTAATTCAGGACCTCTTAGTTGAGCACCGCCTATCCCTATGACACTGTCTGACATTATATGGCGCGGTGTTCAAACAAACCTGTGACCCATTTCTATGTTGCACTAAACACTCAGAGCCTCCCTGCGCTTACTAGAAAATGGAGACAACTATATTATAGGTGTCTTTGAGGCTTAAAATGGATGTAAGCACAGCAGCTAACTCATAGGTGAGTCATACCCAGTATTAACTGACTATTCATCCTCCACATCCCACTTAGGCATCGTGATCATAAAGGAGAAAAGAGGGCCTGTAGGCACAGATTTTCAATCATGTATGGAAGCTAAAATAGAATTTTTGAAAACTGTAAAGTATACTCTGCTTGGTGTCAAAAAAAGCAAATACATGTAAGTAAATGGTAATTTTGAATATGGACATAGAAGCTCTCATAGCCAAGTTTTCTAAACATACAGTATGTAGGAAAGGTAGGAGGAACGTAGAGTTAGAAGATGTTTGCATAATAAATGGCTTTGAAAATGAGGCATAGGGGGCTGAAATTTATCCTGTAGCCAAATTTTTCCGTGGACAGGGAAGAGTCATACTTTGTGACTTAATGTAGCTGTTGTTACCTTGTGGGAAGGCAACAGAGTGCAGGTGAGAGAACCAGTTGGAACCCTGCATCGCTGTGGTTTCCTCGTTGATGCCAAGTTCCCCAGCTTTCTGGCTTCACCCTCTAAAACTTGAACTCCTCAAATGAACACTTCTCGTCTTTGGAACAAAATTTCAAACCTTCTAGGATCGGCAGTCCAATTGTGTCAGATGTTAAAACTAGAATACCTCTGTTCTGCTACAAGGATTTGGAGCTACAGATTATGACAAACACCCCTGCCCCCCCCAAAAAGCAGTGAAAATGGAATTACGAAAACATGTAGAAGATGTACTCTCTTATCTGGTGACAAGCTCTCAGATAGTACCCTGTGTGCAAATTAAGAATTGCATTTCTGAATTCTTTAAAACAAACATGTGGTAAATGACCTTCCAAAGGAAGGGATAATGCTATGGAATGCTTCTGCATCTCATGGTAAATACAGCAGTCCCTCTCTATATCGTGGTTCACTTATAGCGGCCTCACTGTATTGCGGGATTTTTAAAAATATAATTAATTATTTATTGCGGATTTTTCACTATATTGCAGGGTTTTGTGGTACTGTATATGTATGTTGTTAAAGTTATGTAGGTTTAAGAACGTAGAATAAATGTAAGGTTCCTACTTTGCGGAGGGGGGGGGGTGTCTAGAACGTAATACCCATGATGAGTGAGGAAATACTGTATATCAGATCAGGCTTAAGATGAAATACAAGAGCACAGTAAGAAATTAGCTGTGTTCCACTGGACAAGCTATTTCACACCTCCTTTCTGTGAGGACTAATGTTAACTATAAACATAATATATCATTAAGTATATAAAGATAAGAGCATAAGACTAGACATTCAATACATTTCCAATAAGATTATGCATTTATGACATAACATGTAATCTATAATGGTATAAAGGATATTTTATAGATTACTGTTGACCAGAAATTTTTCTATAAAGGTTTTCCCTCTCTACGAAGGAAGAATCAATGGAAAAGTGATTTGGAAAAAAATACTATATACTTATTAATCTATGCTAGATCCCAGAAAGAAAAAAAAGGAGAGAAGAAATAAATCTTACTTGAGGGAATGGAAGGTAAGCAAATTTATTTCTACATATCACCAAGATTTGCATAAAAATTCACTTCAAAAGAGATACCAGGAAGCTGAATTGTTCACCTGGTGGGGATCCAATTGCCCTACAAGGGAAGTGCTAGCTACCTGCATGGAAAACAGATGTTACCACTTCTACTTAATGTGGTAGCGGGAAGTTGGTGAGGATGCAAATTCTGTGTTATTTTTAATGTTGTGATTTTTACTGTTTAGCAACTTTTTATATCTGCGTATATGTGCAGAAGACAAGAGCATTTATTCATTTTCTCATTCTTTGCTGTACCCACATACTACCTTACCTCTACTGTACTCTGTGTATGCATTTCCACCAATATACAAGTGCCAGCAGAACGCTGGTCTCAGGCAAAATGCTGACAGGATCCCTACACTTAAAGAGGATTTCTAAGACTTATCCCACCCAAAGCCAACAGAGAGAACTCTTTCCCAATAGTGCATAACCCCTTTGTGTGTACGTTCTGTAACTGCCACCAACTTTATGTCCCTGTACAGAGGCGTTCTGTAATTTCTATTGCATTCTCTAAGAACGTTCCTTTCAGAATGATCACTGTGAAGGCTACAAGTCCCTTTCAGTTCTACAATCCCTCCTGGTGAAGGGGCATAGGTTATCACCTTATCATTGACAAACTATCTTATCATAATAACAATAATCAGAAGAACAGCGCTAATAGATGTTATGAATCCAACATTGTATTTGTGCAAAGAAATGTGCGCCACGTTTCATCGATGTCATCTGCTTTCATGCTCACGGCCATGGTCTGAGTTAAAAGACGAGGAAATTAAGGACGAGTGATTAGGGAAGTCAGTCGCATACCTAGAGAGAGACCACATAGCATTTAAGAGACAAATGACAATGGAGTTGCTCTAGGAAAAGGCCTGGTTCCCTCTGCAAGAGGCCAGCCCAGATCCTGGGACCAGATTACCTATGTGCACGTCCTGGCTCTGGAAACAGACTCTCCCCAAGCCTTACTGGGCATAGCTTTAAAATACAGTTGCTAATAACAGTTCTTAGCTCACAGGGTACCTATGAGGATTCAGTACTAACACAGGTAAAGTTCTGAGAACGAGGCTGGATGAATAGTAAGGGCTAAGTGTATTGATCAGTATTAACAATGCCGTCATATTTATGGATGATAGCTCCGATCCTTCTTTGGCTGCATAACTCAATAAGCTGGAGGAGACTCTGAGCTGTCAACTCCTTTATTATTTTTTTTCTCTTCTTACTTCTTAGCTTAAATCTTAGTCTAGAGTGAAACCTGAACAATTTTACAGGTAACCTTTTATTTTTCTCAGGTCTTTCTTACTATACTGTATTTTACATTTTGTATCTGTATACAAATTGGATGAATTTCAAGGACAAATTAGAAGAATTTCAAATGTAACCACTTTCCTGAGTACGGCAATCTAATCTTTCTTGTCTTGACATGTTTTAACCTCTGTTCCATTGGAGAAGCATTTTTTTTTTTTTTTTCCTGTGGGGTATGGATGGTGCTAGAGGCAGTTTTCAGTTTTTTCTTGAGCTAAAAGTGAGTTGATATCAGGGTGACAGGTCACTGACTCTATCAGAAACAATGTGAATGAAGCCATTATATACAATAAAACCCTCAAAGTTGATAAATATCTAAACTGATTGGTAACTTTGTTTGGAGAATAGTTTGGTATCTGCAAACCTGGGAAAACCAATGGTCTACTCTGGAGAAATATACTATTCAAAATAAATGGAAAAGAAAGATAAATTATTTAAAAAAACCCAAATACCGTGAAGCCTTTATGTTTCTCTACAAAGAATTTTAAAATAGAAAACAGTAGTAAGATAAACTTGGCTATGAAAGGAAAGGCATTTGTGTAAGTACATATCTTGAGTTTGCCAGTGAAATGACCACATATGCTCCCATGTGATGCTCTCAGCAATGTTGTAATTTGGTTATTATTGTCCCATTGGGTAGATTAAGTGGCCTTTGCAAAGTCATTCAGCTGCTAAGTGTGACTAGGGTTGAAACTCAGTTCTCCTGACTAGAATTCTATTCCAAGCAACCTCAAAAAAAAAAAGAAAGAAAATCACATTTGGAAATTCCGCCTTAGTGATGGGAACAAAGAAACATCCTTAATAGATATACAAACCCCTAAAAAGGATAGAAAAGTCGTCCTGACCGGTGTGGCTCAGTTGGTTGGACACTGTCCCGCAAAGCAAGAGGCCACACGTAGATTCTCTCCTGGTCAGAGCACATGCCTGGGTTGAAGGTTCAGTTCCCAGTCAAGATGCGTACTAGAGGCAACCAAGTGATGTTTCCCTCTGATGCCAATGTTTGTCTCCCGCTTTTTCTCACTCTGCTCCCCTCTCTAAAAATAAATAACATCTTTAAAGGGAAAAGGATAGAAAAATCACTATACAGTGTTCCAATTTTTATAATAAGATGCGTTGCTCTATTTTTGTGTCAGAATTATCTAACATATTAGATAATCACCCATTACATGGAATAGGAGCAGGTACCATGGGTGGGGTGAGGTGTAAAGAACAGGGCCCTTCTCATACTGCACAGCAACCATCCCCAAGACGTCGCACTAGGCCTCAACAGCCACTGGCTCAATTAACTTAGGAAAATCTGAAGGGCCATCCCCATTCCCATGTACAGATGGGAAAAGGAGGCCCAGGGAAAGTTGAATAATTTAGGGAGATTTTCTAAGTACAGCTTTGGGGTTTGAAACTAGGTTTTTGTGTTTCTAAAGTTCTTGTGGTTTCTTTGTTGTTCTGTTTAGTCTTTGTCTAATAGTTTTTGTTTTAATCGAGATATAATTGGCATATAATACTATATTAGTTTCAGGTGTACAGCTTTCAATATTCACATACTTTGCAAAATAATCACCACGTAAGTCTAATTAATACTCATCACCACACCGTTACAGTTTTTTTCTTGTGATGAGAATGTTTAAGATCTACTCTCTCAGCAACTTTCAGGTGTACAATACACTATTATTAACTATAGTCACCATTACATCCCCATGACTTACTTACTCATTTCATAACTGGAAGTTGGTACTTTTGATCCCTTTGCCCATTTTGTCCACCCCTTGAAGCACCCATCTGTTCTCTGACTCTGTGAGTTTTGTTTTATTTTATTTTGTTATGTTTTCATTTAGACTCCATATGTAAGTGAGATCATATGGTAGTTATTATATAGTATTTTCTGAATAGCAAATTTTAGAACCAGCATCCAGGGGAGGTCTCTACATTTATAAATAATTTTGTGATGAGGTTATTCAAAGGGACATAGAAGAATAAGTGATGTCATAAAAATATCTAGAAATAGGGTGGTATAAAGCTGGGTTCATTGTGATGTTGTTTACGCACGTACAACCATGTACATGTACATAAATAATAAGTACATATATGCACACTATTGTACTGCCTTTAGGTAAGCCAAGATAATCTCTCATGATCATTGAATCATGGCTTCAGCAGCCTCACCTTGACACTCTTTTTACTAAGGAAAATTAATACTAACAGCCACACTTCTCAGTGGCTTAAATAGAAAGTGTATATTTATCACCCAAAGACAAGTCATCACATTGTGCACTTTAAATATATCAATCTTACTTGTCCATTATACCTCAATAAACCTAGAAAAATGCATTTATTATGTATTTTGCATTGTTTTGTTCCTTGCCATTATTTTAGCAAAAAATTTCCATCTGAATGTTTTACACAAGAGTATTCATTTTATTTTCTTTAGCTTGTACTAATGTATGTTCTATACTCTTGTTTGTACCCCTTTTTATATTAAAAAAAAAAAACATGAACATATTTTAAGTCTATGCCACCACAAGGGAGGGAGGTGAAGAAATGCAGCTTCACGTGGATTTTCGGTGAGCGTGACGTCACCTCCCCTGCTTAGTTTCAGAACCACGCCCCTCCGTCCCCCCTCAAACGAAGCAGCCAAAGGTGCTGAGCCACAGCCCTCTCAGTGGGCAAGTCACAAGGAGATAAAACAAATCACCAGTGAGCATATGAAAGATATTCATCGTTCCGCCTAACAAAATGATTCCAGGGAAAACATTTTACAAGTTTCACTAATGCCCTGTGTTTATCGGGCTGTGGGGAAGGAGTTCTCAGACATATTTGGTGGGAATGCACATGGATACATCTTTTGGGGAAAACATCTGGCCGTATGAAGTAAAGTGTGGATGCATAAACTCTGGACTCAGCAGTTCCATTTCTAGACATTTTCCCTGAAATGCCAACTGCATGGGGATATGTGTGTGTGCGTGTGTGTGTGTGTGTGTGTGTGTGCTAGAAATTATTCACTGTGACAATGTTTACATACTTTTTAAAAAATAAAGTAACATTAATTAGTCCTCATACGGCGCTCCATTATATGGGTGGATGGATGGATGGATAGATAGATAGATAATGCCTGGGATAAGTTATTAACAAATGGAATGATTAAAAAATGGCTCGGTTGACTCACTCAGATTAATAGTTATAAAAAAGGGTGGGTCAGCTAAGATTTATTGATAATCCATGATAGACCACGAACATACTTAGTGCATACAACAGCTCTATGATTTGGGTGTTAAAAATCTATCATTTTCAAACAGAAGTAGTGAGTTCAAACCAACTGAGACTGTAAGTGGCACGTTTGAGATTTCAGCGCAGGTCGGTCCGGTTCCCAATCCGATGCTCTTCCTACGGCACCGAGCTGCTGCCACAGCGGCTGGAACCCGCCTGCATCTGTTCCGCACTCGCCTGCTCTTTGCCATTTTCCAGCCGCGGCCGCCTCCGCCCCGGTCTGTCGGCAGCACTTGGATTTGCTTCCCTGCCTCGGGGGCAGACCCGCGCGCCTCCCTGGCACTCGGAGCCGCTCGGCAGAGCCGGGAGCAGCTGGCGTTCCACCCAGCGAGAGGGCCTGGAATACTCCTCGGAGAGAGGGCAACATCTGTTTGATAGGGCATGAAAAATAAACCGGCAATAAACTCGTTTTAAGAGCAAAAAAATGGCTCCTCGAAGTGCTGATTATTCATTTTCTGCAAGTATGGCGATGTTGGTCTACTTGACAAGGAGAGGAACAGCATGTCCGGAAGCAAATGCTTGCACCGACAGCAAGCCCAGGCGCTGGCAGACGAGGACGCGTTTGCACAGATGATACAGAAAGCCCGCGCCACCTGTGGCTGGCTCCTGGCGCAGAGAAGTGACCCAGGTGGCTGGATGCGGTGCGTATGTGTCAGGAATGAGTTCCAATTCAGCAGCAATGGCTTTCTAACCTCTCTAGGCTGCCAGACGGCTCTCCATTTCATTCGGCCATCAATGCTTTTCCCCTTCCTTCATCCATTCATTGCTCCCTTTCTTCAAATATGACAATTACCATACACACTATCGAAAACATTTTTTTTCTGAAACGAAAAAGAAAACGACTCATTGTGGTGATTTCTCAATGTATACACATACTGAATCGTGATGCCGTATACCTGAAACAAATATAATGTTACATGTCATTTATCCCAAATAAACAGAACATGTTTATTACTATATGCCTTAATGGATATTGTACTTACTATATTATAATCTAGGGTGGTTTCCTTGTAAAAGTGTGAAAGAAAGTATAGCAGAATAAATAATAGATTAACATTCATTGAATTTAAATCTGATAAAATATAAATGAGTATAACAAAATGGATTAAAGAACAAAAGAAAATAATTGAAAGATAAAAATCATTCTTGGTAACGACTATACTGGAGACAAGCTAGTCTACTGGATATAATTTTGATTGCAGATGTAGATGAACAGAAAAAAATTTAACCTTTTTTCTGGAATTTATCAAAGTCATTATATACAATGTGGAGGACAGTACAGAGACTAGGGCAAAAGTTGTGCATGGGTTCGCATACCATCACAAATCTAATTCTCACCTGTAAAAATTCCACTACCCCCACCACCCCCTAAATCTGAGCAAATCCGTATCAAGCACACTGGGTCTCCAGCCCTTTTCTTTTAAGTCCCCATCATTTTTAACCATCTAAATTAAAAGTTCTAATAAACACAGTCTACAGGTCATTAATTGCTGATAACATAGTGTGACTAAATTCCCTAGTTTACAACTATGCACCTGATATAACTTATAAGAATCTTACTAGATTATTTAAAAATGTGCCCGGTTTCATATTTTACTTTAGCAGCCCTTAAAAAAAAAAAACTAAAAATTATATCTTCTAAATGTATAATTTCACAAATTTATTCCTCTATAAAGTCATCTTAGTATGATGCAGTTTCAGCGCATTTCTCCTTTCAGCAGAGATGCAGACAGGGGGTTACTCTATCCCCTTGACATTAGGTGGAAAATGCATCCATACACGTTTAACTCCACCTGGGGAAACTGCCCTCTTGCTGGTAGGTGACAGCTCTAAATTTGATTCCTTCTCAAACTTTTCTCAGAGCAGAGGATAAAGCATGGATCCCCTCAGGCTCACTGCGGTTCCCGGAGTGCAGTAAGATTATATTGGGAAAGGTCTACAACTGTTTTTATTTTAAATTTATAATACTTCAATATACATTATATATATATATATCGTCGGCGGCGGCAGCCGTCCGTCTCGAGAGACGATGGTGTAGCTTCTTAAGAGTCTATCTGCACCGCCGAGAATGGCTGTGCAGTCCGACTCAGGAGTGACACGGTATCTGTCTCCTCCCGTGTTGAATCGACATCTTGCGATGATGCTGGAGTGTCCTCTCCAGTGAAGCTGAAGCTACAGAGCCTGGGCAGGGTGATATGGAGGGTCTGCTGTTGCCCATGCAGCAGACCCCCCCTCTCTTCGCAGCTGAAGGGTCCAAGGGAAAGACGGAGTCAATACAGCTTGGCTTCAGGTGCGCCGCAGGAGTTGCCGGTGTTGACTACAACGTCAAACCGCCTTAGGGACTCCGGCTCCGGATTTTCTGTCGGGGTTTACTCCCTTAGCCTTTCCCCTGAAGAGGTATGCCGCAAGGCAGCGGAGGTTTTTTGGAGTCAGAGTTTTCCTTCTCTGATGTGCCCTGACTGGAAAATCGAACCAGCGACACTTAGCTCGCAGGCCGACGCTCAATCCACTGAGCCAAACCAGCCAGGGCAAATATATATAATTTTTCATGATAGATATGGAAGAGTCCATTCAAAAGGATTAAGTAACTTTTCTGAGATTCTAGCACCTTGAAATCTGTCTCTGATAATTGCACATTCGATTTTTTTCCCCAAATGAACACCATTTAGACTACTGTTCATTCAACATTAAAAGTTGGTACTAAAACAATAAAAGTGCTGAAATTCATATTATGTATGTGGGATTATTTATTTACACTCTGTGGAGTGGGCTTTATCTTTGCTGAAACTAACAGATGACTTTATCACATGACTTAGGGGGGAGGTCATGGTTAAGATTCAGCAGAGGCCTACAACTTACCTGTGTTATAAAGTTAACCCATAATACATTTGGAATAACTCATTAAAAAAAAAAAAACTTTAAATTTAAAAAACGTTACCTTCACATTCAAGGAGTTTGATGCATCAACATCCCAAATAATAGCAAATGGATTTCAATTTATTATCTCTTTGCCTTCAGTGGATTTTCCCTCTACCAGATGGAAATGTCACCAGATAAAGACGCTAACCACATGCGATGTTAGTGAGCGAATGACAGGTAATTATTGCTTTACCTCAAGTGTTCATGTGTTAAAGGATTACCAACAGTTACTGATGTCATTATAATAGACCATCAGGACAAATGATTCAGAAATCCCATATTAGACTGGCTGGGATGAGATGTGCAATTACCTCTAAGGATGAGATATATCATTGTCACCCTGGCCTCTCAGAGTGTCAACACAGGGAATGACACGCATCAAGGGACAGTCAGAAATTACACTAGCATTTGACATGTTGGGATGGTGCCTGCATGCTGAGGGAGCCAAACTGGAAGCTGCCTTGATAAACCACCCCCTGTGTTTCGACTCATGTCGGGAACATGGCCTTCCCCATACTTGCTGGAATCATTATCTTGTATGCAGCTCACCCTGTGAACTTCAGGACACAAAACCGAATGAACGGATAAATGGAATTAGAAGAGAATTTAAAGATATTCTTCTATTCTGTCATTCAATGAATGACCCTGTTCCGTAGCCTCTTCTTACATGTACTCTGAACTTACATGAACTCATGGAGGTTCCTAGAACTCAATCTTAAATCAGTGTCTGAACTATTTGGCAGGGCTCGCGAGCCAACTCCCATGTGTCTATTTTGTATTGTTGTAGACTTTTCATCTTTGTCTTTTGTGACTAGATTTCCTGCAGATCTTCCTTTCCTATTAGCTCCTCCCTGAGGAAGAGGATTACAAATGGCAAATCATCTAATTAGACTCGTCGTCGTCGGCAGCCGTCCGTCTCGAGAGACGATGGTGTAGCTTCTTAAGAGTCTATCTGCACCGCCGAGAATGGCTGTGCAGTCCGACTCGGGAGTGACACGGTATCTGTCTCCTCCCGTGTTGAATCGACATCTTGCGATGACGCTGGAGTGTCTTCTCCAGTGAAGCTGAAGCTACAGAGCCTGGGCGGGGTGATATGGAGGGTCTGCTGTTGCCCATGCAGCAGACCCCCCCTCTCTTCGCAGCTGAAGGGTCCAAGGGAAAGACGGAGTCAATACAGCTTGGCTTCAGGTGCGCCGCAGGAGTTGCCGGTGTTGACTACAACGTCAAACCGCCTTAGGGACTCCGGCTCCGGATTTTCTGTCGGGGTTTACTCCCTTAGCCTTTCCCCTGAAGAGGTATGCCGCAAGGCAGCGGAGGTTTTTTGGAGTCAAGAGTTTTCCTTCTCTAATTAGACTACACAACACTTATTAGGACATAGTTGCTGATAAATTAATACGTGGATGCTGTTTGCTTGTATCCGCTGTCTCCGGCAGTGCAATGATCTAAGACACCGTTTTTACATATGGGCATTGTTAGAGGAACTTCGTTGCAGGTTTTATAATTTAGCGGTTTTGTGAAAGATTTGTTAATGATGTATATTAATGGGGATGTTTATTTTAAGAGAAGATGTTTAGAATAGCATTATGTTGGAAATTGTTTGAAAGTCCCAGTATATAAATGGAAAAGTAAGACGTTCCATCAGCGAATGACCCCAGACTTAGTGGTGCTAAACAACAATTTGATTATACTCCCTGGTTCTGTGAGTCAGGAATTTGATAAGGGCACTGTGAGGTTAACTTTTCTCTGCTTCGAAGTGTCCTCAAATGACTGAGGGCATGGTCTGTGGTCCGGTTTTTATGGTGGCTTCTTCACTCACACAGCTGCTGCCCGAGATGTGATAGCTTAGGTGGTTCTCTTAAGCCAGGCACCTGTAGGTTGTCTCTGGCATGGGGATCACAGAGCAGTTCGACTCCCTACCTGGCCTCTTGTCAAATCTCTGAGAGCAAGTGTGACAGGAAGCAAAGTGAAAACTATACGATGTTTTATGACCTAGGTCTGGAATTCGTCCAGCTGTATTTTATGGGCTGAGGCCATGATAAGCTCACATGGATTCAAGGAGATGGAACATAATGGCCCGTCCCTCAACTGAAGAAAGTCTAGGAAACTGTTTAGCTGTTTTGAAACCTTCACAGATGCGTAGGTCTTATTCACAAAAGGAGGAATTCGGAAGAGAGAGTGCGTGTGCATGCATGTTTGTATGTGTTTGGGGGGAGATAGATAGAAATACAGATGATAGACAGATAGTAGAGAGACGTTATATGTAGCCATAGACTCGCTAGTCTAGTACTAGCAATGCAAAATAGAGCATAAACTATACTTGTTCATGTGTGCTTACAGTGAAAATTATAGAAGAAACAGTATCGGACAGTTAAAATATGGTTACTTATTGGTGCAAGGTGTTAAAAAACCTTTTAAAAACCCTGTAATCAAAACTGAAGTGCCACATTTTATTTATAAGTCATTTCAAAGTGGTGATGCCTCATGAATGTTTGACTGTGGCCATTCCCATCTAACTGTGAGTGCTGGGGCAAGAGCTCACTCACGCAACGCCTTTAGAAAGTGAGTTTGCCAGATGACATCTTAAAACAATCCTACACTTGTCTTCCTTATAATATTGTAATTTTAGATATAGAAAAACGTTTAACTTTATAAAAGTACCTTCTTGGTAAATTCTTTCTATTTAAAAAATATAGCCAAGATTTCAGGTTCAGAGGATGAATAAATAAATAATAGTGGGCTTATGGTGTATGAATGGGTGGCTTTATGAATAGATACATTTTGTTAGAGAAATACAGACAGAAGTAGACAAATAGATAAGTGAAGAGAAGGAAGATAGATTTACTTATAGGGGGGTGGGGAAAATAGATTGACAGCTGTGAGTATGTAAAACACAAAATGTATTCTTGTATTATTATTTCATAATCATTGTATTATTTTCCCTATGAACAACTGTAAACCTACTTTTGCCCCCATATGTATTTATGGCAGATGATTCAGGTTGCTACCATTGATAAAAATAGTTTAATAATAATTCTGTGTTACCCCTGGAGGGTACTGCTAAAACCCGCTATGTTCCTGCTGAGAAAGTTGCAGTAGACTATAAGTTTTTAAATATTATTGTTAAGATCCCTGTGAACCCTAGTTTGTATGGTGAGGTCAGGAGGGAGACATTAACCCCACGGTAATAATTGTGGCTGTAAGATGGGGTGGCTCACACCAGATATGATCAGCTACCTAAGTATTTTGTCAACAACAAGTCTTTGAGTTTATTATGCTTCAGAAGCAAGAGCATGTCACTCTTAATAGTGTAAGCTTCTGATCTATTCAGCCGATTTTGCACAAAGATATTAGTCCTAGACTAGGATTTATTGCAGCAAGTGACTCATATTTGTATCCCGGGATGTAGCAAAAACATCTCTGGAACAGGCCTTAATAAAGGCATGAGAAGTATCAATGTTATGATCCATTGTGCAGCTGTTTGGCCAATCGGAAAATCCGTAGGTCACTTTGCACAGCTTCATGCGCTGGTTCGGTGTGCCGTGGAAGTATACGTGCAACTATATTATAAAACTTTCCTTAAACCAAGTGCATGCTTTGAGCTTCTGTTCAACACTAGAATATTACCTCTACTAATCCTGAGTTTCTTTTTAAGGGATGGATAATTGAAATCTATTCTGGTCTCTAGCATGCCTACTCAAATCCTCCAGGCTCTGGCTGCCTAGATCACACTCACGGAGCCTGAGCTGTTAATTCCTGTTATTTTGCAATGGAAACTCGAAACAGAAAGAATCTAGAACCATTTTTCCTCAAAAACACATACGACATTGTATTTCAAACACCAGATTTTCCAGTGTTTTCTGACGATTATTTGTCCATTTGGTTCTCATCTTATCTTAAAAGGATAAAATGTCTATTTTCTTTCTTTAAGAATTAAAATGAAATAAACAAATAACAATCTCCAGGATATCACAGTTAATTAAAGAAGATATAACCAAAGTGGACCCTGACAACTATTTTATCAAGCAATTTATAAAGTCATATCTTATTAAGATAAATTAATCATTATGGGAATCTTTTTAAGTGGGTAGAGTAGTCCTTATTAATTAATTATTAGAAAAATGTACAGATACTTGCTAGCCTAGTGATATGAACGATGTTCATTTTTTCCTTCATTCTGAAGGCATTTCATAGTAAGACAAGAGTGTAATGCAGAGATAGATCATAGGTTGGACACACTCTAAAACTTAGCTGTAGGCATCTATGTACTTTTTTTACCCCCCCCCAGCTCATATTTATTTTTCTATCCAAAGTAAAAGACAATCCTTTCTTCCCACCCTACACTCTGAAGAAATATCCTTTGAGGTCTATCAGAAAAGTTTAAACAATAAATTAATATATTATATATAACTTAAACCCAACCCAACTCACACGCAATTTAAAAGTTGTCACATGACTCAAAAGCCCAGCAATGCCACTTAATAATGTCACTCAATGAAAATTCATGAGTTTACTTTTCAACACATGTGCTAGAATGTTTATAGTAGTATTATTTATAATTATAAAAATTGGAAACACTCACAGACCCTTTAACAGAACACAGTGTTTTATGTACACAGCGGAGTGCTCTGGAAATGAACAAAAGACAGCCGCATACTTACAGGTTGGTATGAGAGGGGCCGCTTCACTCAGCACTTGAGGAAAGTAAAGAGAGGAGGCAGGATTCGGTCATTTTAAGCCAGTCCCTACACATTTTTGACCAACACTGCAAAGAGTCTTAAAGAAAGGAAGATGAATGGTAATGGAAAAAATACAATAAAAACTAACAAATCTACAAACAAGCGCTGGTAAGGATGTGGGGAAAAGGGCACCCTAGTGCGCTGCTGGTGGGAATGCAGACTGGTGCAGCCACTGTGGAAAACAGTATGGAATTTCCTCAAAAAAACTAAAAATGGAACTGCCTTTTGACCCAGATATTTTGCTGGGGGGAATATACCCTAAGAAGCCCGAATCACCAATTCAAAAGAATTCATGCACCCCTATGTTCATACCAGCACTATTTACAATATTCAAGTGCTGGAAACAGCCTAAATGTTCCTTGGTAGATGACTGGATTAAAAATCTGGTACATTTATACAATGGGAAACTATGCAACTGAAAGAAGAAGGAACTCCTACCGTTTGCGACATGAATGGAACTGGAGAGTATCATGCTAAATGAAGTAAGCCAGTCAGTGAAAGACAAATCCCATATGATCTAACTTATGAGAGCAATCTAATGAACAACATAAACTAATGATCAAAATAGAACCATAGGCATGGACACATGGAAAAGACTAACAGTGACCAGCGGGAAGGGGGATGGAGAATAATGGGGGACATAAGGGGAAGGGACTAGACAAAGAACATGCGTGAATGACCCATGGATGTGGACAACGGTGTGGGGATTGGCTGTGGGAGCGGGGGGTGGATGAGCAGAGGAGGACAAAGAGGGGGGTGTTGGGACAACTGTAATAGAATAACAATAAAAATAATAAATAAATAAGTAAAACTAAAACATTAAAAAAAAAAAAAAGAAAGAAAGAAAGAAAGGATGACCCATTAGAAATTTCTAGAACTGGGGCAAGAAGGTTCACGCTATGGCTACCTATATGGGTGCTGACCACCCAGAACAGTGGCTAAGACCATAGGTGAGGTGCCTTTCCTCAGTCCAATCAGTTTCAGAAAGGATCTAATAGCTAATAGCTGCTGACAACACTCCCAGTTGCTTAGATAATAGATCCTTGCTCCTGGGGGGTTTCTGGGTGTGGGCGATTGTATCACAGTGTTCACTATACCTCTGTTACAGTGTCAGTAAAGCTCACAGATATAATCCTGAATAAAAGGCCTTGGGGGCCAAAGAGAAATACTATATAGTTTCATTTTTTCCTAACGCATAAACAGATAAAGTGGTTGTGTACTCTTAGAATTCAGGATAGGGGTTAATGCTGAAGTTTAATGAACAGAGGGAGTTACAATATTTATAACGTTCTCTTTTTTGGTCTGGATGCATGGTTCAGGGATGCATTGTGTCAGTGTGTAAGCACTCTCTGAGGTGCATATGTAGGATGAATGAGTCTTTCCAGGTTTAGCTACCAAGATGAGGCTGGGAACACTTTCTATAGAAAGGCAGAAAAGTGTGATTAAAAAAAACACACTATATATTGGCCTATTGATCTATCATTTATCTATAAGATGTCTATGTACATGTTGGGAGTGGGAAGTTTAGTATTTATTTTATTTCTACTCTTCACTGACATTTTTTAAACTAATGTTTGCAATACATTCTGCACTTTCTGCATTTTCCATTCTTAGATGCAGCCAAACCAGAATTTTCTGCCCTGTATACTGTTTTAGTCTAAAGTAGGTCAATATCACAACTGAGAAAAGTTATTTAGGATTAGAATAAATTCTGGTTCAAATTGAAAAGATCATCTCCAAAACTCCAAAACACATTCTTCACTAAAGCCCCATCTAGTAACAAATATATAAGACATAAACTTTTGGATTTTAGAGAAATGTAAAAAATATTCTAAATTTATTTTCATGCATTCAGGAAATTATTATATATGTGTGTATTTGTACATATATTTATTTATGACTAATTCTACAAACACACATTGTAGTGCCTCTACATGTACTAAAGGAACAAAGATGAATATGGCTTATAGTGGAACAGTTCTTATCAGCTCTATTTCAACAGGAGAAACAGCTGGGTAAAGAGATAATTATCATGTCACACAGCATCTTAATCTAAAGTTTACTGACCCCCTAAATGGAAAAGGGGGCTGTAGCTGATATATGTGTTTATATCAAAATGTCCTATTAGCTTTCTAAGAGGTCTTGCCATACTGCAAGTACATTATTTAAGGAATAAATACTTTGCTTATATTCTAACCCTCTTAGCTGAGCTGAATGCACACGCACAAACACACACACACACACACACACACACACACACACACACCATTTAATGGCAACATGACTTTGGGAACAATTGATTCCAATAGCAGTGCATCGCTGCATATAAATGACAGTGGGCCCAAAGAGTACCTCAGACTATTGGGATGCTTTATTTGTAACTGGCCTACTTCTAAAATGCTTGCCCAAGCTACTAATCATCTCTGCTATCTAAATCCTGTTTGTGTTTCATTAATATGGTCAACTTTTATAAATACAAAGCCTGTTTACTGGCAAACTTCTTTTCAGTGCCTCTGGTGAATGTTACTAATGATCAAGAAGCCCTTGGAGAGCCTTAATGTACTTCCAAAATCCTTTTCAACTCAATACTGTAGTCAGGCCAAACCAACTGATGAGTGCTGGCTCGTAACATGCCACCTGTGGGCCACCGCTTCTGTTGCTATAAGAAACATCCAAACCTGTGAAGAATTTTTATAAAATTTTATTTAAGCCAAAACTGGTGACAGTTGAAGCAAACAAGATCCCTGATGCTTTGGAGCGTAATAATTTTGCAGTTGGGGAAGGCCTCTGAGGCCTTCCCAGTCAGCAGCGGAGTAAAGCAGGGCTGCGTCCTCGCGCCTACGCTGTTCGGAATCTTCTTCTCCATGCTCCTCCAATACGCCTTTAAGGACTGCAGCGACGGTGTCTTCATTCACACCAGATCCGATGGCAAGCTCTACAACCTGGCCCGTCTACGAGCCAAGACCAAAGTCAAAGAGGTGCTCATCCATGAGATGCTCTTCGCCGACGACGCAGCTTTGACATCACACTCCGAAGAGGGACTCCAGCAGCTAGTCACTTGCCTTTCCCACGCATGCAAGGAGTTCGGACTAGCCATCAGCCTGACGAAGACGAATGTTATGGCTCAAGGCACGGGGACTCCCCCATGCATCACCATCGACGGATACATCCTGGAGGTTGTCAACGACTTCACTTACCTCGGGTCCACCATCTCAAGCTCTCTGTCAGTCGACTTGGAGGTCAACCAGAGAATCGCCAGGGCAGCCACAGTTATGGCCAGACTGAACCGGCGAGCGTGGAACAATTCCAGCCTCACTGAGAAAACCAGACTGCGCATCTACCAAGCCTGTGTACTCAGCACTCTCCTCTATGGCAGCAAGACGTGGACCACCTACGCAAGGCACGAAAGGAAACTCAACAGCTTCCACATGAGGTGCCTGCGACGCGTCCTGCATGTCGCCTGGCAGGATAAGGTCCCCAACACCGAGGTGCTGAAGCGAGCCAATATGAGCAGTTTGCATGCAGTTCTTAGCGAGAGATGCCTCAGGTGGCTCGGCCATGTCAAAAGAATGGATGCAGGCCGTATTCCCAAAGACCTCCTCTACGGCGAGCTAGCAGAAGGCCAGAGGATGACAGGGCGCCCAAAACTGCGGTTCAAAGACATCTGCAAAAAGGACATGACACAATGCTCCATCAATCTCAACACATGGGAAGTTCAGGCAGACGACCGCCTAGCCTGGAGGCTCGCGGTCAGGCAAGGTACGTCACGCGCGGAGGCTGCGCGCAACGAGGAGGCGATCCAGAAAAGATCGAGGCGGAAGCAGCGTCAACAGCAGCAACAACAGCCATCTGCCTTCACCTGTGACAAGTGCGGCAGGGATTGTCACTCCCGAGTCGGACTGCACAGCCATTCTCGGCGGTGCAGATAGACTCTCAAGAAGCTACGCCATCGTCTCTCGAGACGGACGGCTGCCGACGACGACGAATTTTGCAGTTTCTTTAATGCATTTGGAATTAATGATGTAACATGACATAAAGATGGTTAGTGAAGGTGAGGTGAGCGCAGACAAGGTGGAGATTGGATTACAGGATAGTTCACAAGGTTATATGCTTTCTTGAGGTGGTTGTACTTATTTCAAACGTGTTATCCTAGATGTTCAAGAACAACGGACAGGGCTTGCTTCAGGCAGAGATAACACTTTTCCTAAAGAAGTGATATGCATGGGGAGTGACCGCCCAGTTAGGGATTTATAATCAGATCACCTAATGGGGTTACTTGTCTTAGAACCCCCTTTCTTTCATCCACACTTCTCAGTTCTGGGTTTAGGGAAAGCACACCTACCTTTAGGAATTGAGTAAGGATTTGAGGATAAATTATGACTGGATTATCAAGTAGGCATATTCTTTCCATAGTGGAAATAAAATAGTTTTGGAACCCAGGATGACTGAGGACATTATCTTAGAGGGATGTATTTTGTAAGTGCTAAGTGTCCTTTATCATTTCCTGAACTTCTGCTCTGTGTCAGCTTCTAGACAGACGTGAAGAGAAAGGCCATGCCCGTGGCCTGAAAGACTTTCCAATCTCACAGCTGAGACAAAGGAACGTAATACTCATCAGACAGTGATCTGGTATTGGTAGTTATACCACTGATGGGGTGCTTAGCCCTGTTTAGGGGTGAAGATTTTATTGGGATCCTTATGGAACACTTTACAGAAGTGCTCCCTAAACTGTCTTGAAAGACATCTGGGAGTTAGGTAAGAGTGAAAAGAAACAAAGCAGAGAATGGAGTCTAGGCTGGGCCTGGAGGCATAAGTGGGTAAGGAGAGAATCGTTCAGGAAGACCTGGGCACAGAAAACTTGTTTGAGCCACAAATTTATATTTGGCAAAAAACTTGAGGAAAGTCACTTGGCTTAAAGCTCAGAGTACATGTCAAAAATTGTACTTCGACTTCCTTCTCCTGGACAAGTTGCCTTTTCTCCAGATGCTGAGAAATTGCATTCTCCAGCTCTCTTTCTTCAGTATTGACAAATGGTTAAATGGAAAGGGAGGTCAAAATAGAAAATCAATGTGATTTTACACAGTCCTCATTACTAGGTCAGCCATGTCTTTGCTGTGCATACTCAAGCTGGTTTCCTTGTTTGAGTAGGCTTTAAAAAGGTTGCTTTCTGGCTGAACTGTCAGCTCAGGGAGAGAAAAATTAGTTTTCAGAATCTTTCTACAAGTAAAAAAAAAAGAGTAAAGTAAAGCCTCATAACCACATCTATGATTCTATTTTTAAATTATCATCAATAATGCAAAAACAAGAGGAAACTGATTGTCTTGGTCATTTCCATTTAAAATAAAGAAGCACAAAGATTTGCAGCTGAAAGGGGCTTTAGGGATCATCCATGTCAAACATCCTTTCTTCTTTTATTTCATAAAAATGGAAATCAGTGCACCAAGAAGCCAAAGTGACAAATTAAGCTAATGGCCTAATCTGAGCTCCGTCCCAGCAGAATGTGTTCAGAAGCACAGGCATTTATATCTGCAGAGCAAGAGAGAATAGTTTGTTTTGAATTGCAATTTATTATTCCTTTAAAAGGAAAGCTTTTTATTAAGAAGGATGTTTTTATGGGACTGTGCCCCGGTATGTACTTATTGGTGTCTGTCCCTGTGTGCGTGTTGGGGTGGAGGGTGTACACTCTACATTCTTGAGAACCAGTGGCTCCAGTCCAGTGGTTATGAACACGGGCTGCCCATTAGAATCACTCGAGGGGCTTTAAAAAAAATCAATATCCAGACTCCACTCTCTAGAGATTTTAATTTGATTGGCCTGTGATCCTGTCTTAGGATCTATATATTTAAAGTTCCCTGAGTAATTTTTTTTTAAATAATTTTATTTATTTATTTTTAGAGAGAGGGGAAGGGAGGGAGAGAGAGAGGGAGAGAAACCTGAATGTGTGGTTGCCTCTCACGTGCCCCGAACCAGGGACCTGGCTCACAACCCAGGCATGTGCCCTGACTGGGAATCGAACCAGTGACCCTTTGGTTTGCAGGCCCGTGCTCCATCCACTGAGCCACACCAGCCAGGACCCACAGGTGATTTTAATGCAAAGTCAGTGTCGAGAGCCGCTGCTCTGTCCCAGCACCACGGTCAGGATTTGGTTGTTCCTCAACCTCCTGGTAGTCATTGGCTATCTAATCTGTTAATTATTTAATATTCTCTCATATCGACCAATATAGTTAACTTAAGTACATTTATTTTAAAAATAAACTTTCTGTCACTATGACAAGTGATACACAACACCTATATAGAAATGAAATAAACATGATATAACTAGGAAAAAAATTATTAAATATTAGGTAGATACCAATTACTTCTCTGAGATTTTGAGACTCAAGCCTATTTCTTTGCTAAATTTATAGATAACACATATCAGGGAAATGGTGAAGTCAGTCGCAGGACACCAAGTCATCGTTCCAGATATAAATGGGTGGGTATAGAAGTGTAAAGGCACACACTTTTCAAACAGTGTCTGGCCTTTTACCATTTCAAATCATCTTCCTTCATATCAGGGGTAACCGTCCCATCCTTCGAGGATCATGATTTAACATATCGCAGGGGGAAGCATGGGATTTTGTCTTTAATTTTGTATCTGCAAGCTTGCCAGGCTGTCCGCCTTGTCCCTTGGTGTGTTCTGCTGTCCTCAGCTGGGCCATGAGCCACCGGGTGCTGGTTAAGATGAGTGACCTCTACTCCCCCTTTCACCCCTAGGTCAGGGCTTCCTTCGTGAGGAACCCCTAGCAAAATGGAGTACAGCATGTCCCCTTTCCTCATTCCCCTATACCTCTGAGTTCCCCAAGTAGCCCCATAGATTAGTCAGGTAGATGCACATTGCTTTACAGTGGGTGTGAGAGGTCTCAGGAATATTTACACGCAGCAAAGGAGACATCAAGTTTATAGCTAAGTTGACTGTTTTTCTGTGACTCAACTGGAGACATTTAATTAAATAGGCTCCCGTTAAAACAAAGGGGGACCCTGGAATTCAGTCCCTGCTAGAAAAGAGACCCCAATGAGACAGTCACCAAATCCTAAAGAGGGGGGCAAAGGATTAAGGGAAGGGCAGTGACAACACTGCACAGAGGTGCATGTCACATGCACATACCTCAGCCACACCCTCGAAGCTTGTGTTCGCAGAGACCTAGCCGTCCTTCCCAACACAGAAAGCCAGACCTGCCTCCCTATGACTGCAGCTAGTGTACCAGATTCACTGTTTTAATCCTGTCCTGGGTGTTTATGTGTGTGTCTCTGTGTCTGCTTTGTTTGATCTACCCCCGCCTCTGTTTTTTCTTTTGCTGTTTGTTCAGATTGTCCAGACTCCCAGGCTGTCTCCCTAATATACAAAGAAAAGTAAGAATGGAAATGGCTCTTGTTACCTTTATAAAGGGCACACGTACACCCTCACCCTGAAAGCCTTCACCTCCTCTGCCCCACCCACTCTCCAAGGAAAGATCAGCCTCCCTCAATCCGTCTTCCTTTAATCCCTTGGGAGCCAGTCTGCGATGTGATGGGGCTGCGATAGTGGACCGGCTCTGGGTGGATGGGCAGGACCCACGTCTCACGGTGTGCGGAGCAAAGTGAACAAGCCAGCTGGGACCACGTGCCACTCTCACTGGTCGATATGTCATCTCATAACTTTATTTCCTTTTTAAACTTCCCACCAGGTGGGACTAGCTTGGGAACTAGGGAACTTATTGAAGGACACATTCTTTACAAGGATACACTGGCTGGACTCATTTTAAGAACGGGGGCAGTCTCGTCGTTAGCAGGGAACTCGCCTCCTCTTGGAGCAGTGGGTCTTGACCTTAGCTACATATTATAATTACCTGAAAAAAATAGTGCTAATAACTAATAACTCTAGCTCCTCTAGAGAATATTAAATTTAGATGTTTAGGATGGAGTTTAGCTTAATATATTTTAAGCCATTTGCAATTTAAATGTGTAACAGATTTAATACCTACTATGCTTCCGAATTAGCAAAGCTCTGTTATTATTTATTATCTAATTATTTATTTTTTGGTTACCTAAATTTTCTTTTTTGGTAGTAAGGACAATTTGTGGAGCTACATTGGCTTTTATTGTTCTCCTTGTTTTTTTTTAGAAATGAAGGAAGGTCTTAAGACATATGAATATTAAGATCCAACAATGACCTCTGTTGTTTTCGAAAGCCAGTGGTCTTATGTGATTTAGTCTCTAAAGTTAGCTCATATTCTTCCTTCTTATCTTCTTGGACTCCAAACACCTACCATCCTTATAATCTGTCAAAAAAAAAAAAAAAAAGAAAGCTCCATGTAGTTTTAAAAACCTAGTTCATGCTGTCCAATTGCCCCGAGTAGCCACAGCATCCTCATGCACACACACAGATGCACACACACGCCCTTTGGGGGGTCAGTCATTCTCTGCCTCGACTTAAATGTTAGTTTCTCAAAGGTCCACCACTCTTCCCGTGTCTTTTTACCACCAGCTCACAACTTAAGCTTCATATGAGCAACAACAATCTCTCTCGCTGTATCACATCCCAGTATCACAAGCAGCTAGCACAGGAAAGTTCTATAGATTAAAAAAAAAAGGGGGGGGGGCAAGGAGAAAGAGGATAGAAGGAAAGAAGGAAGGAAGGAAGAAAGGGAGGGAGGGAAGGAGTGAGGGAGGGAGGGAGGAGGGAGGGGGAAAGGAAGAAGGAAAGGAAGGAAAGAGAGAAAAGACAGAAGGAAGGCAAGCAAGTGTATTAGTGGAATAAAGCTCCTACCTAAAAACAGAAAATCCAAAATATCTTTATAAAACACAAAAGCAACAAAATAACACTTCAATTCTCCAAAGTAATCTGTCCTTAGAACATTATATTTTGGGGAGTCAACAGTGTATCTATGTAAACCTCCACTCTCTTACACATTTTAGTATTACAGACAGTTGTTTTTATTTATCATGATGTTCAAGTGGTTTAGAATATTGTATCATCAATTCGATCCTTTATTTATGGTGACCACGTCACCATAACTATAGCGATTTTTTCATTCAACCATTCTATAAAAATATTTTACACTTTATCACATGCTACTCATGTTTAACTGATGTTTTGATAAGTTTAATAACTGTACAATCTATTAGAAAATTTGGAGAAAATAAGGACAGAACAGACGTGTTTGTATTCCTGTTAGGGTAAATGAAGGTCATAGTATGTTTGGCTGAAACACAGGCAAAGATAAGCTACTCACTGAAATTCTGACATATTATGGATCAAATAAAGAAGATTTTTATATTAATAGTCATTCATATGTTTTCCAAATAGTCCTCACAACTGCCCTGTAGATAATTGAAAACATTTACTGATTTGCAGCAAAGTAATGTGTACAGTATATACAATTTTAAAATACAGTTGAAGCGTTGTCACCAGAAAAGTGAAAATCCAAGCCCAGAAATGCCCCTCTCCAATACCTGCAGGTGGGAAGGGAGGGCGACGGGCATTGTCCTGTAAGCACAGGGCTTTGCTAAGCGAGGCACAGCCCGCTGGGGTAGCGCGGCGATGCTGTGAAAATATTTTCACTTTGGAGAAAACGGTGAGCGGCTGTGCGGCATACAGAAAAGCAGCTCTATTTTTTGTTTCTTATAAAGAAATTGTGCCACTAATGCTCTTTCTCCTTGCTGGCTGCCGCTGAAATACCCTTATCCTCTTCTGATGGAGGGACACAAATTGAATTACCAAATAAGCTCTTTTTTTTTTTTTTTTCTTTTTTAACCCCAAGCACCAGTAACCTCTGTCATCAAACACTGTCTCGCCACTGCCATCTTGTGGGCACGATGCTTCCATGCAGTTCTAGCGGCCAAATCAAGAACGGGAAGTTTGTATCTTCCCAGCAGTGCGAGTTAGAAACCGAGAAAAGGAAGAGACGCTCAGAATGAAACATGGAGGCCTCTATGGCTGACCTACTGAGAGACCTCAACTGTTTAAATATGTATATTCATAGACTGAGCATTTTGAGTGTATATATGTATATATGCTTGTATACATGTATATATGAGCGTGTATGTGTATATACTCATATATGAGCATGTATGCGTATATGCTCACATATATTTATATACCATGTATGTTCTCTATATGCTCTATATTGTTTTTAATGAATTAAACAAGAATTTATTGTAGATTACAAAATAACACATATAGAAGGTTCCCATGCTCACTAAATTTGTATGATCTCACTCATATGTAGAATCTAATAAAAAAAATAAACTGACGAACGCAATAGAAACAGAGGCATGGATACATGGAGCAGACTGACAGCTGTCGGAGGGAAGGGGTGCAGGGACTGGATGGAAGAAGGTGAGGGATTAGCTAAAGATAACATGCTTGATACATAGACAAGAGTGTGATGACCAGAGGGAAGGGGGCGGGGTCTCGGTAGAGGGGGGCCCAAGCGGGATCAATGGGGACATCTGCAACAATGTCAACCATAAACATAAAACAAAAACAAACCTAAAAATTTATCATAGGCATTAATTTATGAGAATATGAAGTTATATAGTATCATGTGTTTTAAAATTCTGAGAAGCTATAAGCCTAAATTTGGGGTTGAAAAGAGTAATAAGATTACTGGTGATCATTATTTTTCATACTTTTAAACCTGCCTTAGCACCTCTCACCTTGGCCCCCTCCCACTGTCCTACTCCTGATGCACCCTGTGTACAAACTAGATAATTCAGACTTAACTGCTAAAATCTTGTCAAGGGGGAAACTTCCTGGTTCCCTTGGCCAGCTGAACGCTATGTTTGATTTTGGAATTCTAGAGATCCCATGTAACCTTCCGCGCATTCTTGAGACTGGCAAGAGTGTCACACACATCATACTTGTGGACTAGGTTTCTGCCTAGTGGCACCGGTGGCATTTTGGGCGAGTCTTGGTGGTGGTGGGGGTGATGTTGCTGCCCTGTGCGCCATAGGTGGTTTGGCAGCACTTTTAGCCTCTCCCTACTAGATGCCAACCTCATGCCTATCCCAGTCTCCGGCCTGACAACCAGTGTCACCAGGTGCTGCCACATGCCCAGGGGGCGGGGGGATGACTGAGAACACTTCCTCTTGAGACATGAAGGTGTAGCCACTCTCTTAAGGTACCCCACTGTGTCCCTTATCTTACCAACCTCCGTTTGTGCTTTTGCTCTTTTCTCTCAACTTCAAAGCAGAAAACCTTCAAATTCTTGAAGCTCCATAAATGTCCGTACTTTTATCATTTTTCATTATAGATGGAAATATGTATTTTTATACTTCATTTTTATTATATATTGAACTATTTTCATCTCACTTGTTAAATAATAGCATTCTTATGAACCAGGAAAAAAAAAAAGGGCAGATTTTCTTTTTCTTCCTTTTCTCTAAAGCAGAGTTCTCAAAATGTGTGTCATGCAGCACTGGCCCAAGCCGTTTGGTGTTTGTTAATTTGTTGTGCGTACCTGTATGCACACTTGCTTTTGTGTGTAAGTAAAGATTTTTAGAGTTTGAAAAGTGGCAAACCATATTCCCGCCATGGACTTCCTCAATGTACAGTAATACACAAAGGGCTGTAGGAATTCTTTGATTCATATAACTGCTTAAAACACAGTTGTTGTTTTTTCCCCTCAAATATATTTGGTTATGTCAATGAATAAGTATATTGATCGGATAGTCTGACTAGTTAAACAGTATCTTAATTCAATATTTTTTCCCCTTAGCTTCTAAAAGATCATTACAACATCTTTATTTCAACTCTTATTATTTCTGTTGGTTGAGAGTAATGTGTCACTGAACAGGGAAGCAATTCCATTAATATTGGTCACTTACAGTGCAAGCAAGACTAGGTGTGAACTGTCAGTGTGCAAAGGGGGTTGTGGAGCCAGAGGGGGAGTGGAAAGAGATGAGAGAGGATATGAAATGACTGAAGACAGCCAATCTTGTCTACAATGTGAAAACATGCAAAATTTCCAGGTCATAGCATTGTGGAAAAGGGGCGTGGACAGGTGTCTAGAAAACTTGTTTATAATTAGAACTCTGATTGGTGGCAGAGTTGATGTTGGGGTGGCTGAGATTGAAAGATAGTTTGAATGATTCTGTACTTCATCTTCCTTGTGTTCAGTCTTCATAAAACAATGAATGGGGATATTCTGTACTTGCAGGAAATAACTGTTTAGATAACGTGAGATTGTGGCCAGACACTTGAGAAAGGGGCTGCTGATAGAAGAAGTCATAGGGGGTGTTGTACTGGTTGGTGCTGGGTAATTACAAACTGGATGAGAGGATTCCAAGCAAACTCCAGAAGCAACTACTTCTGTTTTCCATGACCCCACCTCCTCTTCAGATGACACATCTCTGTTTATCCAAACCTGATCTGAAGCCCTGGCTGCTGTGGCTCAGTGGACTGAGCATCAGCCTGTGAGCCAAGTGTCGCTGGTTCGATTCCCAATCAGGGCACATGACTAGGTTGCACGTCAGGTCCCCAGTTGGGGGCGTGAGTGAGAGGCAACCACACAGTGATGTTTCTCTCCCTCTCTTTCTCCTTTCCCCTCTCTCTAAAAACAAATAAATAAACAAAACAAAATAAATAAATAAATAATTTAATGATTAAAAAAATCCCTGATCTGAAAAAGTTATGTGTAGCTAATAACATTAAAATAGAAGTCACTAATACAGGCATAAAGGTAGCCTTCTTAAGTTAAATTAAGGCTAAATATTTTTAAGGGAAGGGGGAAAATCATATCTGATGGGTTAGCAAAATAAATGAGAAAGATATACATTTTTGAGGAAGGAAAATTCTACTCCACCTGTTCAGACCAGTAATTGTAACATAGAAAGGAACTGTGTACATATTCTGTGTTTGTTTTAGATGCAGCTCTTGTCTCTATTTCTGGCCAGGGATTTAGAAAATGGGCCACAACACATCTATGGTGTCACATGCAATTAGTACCCCGGGGACTTGCTAATGATGCAACTGCAGCTCCAAAGAGGCATTTTAAATAAATCTAAAATGCCTCTCATCTTCACACATTGCTTTTATAAATTAGTAAATACATAGACATGCACACAAAAATGAAAAGGAGTTCAGCAAACAAGCTCTGAGTAGCAACCACGTGCGACAGGGGCGAGCTGCTAAGAATGAGGCAAACAGAAAGTGTCGCGGTCCTCATGGCCACTGGGTTCATCAGCACAGTGCCACATACAGGACATTTCACTGTTGTATTGAAACAAGGAGAAACAAGTTCTGTCGTAAGGGACAGGCTCGGAGTTGGGGATAGGACAGGCAGGATCAGAAGTGTGATTGATCAGTTCTCACACACAGGTTAAGCTGGGATTTGAAAGAGTACGAAGATGTTCACAGGCAAAAAGGGAAGAAAGATGTTTCAGATGAAGGAAAGAGTTTCAAAAGAAGCAGGCTGGTATAAAAGAAGTTTGAAGAACAAGAGAACCCCTCTGTGAATCTGTGAGGCCACGGGAATGTAGAGGTCATTTTATAAATGTAGAGCTAGACAGAAAGATTTGGATTTAAAATGATATTGAAGAAAATTGTGCAATGTTGTTAAAGGGCGGTCCATAGGCATTTGTAACCAATGATTAATGGCGGTCCCAACCTGAACCAATTACAATAAAAGGGGAGAATCACACAAGATTGCACCTTAAAGTCTCAATGTTGCGTAATCACTTTGGATCGTATCTTATTTCAGAGCTGCATCAAATTAGAGGGACAAGTAGGACTTCAAAACAGTGATGTTCAGTAAAAATAGACGAGATGGTAATGTAAGTCATATATGTGGTTTTAATTTCTAACAGCAATCACATTAAAGCATTTTTAAGCTGAAATTTAACAGTGAATTTGGTCAATAAAATATGTCTAAAATGTGATTTTCTACATTAAATAAATATATAAACATCTTAATAAAATATTTCACATTTCTTTTGCAAACTAAGTTATGGAGGTCCACTGTGTATTTTACACTAAGAGTGTGTCTTGATTTGAAATTCTCAATAGCCACATGGTGCGATTGATTATCCTATTGGTAGCACTTGCTCCTGCTAGTAGAGGAAAAATGATCAAAATTCACTGTTAATTATGGTATTGGCTACATTCAATTTCTCTTTATGCATTTAGATTAAATTTATTTTATTCTATTCTGTTCCAGCCTGTTCATTCAATTCCTTCTGTTCCATCCCATTCCATTCCTGGAATGATGACAGCTTTGCCATAGATGAATGTTAAATTTTTTTCTAATGCTTTTTCTACGTCTGTGACTGGAAAGCCCTTCATTCACTCTCTTTTCTCTCTAAAATGTTTGATAAAATTCAGCTGTGACCTACAAAAATATTTGTAATATGTTGCACCATCCTCTATATTAGAGAAATATTTGGATAAGACAGTACTATTCATTTTATAAATATTTGCCATGGATGCCATGTGAATCTAATATGAGATGGGAAATCCTTTTTTAATTTTTGCGAGGTTTATCATCAGAAATGCAAGTACTACAATCACTTTCATCTTATATTAGTTTTGTCAAATAGTGTTTTCAAATAATATATCAATTCTTAGTCTCTGGCAGTGATAGCGGTGGCTTGTTCATTGTAACAGGCACCAGATGGGTCCCCTTTCCTCTTCACAGCCAACCTCCCTTTTTTTTTTAGATTGTCTATCCATTAATATCCTACGACTCTATCACCTTGGACCGGGCCCATCAAAGGCTCTGTTGGCAATGTCATTGGGGCCATTTGCAACCTAATTAATCTATATTTGAGGTGGCTCAAAACAGCATTCACACCTCCTTAATTGCTACAACCTCACACCCACTGGGCACCACAAACAGAGAGTAAGCAGACCCCGAAGCACCCTGCAACTCCTGTATTAGCATCGTTTACTGCAAGATTAATGAGGGAAGCTGGGAAAGACAGCGGTGCGAAATAAAACCATAGCTTTGAGTTTTAGAAAAGTTCCAATGCCTCTGAAATAGAGCAATGACTTAATTGTTACTCTCATCATCTTTTGGAGAACATTAGGGCTTTTGTTTTTTTATTACACACTTTATTTATCTCAATGAACTTCACAAAGCTTGAAACCTGCAGACAGCATTGTTTAAAAAAACCCTCAGTATGTTTATGTAAATGTTTAAAATGCAATTTTATATGGAGTGATCAAATTCAATATATATCTATTCATTTTGTTGAGGATAAATTATATTATGTTTGATATGTCAGATGTACTATTTAAGATCTAAACATTTCTTAAAATAACCATACTAAGAAGTGACATGTCAAAGAAGAAAATAATTAACTACCCAGTAAATTCAACCAGAAAACATACAAACAAATCAGTAAAAACAACAAAAACACCCACAAAAACAACAAAATCTTTGGGTGCTTGACTTCAAATCCGGGTACCTTGGATGTGCAGCATTGTCATATCAGTATTTCAATCTTGCTAAGTAAGTTGTATGTATATGTATATAAATGTACATATATACACATATGTAATGTCATCTATATGTACATATAATATTATATATAAATATATTTGATATGTATATACAAAATGTATCATATATAATGTTATATATACAAAAACAATATAAAATGTTTCAACTATTTCAATGATCAAAAACCAAATATTTGTATTACATTAAAATATACAAATTCATTCCTTGAAATAGAATAACCTTTTCATGTAGCATGATTTAATTTTATTTGTGAAAATTTCATTGACTTTTAAAATAGCATATATATGGAGTAAAGTCAAATTCAAATGTAGGTTGTGGTTTGCTGATAAAGTTTGAAGAACTCATACTGCAATGCTTAGAGTCATGGGTTGAACCTGTAACAGGCTCAGATCTCTGATATTGAGGAGTAAGATAAAGAAGAAAGAATCTTGTCTTAATTCTATCCCTCTATGTTCATAAGGATCCTATGAAGAATGAATGCCAATTAATTTGAAATCATTGGATCATTCAAAAGTGACCACTTATTTTTAAACCCATTTGACTCTTTATATGTACACAGAAATGAATTAGATCTCACCTATTATCAAAAACATAAGATAACCTACCTCAAATTATCCAAATCTGTAAATAAGCTGAGATGGTTCCAGTGGTAACTTTCATGATGCTTATCATTTTTTATTATACAACATGTTTTATATGACCTATATAATCTCTCTGAGAGAGAGTAATAAAGTATATTTTCAATTCTTAAATTATGAGCAAGGCAGTAAATAATCAAATACAGTATTTCCACAAGGGTTGTGGGTGATCCAAGATTTGTGGAGGACAAAGAAAGGCTGATGAGAAGCCCTCTTGAAGGAAAAAAAAAAAAGAAGAAGAGAAAAGGCTGGCATGAATTAGGAGTTTATTCTATTTGAAATGTATGTGTGTGTATCCACACACAAACTTACACATCTACACACACATCAAATTACTTGAGGACCAAATAAGTGCTGGACTTTGTTCAGCTTACATACTAGTGAGAGAGAGCAGAAAAACAAACAAATGATTATAGCTTTTGGTGCTTTACAAATATAAAGACAGAATAGATGAAGTCCTCTAAATTTCAGTGAGGGGCCATGCTAAGGGAAGGACATGTTTCAATGAATGGATTAGTACTGATGATGCATTTCAAAAAAAAGTTAATGATATATTTGAGAATAGGCAAGGGATTAGATTTGGCAGAAATGAAGGACCTAGAGGAGGGATTAAGACTGGACAAGGAGCTTAATGTCCCAGTACCATAGATCGGATATGATATTCTATAAGTATGCTATTCATAACTGTGGTCAGAGGAACTCTTAAATGGCCCCATGCAGTGGAGTGCCATAAGTTTCATGTCTGGTAAGATTATTTTTGCCTGCCCTGTGGGGAAGGGATTTGGGATAATAAGACGAGAGGTACAAGATCATTAGATGGCTGTTTCAATAGTTTGGGTAAGAAATTATCTTTCTAAAAGTGATATCATACAGCAGAGTGGAGGTGAGCAAAGATGTGAATTACAATGATCGCATTTCCTATACAAGTGGATATAGGGCTGGAGATAAGTTATTACAGATAACAAGTGCATTTACCCCTCTTCTGAGATTCACGGTATGGTTTGTGTGACTAGAGGTGCACATTCGATTTGGTGATACTCCCACATAAAATCTCCTGCTAAATAAACACATTCTCTTCAAATTACACCCAAAATTTCACTATCAACTGTATTCTTATGCTGGGTTACAAAGGTGATCTCGTTCCTTAGAACTAGAGAATTTGAAGCATTTTTTCATTGAAATTACTGACCTTGGCATAAAATGTTTCAGGAAATAATCAGTACTTTAAAGAGAGAGAGTTTTCCTTTTTAGATATAGCATCTTCTGAGCACTGGCATGGAAATTTCATGTCCCATGTAATGCCGGTGTTCTGACAGTGCAGTCAAGTTAGATAAATTGTAATAAACACAAATTGTCACTAAAGCTCTCAGCTTATGCCGTCTAATATTGTGTGAATACATTTTATTTTCCAACATTACAAAACAGCCAAGAGTATAATAAATTACTTACCTAAGCCCTTTGAGGATTTTTGCATAATTTACCAAAACAAATTGCTTTTAGCGGAAAAGCTGCTAATTTACATGAGTAGGAAGTGTTTTCCTTGGTGTGATGAATTTAATTTCAATTTCCCTGTTTGCATGAATTCACTTCAGTAATCCATCACTGTTAGATTAAACTACAACTATGTTTTCCTTGAGTGGGTCTCTAACATTCAATATATATGAATAAAAATAAATTGCCTTTATAGTATGACTATATAGTATATATATAATACATGATTGTTCAGGTACTGTTTAAATAGAATAAGTAACCATTAAAATTGATAAATAATGATATACATAATTTTAAAACATGAGCAAAGTGATTTTGTACTCCTATAAAGTTATAATTCATGTTCTTTAAAAAAAGTCTGTCTAAAAGAAGAGACACATTTATAGGGTCCTGAATTTGTACCAGCTTGTACCCTGGATATTTTCCATTTGTTATGCTATTTCCTAAGATCTCTATGAGGTGAGCTTTATTGGTCTCTTCTGGAATTAAAGGAATCTAAAGTTAGGAAAGGAAAACCCCTAACCTCTTTGTAGTATAGTTGGAGCCTCTTTGAGCCGTGCATTCTATCTGTCTCCAGTTACATGACTTGTCTTCTTTCATACAGTGTATTAGAGTATTTGTTATTAGAGGTCCATGAACTACCATTATACATAGACATTTATGAATACACACATATGAAGTGTATTTGTGTGTACTTGCATACACACTCATGTCTTATTTTTGTAAGAAAATGTTACTTAGCCCTGGCTGCTGTGGCTCAGTGGATTGAGCATTGGCCTGCGAGCCAAGTGTTGCTGGTTCAATTCCCAGTCAGGGCACATGACTAGGTTGCACGTCAGGTCCCCAGTTGGGGGCATGAGTGAGAGGCAACCACACAGTGATGTTTCTCTCCCTCTCTTTCTCCTCTCTCTACAAATAAAATAAACAAGCAAACAAATAAATAAATTTTTTAAAAATCCCGCGATATAGCAAAAAATCTATGATAAATAATTAAATATAATATTTTTTTTAAATGTTACTTAGACTTCACAGAACATTCTGTGGGAAATTACAAGACCTTCAACACATTCTTGTGACTTATCACTTAAGATTGATGCCTTAATTTTTTACTCTAGTGCTATGCTAATTATCTGTTGCTATGAAAAAGAAAACTGAAAATAAAGCTCTAAAGCTAGAAGCTTAAAATAGCCAACACTTATCTCATACAGTGCGTGAGAGGGGCTTAGTTGTTCCAGAGTCTCTCGGAGGTTGCAGCTAAGCTGCTGGCTGGAGCAGCAGTCATTTCTGGATTTAAGCGAGTCCAAAGAAGTAACTGCCACGCTCACTCATGTGGCTGTTGGCAGGACTCAGTCCTTCCCTGGCGTTTGGCCACAGCTCTGTTCCTTGCCCTGTGGGCCTCTCCACAGGACTCCTAAACATCCTCATGACATGACAACTTGCTTTGCCCACAGTGAAGGATCTAAGAGAGCTGCCTAGCAAGAGAACATCCAAGGCAGAAACTGAAGTTGTTTATAGCCTGCTGTCAGATGTGACATGCTGTCTCTTCTGCTGGATGCCATGGGTCACACAGATCAACACTGGGACAGTGTGGGAGGAAACCTAACCAAGATGTGACCACTGGAAGCGGACATCAGTGGGAGGCATCTTGGTGTCTAGCTCCCACAAGGACCAAGGATATACGATTCCACAGCAAAGTAAGAACTCCATAGCTGATGGAAAACCATCCGCAGGAAGAAAGCTCATCTCTACAACTGCTGAAGGTCTTCAGTGGTGTAGCAATACAGTTACTCTCACAACATGGAAGATCGGGACAATTAATGTCATAGCTAAAACCTGTGACAATACATACTGTTAACTGTGAGGCAATGTCTTCTGGCCCCCAAAGATCTCAGTTTTGCAGAGGCTATGTTTGAAACACTCCATAAAATTCCGTCTATCTCTTTGACCGCTTTGATAAGCAGGGAACGTTGTACATAATTCTGGCGGTAATAAGACTTCACTGTCAGGCGAGCTCCTCCAGCATGTCAGTGAAGGATGCTTTAGATTTCCACTCATGTAGCTCTTGATTACGGTGGTTTGAACACCTAGAGGGAGACAGGCGACTGTTGGCATGGGTTCAAATTTTGATTCCCTTATAACCTGCTCTCAGATGTGGCGTACTGTCGCTTTGGCTGGGCACCACGGGTCACGCCGACCAACCCTGGGACAGTGTGAGAAGAAACCTTACCAGGGTATGAATGAACACCAGGAGGCAGGTGTTAGCGTGGAGCACCTTGGTGTCTGGCTACCACAAGTACCAAGGATAGACATTCCCACAGTGATATAACTTTCTCCTGAACTTGCCTGCAACGCTTGTGTTTTAATAATGTCCGTCACATCTGCTCCAGCTGTAGGGATCCATTTCAGACTCACTGCTGGCACTGGGGAGGCAGTGTGGTGCCAGCTACAACTTTTGATTTTGTTAGGAAAGGAAAAGCTTTCTTCCTGCCAGGGCAGAGTTTCAATTCTATCTTCCTTGCCAAGATTAATAACAATAGCGTAAGTACATGTATAGCCTTTAATATATGCTGGGCACTATTCTAAGCATGGTTTATATAATAACTCATTTAAATGTCTACCTTACTATTGCCACAGGAAGTAGATGCTTTAGCTATCTCTATTTAGCTGAAGGAACTGAGGGACAGAGTAGTTATAACTTAGTCCACCATGGCACAGTGAGTGACAGAGACAGGATTGAAACTCAAGAATTTGCTTTCCAGGATGCACGCTGTTAACCATAATATTACAGCGATGCAGCGCCTCTCTCTGGTGGCAGAGAGTCCGGGGCTGTGTGTATTCAGCTTCCCCAGCTTTGTAAGTGGAGGCAGCGAGGGCTAGAAGGATTGGAGAGGTCTACCAAACCGTATCGTCTGGTCATGTGTCCATTAACCCCATTTAAGGTTAGGTTTCTTCATATATCGTCGGCAGCCGTCAGTCTCGAGAGACGATGGTGTAGCTTCTTAAGAGTCTATCTGCACCGCCGAGAATGGCTGTGCAGTCCGACTCGGGAGTGACACGGTATCTGTCTCCTCCCGTGTTGAATCGACATCTTGCGATGACGCTGGAGTATCCTCTCCAGTGAAGCTGAAGCTGCAGAGCCTGGGCAGGGTGATATGGAGGGTCTGCTGTTGCCCATGCAGCAGACCCCCCCTCTCTTCGCAACTGAAGGGCCCAAGGGAAAGACGGAGTCAATACAGCTTGGCTTCAGGTGCGCCGCAGGAGTTGCCGGTGTTGACTACAACGTCAGACCGCCTTAGGGACTCCGGCTCCAGATTTTCTGTCGGGGTTTACTCCCTTAGCCTTTCCCCTGAAGAGGTATGCCGCAAGGCAGCGGAGGTTTTTTGGAGTCAGAGTTTTCCTTCTCTGATGTGCCCTGACTGGAAGATCGAACCAGCGACACTTAGCTCGCAGGCCGACGCTCAATCCACTGAGCCAAACCAGCCAGGGTTTCTTCATATATAATGTAGTGAAAAAAATGTATCCTTTACTTTTTAGATCATAGGCTATTAGTTATTTTTAGGTCACTTAGGAGCTGCAAATTCTTTTTGTTTGCCGTAGCTATAAATTATTCTACGATGCTACTCAGAAAAGAAGGAAGTCTAAGTGGTAAGCTAGAGATGATTGTCATTCCTCAATTCCTTGGCAAATCAAAATAGGTGTACTTGTAATGGCCTCTGCTCTTACATCTTAAGATCAGTAAGGATTGCTTTCTCGGTCTCCCTCCGGTTTCTCTCTGTAGCGCCTCTTCTCTCCAGGGTCAAGCACTCGGCGCGGTTCCTGTGTAACTGACCTCGTGGAGCAGCACGGACCGCTTCCCGCTCCGCGGGCTCCGTGCGGGGCGCCGCTGTCCCAGTCCCAACAACCTGCTGGCCGAGCTCTCACGGTCATTAGCCTGCGCGTCCCCTTGGCTTCCCAAACGAGCAGAGCATCGTCCTCGCCAGCTCAGGATGTATTGGAAGACATCCTCAGCATTTTCCAAATACTGATTGAATTGCCTTTAATCTCATCAGTTCCTGGGGCAAGAGATCAATTATGGGGAAATGTATCGGCAACATGAACGAAGTTATGGGGCGCTGCAGGTATCTGTGTGCTCACTGATCTATATGTTTTATGTTGACATTTGTGCCCTCGCACTGAAAAGAAGGTCTGCTTTTGTGGAGCTGACGTTATTAGGACTGCGTTGTGATTAAATACCCATTGGAAGACAGAGAACTCAAAGACAGTGACACGTAACAACCTCACCATCCATGTTACACGCATCCGTATGTACTGTGGCATACACACAAATTTACAAATTTATAGTGGCCTTAAATTTGTAGTGGCCTTCCCTCAAAACACTTGGTGAGGTCTGATTTTACGCAGAATACTACATTGCAAGAAGGCATAAAACATACGTCCCACCCTATCGACCCCTCTGAGAATTGGGGGGTTTGTTTATTGGTCAATGAGTTGAGAATTAGAGTAAGCAAACGTAAAGTTCTTTGGGTGCTCATTCAGTCAACATTTTACTGAATACACCCTTTCCCACGCTCTAGGTGCTCAGGATGCAATGAAAGATGTAACCTCTGTTCCAAAGAAAAGTTTAGAATCAGAGAGGAAGACACACACAATTAATACTGTCTGAAATATTTTATGTTAGAAAAATCCCTAACCCGACTGAAGCCTAGCAGAAAAGACACTGTACCCTCAGTTCCAAATATACAGGTGGTTCTCAGAAATATTTGTTGAATGAAAACTAAGAGTTAATAACATATTATTGGGGCATAGGTTATGGGCATTTATTTTTAAATTTGGGGAAGTCAGAGAAAGTTTGTAAAAAAAAAAAAAAAAGAGTGATAATTATCATGCCTTGACAGACACAGGTGAAGAAGTGTGGAGGAAGGGATCAATGCTGAGAGAATGCATATGCCAAGGTACAAAGGTGAGGGGGACCCTTCTGGGTTCAAGAAATTGGTTCCATTCCAGAAATTAGTATCTCTGCCTCACCTGATAATAATGGAAGATGTAGCCCTATTATATATAAGCAGGAAAAAAGAAATAATTCATAAATAATAGCTTACGTGAACTAGTAACAGAAGGGTTTATCTTTATCTGAGGTTATAAACAGACATTATTTTACAATCAAAGTTAATAATTTCTACTTCTCTTACAGTTAACCCTTATCAAAGTCACACAGGACCTAGCAATTTAGGATGTCCTTCATTGATGAGGAAAAGGTTGGATAAGTATGGATAGAATTGTTAGGAATGTTTTAAGTTGCCATCAATTATTTTTTAAAAATTCATGACCAAAGCATATTTCTTTAGTCCTTTGCATACTTAAAAAAATCACCGTAATTCTGTTGAATATATTGCTCAATGACCATCTCTCCAAAATGATATATTATAATCTTTATCGATAATATGTCTTAGACACTTAGCAGTAAAGGTGTCACACAAGGGAACTTTAAATTGACAATATTTATTAAATGCCTATTTAGTTTGCATGGGACCAGGGGAGTGGCCCATTAAAAATGAATAACAATAGGTTCAGAGTGGCAAAGAAGTCTCAAGTTTGCCATGGAGGTGCAGTGGTTGAGGATAGCATTACAAAGTAAATTAATGACAATATATTATAGTAACTTTTATACTACAGTTCAGTATGAAGGGCTAAAATAAGTCCTAAAGAAGTCATAAAGAAGGGCTAAAGAAGTCATAAAAAGTAAGGCACAGAATATCTCTGAAGGAATCAGGGAAGACTTTGTAGAAGACAGGGTATTTCAATTAGACAGAAAATGGGTTACATGATAAGAAGCAGATAAGGAAATGGAAATTTTCAATTAAAGAATATTGTATGTACATAGAATAAAGGCAAAGAAATGCAAATATTCAATGACAGTTCGTATGTAAAATTACTTGTGTGGCCTCGAGGGTGTTTTAGAGCAGACGGTAGAAGACAGCACCTAAGTTTGCAACACCCATCTGCTCATGATGGTTTAGACAGTAATCCTTAGGGGTTGAAGTTTAACAGGCTACCTGCTAGCCCTCAAAGTCTTCCAGTATCTTATGTCTTTTTGTTCTTAATGTCTAGAAAGACATAATACGCCAGGGTAAAGCAGTCCTGCAGGGGTGGGCACTCAGGGAGGGGTGGGAAGGCAGCTTGATCCATTCCTCAGCGTCACCGTGCACAGAAGCCAGGTCACAAACATGGAACATGCTAGCCCCTGGCATCAGTCATGTTAATTTGCTCCACGTGGAGTATTGCGTGATATACGGGAAAAAATTACAAACTTGCTAGTATTTTTATATAGATCCCTATGCAAGAAAATGTTGGTAATAACCTTCTAGATAAAAAGGGCCATGTATAATAACTTTATCTGCACAAGACTTCTGCTAGACATATGATGAGGTGGGTGCGTGCAGTATGCTGTGTTTATTTAGCTTTGGCCTTATAAAAAAACAAGCATTTGCATATTTCTCCCAATTAAGTATCATACTGACATACTTAATTAAAACTATAAAGGGCACTGACAATATTTCATTCTTTTAATGAAAGAGGAGACATATTATACAGAGCAGACTGTTTCTGTGTTTAATTTTCCTGGCTTTTTTACTGCTCAAACTGTGTGCTCCTTCTCTGAATGTCGACAATTAGGATGAAAAGAAGAAAAATTAAAGTCGCTCTTGAAAATGCACTGTGTTTGTTTATGGAATCCGTGTACATTCAGAAAGTTGTGATTTGCATATTCCGTGTGTAATTCAGCCCCGAAACGTGAGCACTGGAGAAACCGGGGCCGCTTCATACTCTCCCAGGGTCTTGTTTGTCATCACTGGGGACTCATGTTGGAAGACATGGTCTCTTCTTTAAAAATGTTGGACTTATTTTTTTCTCCCTCAGAATAATACTGTCAGGATTCCTTCACATTTCTGCTGTGTACATTTTAATGTATACATGGGCCTATGTGGTGTAGCAGTGCTGGGAAAAATGAGTGTTGAGCTAAACATGCTGTAACAACACGCACACTGTACTTGAATTCTGGAAACTGGAGTTGGAATCACAGCCCTTCCATTATATTTATGAAAGGTTTCTATAAGTCACAGCTATGTCATCCATAAAATGGCGATAATGGCACACATTCCATTGGCTGTGATATCAAATGGAGAATGTCAACCGCTTAATGTGCATGGAAGCACTTTATAAACTGTTACATATAAAACAAACATAATATTTTTCTGAGATTGTAATCTCCTTAAATCAAGAAGAAGGCAAAATAAATTAATGACTCCTGTCCAAAAGAGGCTTAGGAATCTAGTGGGAAACACAAATATACAAGTCACAATAATTCAAGTAGAAGGAAATGTGTAATATATGAGAGAAATAAAGCCAATGCATAAATATGGCAAACCTGCCCACAGTATAGTTTATTTCTGTGAGTGGGCCTCTTTGGAATAAGACCACTGGGCACAGATCAGAACCAGAGGAAGTAAAATTTCATCTCCAAGGAAGAAATCAGGATTTAAAAAAATTGAACAAGGATTAAAGAAAATGGGATATTAATACAAGGCTTGGCAAAAGTAGGTTTACAGTTGTGCGCATGCAAAGCACAGAGCTTTTTTTGTATTATTATTTATTAGTTATTGTATTGTTTTCCATAAAAATGACTGTAAACCTACTTTTGCCCCACCCTGTATTTACAGAAAAATAAAGTTTAGTGGCAGTCTCTACATGGCTACGTGTCAGCTCCTTTTAGAACTGCTGTGACTGGTTGCCTATAAAGCATTTCAATATGCTCCACTGAGAGAGAAAGGAAGGAAGGAAGAAAGGAAGGAAGGAAGGAAAGAAGGAAGGAAGGAAGGAATGAAGGAAGGAAGGAAGGAAGGAAGGAAGGAAGGAAGGAAGGAAGAAAAAGAAAATAATATTCTTAATCTCCCTCGTCCTCTCCCCCTAACTCATGTCTCTCTAGTTATCTCTCTTGCATGCACACACATACTTATACAAATTTTTAAAGTTCTAAATTCTCTATTTTAGAAGAGCAAGATGAGACACTTATTAACTTATTGGTGAGTTTAAAGGAACTTGTTAACAACAGATTCTGAGTGCCACATATTTCAAAGAATTAATACCTGTAAGGGATTTATTTTAACTGCTTAACACTCATTCCCCTTTTCCCTTGCTGGACATATCTGAGTGCGTGGGACTGGCTTTGTTGAATTGAACTAAAATTTAGACTCTTGGCCCATGATGTCCCTTCAAAATAAAATTATACAATGCCTGTTATTGTGTATTTAATGACAACATAGTATGTTGTTATATCCTTCAAATAAGCAATCCCAATTAGGACTAGGGATGGTCTATGACAGATGAGACAAGAAAACATTACCCTAGTCTATAATCTAATGGCTAAAGATGACATAAGAAATCTCTAACAGGAAGATAAGAAGCAACATACAAAAAAGTCCAAGAGTGAGTGGTAATTTAACACATGGGGTCAAGAACATGATCAGTAGCTGAAATTCATAAGAACGGAAGTCAGCACTTGAGACAAAACTAATAGACAAGTATCATGAGGATACTAAATTTTCTGTAGCTTTCACCTACATGAAGAATAACAGTTTAAAGTTAGCTGGACCATGCCTGTTATTTTGCTACACCTGGTCTACTGTGGCTAACAGACAAGATGTAATTGAAACAGATGGGGTTTCCAAGCAACATGAAAGTAGTTTTCACCAACACTGTGGCCAAGTTGTCCCAGGTTGGGAGGAGGGGGGTGTTAACCTCTGTAAAATGTCTAGAGTTTGTTTTTATCTTCTTACCTAGAATAATTTTGCCTCTGTTCTTAGGTGAAGGTACCACAGATTCAAGGAAGAGAGTGTAGCAGGTGATGTCAGTGGTTGGAGTATGAAATGGATTTGGCTCCTGGCATCTTGAGGACACCATCATCAGCATCAGCAGACAAGCCATTGAGCAGCAACCATGAGACAGGTACTGTGCAAACTTCTGCAAAGAAATAGCTCACTTAATACTCCTTTAGAATTCATGGAGGAGAGTCTATATGGTTTCATCTCATACATTAGCAAACTTGGACTTTGAGGCATCTTCCTAGAGTCAACCAACTGAGATTTTATTGAATCAGAATCCAGAAATGAGGCTATATTCTACAATGCTATGTAGTTGGTTATGTGGTTACTTGATAATTCTGATAGGTTTGATCTGAAAAATGTGGAACGAACTCTTATAGGACACAGTCGTTTAAGCTTCCTCACATTCTGTCATTCAGTTCCTGGTTTCATAAGTTGCCACCTGTTTCCTTTACCTCTGCTTGGCAGCCAAGATTACCATACCGAGTCCCAAGGTGCCCTTGTGCACTGTAAAACTACACAGGGGTTCTTCAGGACATACTGCAATTCTAAGCATTTGTTAGACTTCCCCCAAATTATAAAGTAACAAATCTGAGGTAGTTTGCTGCTTAAACAGTGTGTTATTTTATATTTCTTCTTCTCCTTATTCTTCTTTCTCTTTCTCCTCTTACTCTTCTTCTTTTTCTTCTTCTTCTTCCTCTTCTCCTTTTTTCAATATTGCCCTATAGAATTAGAAATGTTCCAAGAGGAAGTACCAATGGAATGGGCCCTGGAAGAGAGGTTGAGAAATATATACCATTTTGATTACATCATATGTTTGCAAAAGTGCCATGAAAATCACCATAGAATAAGGAACACGAATAGCGATATACAAGTTAATCCCAAGGCTTAAAAGACTGTGCAGCAGACAACCTCTTAATAATTAATTGTGGTTAGTTCAGGATGAAATTATAATATTATAATGTTATATGTTATTTTTAAAATGTATATGCACTTAAGAAAATGACCAGTAAGTTCTTTGGACATAAGTACTTAGGACATCATTTGGACCTTACTATACAATCATATGAATTGTTAGGTACTTCTTTTGGCATGTGGGCACCGTGAGAAGATGTCTGAGACAAGAGCATCAGAGAATGCTTTGCAGCCCATGAATGACTCTGGTTCTGCATTTCCTGAGATGAATGAGGGCAAGCTAAAACTCTGGACCCTGTGTGTCACATTCTGTTTACATAGAATTGCCTTCTTTACCTTTGGACTTGGGTGTAAGGCCACAGGTCTTCACGTGTGGCCACCAGGGGGCATATGACATAACTCACAAGTGCAATGGGGTCCATTCTCTGTTGGGTAAACTTTGGCTAGTGGTGACTGTTGGAATAGGATCATACACATAAATTCCTGCTCCTTACATCTTTCATATATCCCCTCTGAGGGTGTGTGTGTGTGTGTGTAGCATTTGCAAAGCCGAGCAGGCCACATGAGCACACCTACTAAGTGAACTGCGATTTCTCCCTGATGCTCTCTGAGGGAGTGGCCAGAATACAAAACATAACACGACAGAGCGTCACATCTTTCCCTCTTGTCACCATTACTGTCCTGATGCTAAGCCTTTACTAATACAGTGTCATCACTGTTATATTTTCCCCAGTCTCTTTTTCTAGATGACCCAGGCTCAGATAGGATCATAGTCCACTTTAACCAACAAAAGAACCAATTCATCATGGGACTTAATTGATAGTCATTAGACTATAGTTTCTCAAAATATTAGCATCAGAAAAGAAGTTGGGCTGTTTTCCAAGTTTTCTTTGGGGAAAGACTCCCAAATGTAAATTTTATCAGTTTTTGGAATCTCTCCTAAAAGACACATTGTCACATTTCAATGACATCAAACAGACTATATTCTAAGGTATCCCCTTTGCAGTTTTTTAAAAAATCTCAACAAATCAGTCATTATATGGCTATTTATCTTAACATCAGCAGATTAAAAAAAACAATCTAATCAATCAAGTTTCAAGCTACTTTATTCTTCAGATTTTAAAGGAACCCTATGTTTTAGATTTGCCAGAATCATTAAGTGTCCAGTTGAATCGAAAGAGAAAACACATAGCATTTGTTGAGCTCCCCTTTCATCCCAGCTGCCAAAGAAGTTACTGTGATATGTTACTACATTGATACTCAAGGCTATCTCATGGAGGAGGTACTACTTCATTAAAGTCAGCACTGAGGTCATCGTTTGTAAGTTGCACAGTGAATGTTTCAAAACTAGGAAATGATCAATTTGGTTTTATACCCTGGTTTATCTGACTATTTCAGGACAGGGTTATAAAATAAGTGCTTTCTGGAGTTATTATTGAAAGGTTACAGACTTTAAGTTGTTACTAATATGCTTACAATGCTTTCTAATAATGAGTTCCAAATGATAAACGAGCTCATTCATTATATGGGAGTTTGGTCTGCCATGCAGGGCAGAAAAGATACAGATGTACTCTCCTTAGTCACGGCTCCTATTGAGTTTCTCCACATGAGAATTCCCACCAACTTCTGAGGCACTGAACGTGGCAGTAAGAGACCACAGTCTGATCTTGCTTTACCCCCTGTTGTGCTCATCTAAACTCCCTTGTAGCTCCCGGGAATTCAATATGAGCTCCGAGTTGAGCTCAGCTTCTGCAAGAGAAAGAATGTGCTGAGAATCTGGCCTCCCGTCAATGGTTCCTTCTGTGTGTCTTCTCAGTGGAGTTAGTTCATCTACCTAAAAGTTTGAAGTCAATATTTTTGAGCTTGAACTTTTCATTCGTCAGTTGATGTCTTTATTCATTCTTTTTTATTTTTTTTTAATTCTAAACACCCATCTAAACTGATGTGCTATTGCAACAGCATTTATCCCAAATTCTTTCAGAAATCGAGTTTGGTTAATGATCCTGATTTAAAAATCATTACTGCTAACAACCACTGATATTTTACTCTTCACATTAAGCTTTCACAAGTGTTTAAATGAAACATTTTGATCACCCAAGTGACAATAAAAGTTCTCATTATAGTCACTGACTGGATTCACAGACTTTTGTATGCTGATCTATTGTGGACCAAGTCATTCAGACATTGTTCAAGTTCACTCTCTTTTGGTTATCAAATCTGGCAGAAATGAAAATCTTGTAGATAACATTCAATCAACTGACACACATTCTTTTTTTGCCATCAGATAAATCCAGTGACCATTCTCAATAATGGATATATGTCCTCTGTCACCATTTCTCTTTTCTATTACATTTTCCCTAACTATGAATCATGCACACTTATATATCCGGGATTCTCTTGGACTCTTAATGAAAAATATATAGATGAGAAATACAAGACACAAATAATCATGCAGAACAAAGATTTATTTTTAAAGACAAAGTCAATTCTTTATAGTTTTGATAAAGAGGTTCTGTATGACAAGTGTTTTAAATATAAATAAAGTATACATCTCTATTTCAATGGAAAAGTCCTATCTCATATTTAGAAAACTGAAAATATAGGTTTAATTTCCAGTAAAATATCTAATTGGAAAAATAAAATACTCCCAGTATATTCAATTTAAGGTTTTTTTTCCTTCTTTAGGTTATGAACTCCCTTCTTTTAGTTTGCTGTCAACCTTTAGGTAAAATGTTTCAAATGTTTGCATAGTGATTTTCCCATTAAAATGCAAATCAGTTTTCTTAGTGACAAATATTAAATTAAAACCCTAATATAAAGTGGAGACAAGCCTTAATGGCTGCAAATTTAAATCCAGTCCTGTGTCAAGATCTGAGTTCTGGAGTTCTATGGAAAGTCAAGTTTGCAGAAGTGGTTTCTCAAATTATTTCACACCTGATAATGTGATGTTAACTGTTCAAAAAATCATTTCTAATAAAGAACAGATTTTATTAACACTAACTGTTAATAAATAAATATACATTTGAAATAATTGATTTTGTTGCTATCCTATGCATTTGCTTATAAAATTTATGAAGAACATCAAAGACTTTGGCACCGAACTTTCATATTGCTGTGACTAAAATGGACCCGAGATCTTGGAACAGGGCAGAGTTAATAATAATACGGGGACTGTGATGTCTGGTCCCGGAATGCTGTTGATTGATTTTATAATACTCATTTAAAGCTCAATAAATATAATATGGTATTCTGGATTGGACCCTAGAAAGGAAAATGACACCGGTGAAATCCAAGTCACGTCTGGAATTTGGGTAATGATAACGAACCAATGTGGTGTCAGCCAGAATGCTTGTGACTAAAGGCATATGAGGCATCAACTTCACCTCAACATCTGTGTCTTAATACTTCCTTCTCAATCTCAGTATGATAATTCATATCCTTTCTACTTGTTGGCTAGATGCTATTTTCCTACAGCACTTTCCCCTCAATACAGAATGCAGTTGAAGGTCATGCTTTGTACATAGTTGCCTCCTGCCTTTAGTCTTTACCTAATTTTAAATGGACTCTCAGCACTATTTCACCTTTGAGGATGCTGCCATTTTGGAAAATACAGGCTGGCAGATTACTTCTCAACTTGCTGTTCCCAGGGTCTAGAGCCCAGTTGTGTTTTCCTAGTAGGGTGATGGCAGGGATAAGACAGGACCAGTTTTGAAGCATTGCACACAGATGAGGCTCATGGCAACTGCCTGGCCCTCATGGGGATGTTGATAGTCATCTCTTGGTCTAGATATGGTCCACTTTCCCCCTTGCACGCAACTGCATTTCCTTTTCCACGTAATGAGTGATCTGTGTGGAGACTTTAAGAGATGAGGCTATGCTGCTGTCACCAGCCCGTACTCCCCAGGCTACATTGTCACAGTGAGATAATGAAATGATTGTCCAATTCTACTGGTCACTTCGCCATAGAGACATGCCACTATGAGGGGGTTTTGTCTCTTCTCTTTTAACTATTCGTATTTATTCATTTATCTTTAGCTCTAGTCATGGTGAAAGTGAAATCACACATTTTGTTTCATGGAAAGGGTTAAAATCTGTCATGGCCTTTATCTATGTTGATGATAAAGCTGTCTGTGTTTGGCTGTGGGAACTTCATTGAGCTGGCCTTCAAGTTCTTTTGTGGTGTTTTTGTCATATCAGGGTTCACATTCTTCCTGGTGGCATAACTAGGTGTTTCAGGCTTATTCTGTACTCTCCTTGTCTCCTGGGGCCAGAGTCCATTATTACTGCAGAATTCCTGATTTCCTTTTGATAGTGAGGAATACTTTAAAGCCAGGGCATGAATTCCAAGTATGGTCATTACTACTAAAATTGATGTTCCTTCTAGGCCTTTTCACTGAACTGAGCTAGAACAAATAAATACAGGCACATGCGTACAGACATACATATATAATATATTTCTCTCTATATATTCTATACATATAAATAAACACATGCAAAGATACCCACATGAAATCATGATTTCAATATTTGTCTCTATTTTATTCTTTAAAGACGGCCTCGCTTCCAGGAACAGCCACACTTTTGCTCATTTGCTAGATCGTACACAAAATGTGGAGTTTCAGAATTTCTGTGCTTACCACACTATAGAAATTACGCACATGGAAAACGGTTGTCTTATTTTTAATGATTTATTTTCTATAGACTTAGTTTTTTCCATCATCCTTTTTGACACATTCCCCCCACTGCATTCTTTCCTAAGAAAAAGGCAACATACTATGGAGTGTGCTTGCTTAATGTAGTAACATTGCTTTGGAAACCTCTTCATATTTGTTCAGAGACATCCTTGTTTTCAAAGCAACACTGTGTATATGCAGAATAGTTTATTCAACAGAGTCTCATGTTTGGACATTTAGACAGTTCCCAGTGTGTTGCATTTAAATATAATACTGAGGAGAATAACCTTGTATACTGTGTGTTTTATTACTGAGTGTATATCATCAGGATAAAATCCTAGAAGTTATATTGTTTGGCCATAGGATAAATGTACATACTTTTGCTACATCTTGGCTAAAGAGGCCTTTAAGTTTTGGGGGAGCAATGCAGGTTACTCTAAAGCTAGACAGTGGAGTACGTTGTCAAATTTTTGGAGTTTGGTCAATCTGATAGTTAAAATATAATATCTGAATGCTCACTCTTATTATATATGAAGCCTTATCAATTGGTATATTTTGCACCCAGTTTTTATGTCTTTTATATTTGTGTCATTTGCTCATTTTTATGTATGATTGATGGGCTATTGTTTCTCTAGTCTTTGAAGGTACTTTATACACTAGGGTAATTTTGTCTTGTCATTCATTCTCTTTATTCCCCCCATCCCAGGTTAATAAGGAATTATTTTTGATTTTCTAGTACTTGAAGAACTTCTTGTTATCCTACTTCCTCCTCTTCTTCCCTCTTCTCCTTCTTCTTCTTGGTCTCTGATTTATTTAAAATGTACTCCTGTGTATGGTGTGAGAAAGAGATCAATCTCATCATTTCCCTAATTGCTATCCTGTTTCTCCAGCACTGTCTGTGTTACAAAGGCCAACTTGGCATCTGTGCTTTGAGATGCTTCACTTATGTCGTTCTGGATTCCATATGTAGTTCTGGATTCTGATGGACTCTATTGTATTTCACTGTTTTATCTACTGCATGACAGTACTATATGTGTGTGTGTGTATGTGTGCATATAGTTTGTTTATTTATCTTTAAAGAAGCTCTGAGATATTTCTGATATGTATAGGATGTCCCTCTTACACTCATTATCTTTCAACACAGGTTTTCCTAGCAATCTTTATATGTTTATTTTTCCCTAAAGTGTGTTTAGTATCATCTTGCACAGACCTAAGGAAATAAATTTTGTTTGTATTTGTATTGGAATAAAAGTAAATCAGTAAGTTAAATTACTGGGACCTGAGATGTGAGGTGTTGAGACATTCTAACTAAGAGAAGGTTATTTGTAATTCCATTTACTGAAGTTTACATTTTTGTCTTTAGGAGTTTTTATACCCACCTACCCCGCACTCCCCCCCACCCCCACCCCGCTACCACATACACACACACTGGAGCATGATACATGGACAGAGCTTTTCCTCCTCTCTCTTTGATTCACCATGTACAGGCCTGTCCATCATGTGAGCCTTTGGTTATAATAAACAGCACATTTGGACGACGTCTCAAAAGACTCTGAGAAGCCTTTGATAGTGATAAAATATCTACACCATGCCACAGACTTTGCCCCATGCTTTGAGTTATTCTAGCCACAATTCTCCCTTTTTGCAAACTGGACAAACAATGTCTAAAGTCAGGCTGTTACATCACAGATTATGAGAGGGCATCTCCGGCCCCAGTGGCTGGTTTTACGATTGTAAAGGAGGGGCCTTTAACAGCAAGATTCTGGCATGCTCCCTTTGCTTCTTCATTTACTTAATTTCTGAAAGACTCTGGACCAAGAAGCACACAGTATTAGAAAGAGACTTCTATTAGTCTTAAACTGCTGCCTGCTTTGCTATTGAAATTAGTGATTAGGCTTCAACTCTGTGGTTTTCCTTAATTTACTAAGAAAATGGATGGCATTTTTCTCAAATTTATAAAGATGGCCTGCAGGGAAATATCTAATTACCCTAAATATATTTTAAAACTCCCAAAAGGAGAAACAGGAAAACCTTTATTCAAATGTCTCTGTTAGATAGAATAGCTTAATATTTCTTTGATAAACTCCAGAGCCTTCACAATGGGAGGATTTATTAGGAACTTTCTGTTTGTGCCCTGCAGAGTCTGATCCTATGCAGAAAACCATGGCTGCAAGGGGAAAATAGACCATTTAAATGCAAATCTGCTAATCCAAGAGATTCACACTCTAAATAGAAGTGGGTCTTCAGGGTGACTGATGAAGTTAGCAGTATATGGACATTCTTTGGGGATTACTACTTATATTAGGAAATCTAATAACTGGCTTTATTATGTGAGGGTACCACCCATGTATCCCCTGGACTTTCCTTAGTGACTGCTGCTCATGACGTGTGGGTTTCCTGGTTGTTAAAAGTTTCAATGACTCCTTAAGTTATAAATCAGGTGCCTATGAAGCTCTAGTTCTTGTTACCACATTAAATTGTCTATAGTAATTACATCATATATATTCTCCTGTTACAATTATTGGAAACATGCTGAAGAAAAGGATGTTAAGAAGACAGGCTGGTATATTTTGGAGGGACAATACAATTTTATAAAAACAGTTCCACTAAAACATTCATACCTGAACTACCTTCCACAAATCACACTGAATAATTTTTTCCCTATATTCAAGGGCATCGTAAACTATCTGAAAGATAAATGTCAAATGAAGTAAAATAAAAAGACAGACTTTCACCAATCAATTCTGGTATACTAGTTTCAATCTTATTTCCAGAATTTTGGCTTATGAAAAGTAAGCATTCTCTATATCTACAATTTTTTTCAGTATCCATTTTAATTGATGACTTGAACAAACTCACAGTGATTTTGGAGAAATGAGTATAATTGTGAGTTTTAAATTAAATCCATTGTTCAATGTAAGCTGTATTTTTGTTACATAATCAGGATCAGTAGCCCTGGGACTGACTCTTATTCCCTCAGCTAAAACCAACAGCATGCATCAAATCTATAAGATTCAGAGTTACAGGTAAAGGTTCACAAAGAATTTGCATTTGAACTTAAGTTGAAGGAAATAGCCATACCCTTGAGCGATCTGGAGTTAAAGAGAAGTAGGGAAGAAAGGCATTTGAGTTCAGAAATGTGGCAACTACAGGCCGTGGGAGGTTTGAAACACAGACATGATTAAGACAAATGACTTGTCCAGTAGAGATGAGCAGAAAGGGGAGCAGAGGGAGAAGAGTTTGGAAAAAAGTTCTAGATTCAAATTATGTAAAAAATTCTGTTGCAACCTTAAGGAGTCTAAATAGCTTTATGATAAGCTATTTTGAAGGACATTTGTTTTGTTTTTCCTTTACTCAGTATTTTTATAAAGCAGAGGAGACCACGGTGTGTGTTTTAGGAAGGCAAGCTTGCTCTGGAAGCACCGAGTAGAATAAACTGGAGAGAGGAGAGGGATATATTTAGGATACAATACAGTCAGCAGATCAGAGATTACGAAGTCTCACCACATCTGTTGAGATGGAGAAACAATGACTTTTAAAATAAAAACACACAATGGGATTGCCAGACCTGTTGAGTAATTTCATATAGACAGGAGAAGTCAGAGATACTTCTTTCTGCCTTTGAAGGCTGGATAGATAGAGTCGTCGTCGTCGTCGTCGGCAGCCGTCCGTCTCGAGAGACGATGGTGTAGCTTCTTAAGAGTCTATCTGCACCGCCGAGAATGGCTGTGCAGTCCGACTCGGGAGTGACACGGTATCTGTCTCCTCCCGTGTTGAATCGACATCTTGCGATGATGCTGGAGTGTCCTCTCCAGTGAAGCTGAAGCTACAGAGCCTGGGCAGGGTGATATGGAGGGTCTGCTGTTGCCCATGCAGCAGACCCCCCCTCTCTTCGCAGCTGAAGGGTCCAAGGGAAAGACGGAGTCAATACAGCTTGGCTTCAGGTGCGCCGCAGGAGTTGCCGGTGTTGACTACAACGTCAAACCGCCTTAGGGACTCCGGCTCCGGATTTTCTGTCGGGGTTTACTCCCTTAGCCTTTCCCCTGAAGAGGTATGCCGCAAGGCAGCGGAGGTTTTTTGGAGTCAGAGTTTTCCTTCTCTGATGTGCCCTGACTGGAAGATCGAACCAGCGACACTTAGCTCGCAGGCCGACGCTCAATCCACTGAGCCAAACCAGCCAGGGCATAGATAGAGTGTTACTAATAAATTAAGTGCTTATTCATTAAAACTTTCTACTGAGGACTATGTGAAAGGTCTATAGGAGGTAGTTTGAAGTTTGGGGTACAAAAGGTCAGAATCCCACCTAAGGAGAAAAAGCCAGCAGGTAAAAGGCTACCAGAGCTTGTGGGACAGCAGTGATATTGGTGCGCACATCCAAACTGGATCATCATGAGGTTCTAAATTATAAGTCTTCAAACTTAGCTCTGCACCAGAATGACCCCAACATTTAAAATAATACCGGTGCCTTGGACCCATTTCCAGTGATTCTCACTTTGTCCTTGGCTGGGTCCCAGACTTTGTATTTTTCTTATAAGTTCCTCACAGATTCTAACATGGAACACTGCTATAAATGATCATTGAGGAGAGTGGGTACATGTTTTATTTATTCTCTTTTGTGACCTTCACCTGCATAATTTGTTGAGTATTTGTCCCCCTCACTATTCCACATGATAACGGAGCTCGATCCGTTCCCGTCACAGTTTCCTTTCTCAGGGTTGGTTACTGTGACACGGACACTTTGTACAGTCACGCAGACACTTCACTTTCTCACTCACCAGCCTCTGTCTACCGAGCAAGGCTCTCTGTGAGCTGCTAGGGATACCAGGCAAACTCCTACCCCGTCCCTCACTTCATCAAGTTTATAGTCTGTGTAGAAAGAATAAAGGAAGCAAGGGAGGGAAGGAGAAAAGGAAGAAGGAACTTCAAGTCAGTATCCTCTCTTCCAAGGTTATTATACTTAGTTTTATGTCTTATCGCTAATTATGGATGCAGAGACTTTCAAGCCTCAGTGAATTAATGAAAGAAGCATCTGGGTGGCAAAAGACATGTCTGTGCACGCAGGCACTCTATAAAAAAATATGCCCATTAGCACTTCATCTTTTTTTTTCTGCTGTAAGGGTGAGCCAACAAGAACTGCTAATATTCTAAATAAGAAGATGAGGCTAAGATGCATATGCCATTTTTAACAGGCAAAATAACTTCTGCTAAGAACACAGATGATTCATGTTGCTCATTGTCTCCCAGAAGAAGCTGATTATTGTGAAATAGACGAAAACTCCTTCCCTCGGGAAGACCTAAATAATCCTACTTGAAGTATCACTGTCTTCTTAAGGTGTAGAAGCATCTGGGTCATTTTAAGAAGGGTAAACCTGCCCAAATCTTAAGAATTAGGTCACAGAGTGGTCAGGGAAAGGCTGGGTAGGGTCAAATTTGTATATCTAACTCTTTCATTCAGAGGAAGTGTATCTGGCCAAAAGCATGGCCCATAGGGAGCTAACTACAGTGAGCATCTTAGATCTGAGTAGAAAGGCAATAGAAAGTGTTCTGCCAAGAGTTTGCACATAATTCAGAACTAGTGATGTAAACATCTCTGTGGGAGCCATGTCTTTAAAAATAGAATAGCTCAAATTTAATTTAAAAGTCAAAATTAAGTACAAAAAGAGATGAATTTTAAGAAAATTATACCTGGAGTCATAGAATCAGAGGATTTGAGGCCTGGGAAAGGCCTTTGGGAAATTATCCCAACTTGGTCAAATTTTCTTTCTATTTGCAGTTCACAGCTTTATTGATTTTATATATATACAAAATGAAATTCACCTATTTTAATTGTCCAATTTAATAAATTTGCTAGATTTAAAGAATTGTACAGCCATCACCATAATTCAGTTTTAGAACCTTCTAGTTATCCTGGAGGCTCACATATTTACAGACAATCCTTGCTCTGACTCCCAGCCCTAGATAAGCACTCTTCCTACCTGCTGTCTCTACAAATATCTTTATTCTGGACGTTTTATATAAGGGGAGTCACACAGTGTGCTGTCCTGTGTGTCAGAGTTTCTATCACTTGGCATAATGACTTTGAGGATCATCCCTAGTGTAGCCTATGCAGGAAGCTTTTTCTCTTTTTACTGCTGAGTAATCACTTGATGGCACCAACTCTTTGACTTTAAAGATGAAGAAACTGAGACCAAGTCGGGTCGTGTGGCTCTCATATTCCCACAGCAAGTCTGTGGCTCTTGAGTTTGTCTTCTCTGGATGCAAAACCGTGTTCTGACACTGGATGATACATGTCCTGACCTCTTCCTAGCTGGCTCTGCTCACAGGGGAGAGAAATGTCAACATGTAACATGTGGCTGATGCTGTGGGGGGGGGGGGGACTTTCCACCTTAAGTTCAGGGTAATTGTCACTCAGATGCACCACAAAGCTTGACCCCTGTGGTTTTGCAGCCCTTTGATGTAAATGTTAATGAACATTCATCCCCACTTCCCAACATCAGGTTTTTTGGGAAATTATGCACATTTGTTGCAGTGACCATGGCAAAATTATTTATCTATTTACTTATCCTTCTCCCCCAACTAGCCCATGAACCTCAGAGAGCTCTCCAAGGCATAGGTCCATGGCTGACACACAGAACTCTTTAGCCACAAGTGTATTTCCATGTAAATGTTGTGCTTTGTAAATAGAGAAAGTCACAGTAGGTGCCATAGGTAGGGAAGAGCAGAAATAAGTAAAGAATTCACATTTTGTTCATGCCTACATTTGAAACATTTTAGTGACTAAAGATAAACTCCATATTTAATCTTTTCTTGGATATCCAGGAAAATTAATAGGATTTTGCAATCTCCAAGGAACCCTAATGAAGGCTATCACTCTCTCTAATTAGACCCATTGGATTTCCATTTTATTAAGAACAACTTGGTGACACGTGCTTGCCCTCTCACCTGATTTTAATTAGGTCTCATGAAACATAATTTGGTGAATCTGGCCATTCACCTCATTATAAAAAAGAAAAAAGACAAATTATCCCAAACCAGGTTTCTAATGAAAATAAAACCCCCCTTTTAAGCCAAGAGTTATTGTCTGCTCCTAGATATTAAATATTTGCAAAATAGACATAAACCATCAATTTCCAAGGACTTACTAATTAATTAAATACTCTTAATCCCATATCTTTGACCATTACCAATTTTTGTTTATATATTTATACATCGATCCAATATATAATATATTTAGGCTGTTAAAACAGGTGAGCAAAGGAGCTGAGACTGTGCAGGGGTGAAGTACATGGAATTTGCCAACCTTCCCTTATTCAAATCCACTCATACCCTCTTGCCATATTTCTAACCACTGGCATGTTTTATTATATTTGAACTCTCCTCTGCAAAGTGACAATAATAACACTATCAATCATACTGGGTTGTGGTGCAGCCTTAAAGCCATATTGCAAGTAAAGCATGTATAATACTTATTGACACAGTAAATTATTATACATGCAGCTATTATTGCATTGAGATTGTTCTTTGGGTTTATTTGCTATTATGACTTTTAGGTATTGTCATAGAGCCTAGAATTTCTAATTTCCATCCAGACTGCAGTTGCTTTTTGATGAAGCACAAGTAGTCCTTTTACATCCCTGTGCCCAGACTTCCAGATCAGAGTATGTGGCATAGAAGATATCTGATCTTATTAGGCATTGGAGCCTTCAAAACTGTCACATCATGCTCCATGGTATTTCTAATGACCATAAACAGAAATCGGATAGTCTCATACTACTTCCTAAATAAAACTTTAATACCATTAACATTGCAGTGTGTCTTATAATAAAGTTTAACTTCATGAAAAAGTGGGGAAATTCAAATGGGGATTTAATATAGATTAGGAAACACTAAGGCAGAGAGATGGAGAATGGGAAATCGCTGTTCATTGGGTACAGAGTTTCAGTTTGGCAAGTGATGGACGTCCTAGAGAGCTGCTGCAGAAGAGTGTGCGTACACTGGTGATAGTGTACTGTACACTTCAAATAGTTAAAGTGGTAACTTTTATGTATTCTTTGGGCTACAAAAAACATTCATTTTAGTCAAAGGATATACACTTATACTAAAGCTAATATACTGTTATACAAATTGCAGATTGGAAATTGACTTATTAATTTATTAATTGGAATGCAGATTGTGAAGCAGAAATATCCCTAAGAGAACTGAAAGGTTTTATTGCCTACATTTACATCATCCATATTTTATCTCTTCTCCAATGATACAGATAACGGACAGCAAAGAGAATACATAAGCCTCTTCTCTTATTAGGAAATTTAAAACCTGAGTTATTTTTTTTCCACCTCTGTAACTCGCTTTATGCGGCTCTTCAGAAGATTCAAATGGTTGTATTTTTTTTTCCTAAATACAAAATTAAGGATTAGAGAAACCATCTGTGTGACCAAAACGCTCTTACTTCTAGCTGGTTCATGTCAATCATTCAAGTCAGAGACGTGTGCAGACATATGTCATGCAAACATGCTCTCTACTCTGTGCTTATTAGGATGTACTTAGAGAAACCTGAGGTGTCACATTCCAAAACGCCATTAGGAAGCCATGGAACTCGCGAGGCTGAACCCAAGTCGGATTATAAAGCCCGTGCCCTTCCCACTCCGCCACTCTCTCGTTCTGAGTTATCCACGCACCCCCCGAGGGCGCGCTCACTAGTCCAGCTGGACACGACCTCCAACTCTGCCCTGTAGTGACATACTGGAGGAGTGCGGTTCAGAGCGCGCAGTCCAGAGTTAGATTTCAACCCAGTGCAGAAAGCACTTCATAGTAACAAGTGCTTTTCAGCCATGAATGAAAAGTTACTGCAAACGATCCCAAACGTTCTTTCGACAGTCCAAGTAAGATGCGAAGAAACCTCTTAGGAAAGGTGAAATGTTTCTCTTATCTTGCAAGCCATATTTTGCAACTGGGTGATTTTCCTCTGCTAAGAACAAGTCTCTCTCATGGGAGGTTGCTGGCGTCCTTTAAAGAAAGTCAGAGAGAAAAGAAAGATATAACAATCCAGAAAAAAGACACACACGTAAAGCAGCACAATTTTGTTTTCTTTACACACAAACACGTACATACCCCAGCAAATTACTATTGACATTTCAAACACTATATAATTATGTGCATTTTAAATAAGTCAAACAACTCTTAATCACTCATCTTTTCATTCGCTCTTTGACCTGTCACCTATTCATCCTTTAATTTATCACCATAATCAATTACATGGGAGTTTTTGGGCAATGGCACAAAATTTCAACTTGCTGAACAAAGATTTGCCCTTGTCCTTGTTGAGTAAGTATTAAGTCATATACCCCATTGAGCTACCTAGAAATAAGTTAATGCCTTTACAACACGTTTTTAATATTAAATGCCAGAAATTTTTCACACAATGGGAAACTGACTCCTCTGCATTGTCATTATAAACTAGGGTTCTCTCACTCAGCACAAGTGCCCAGAGGTTTTTCATATTTAATAAAGTGATGTAATGATTTATTAACCCTGTGAAGAAAAGAATTATAATTTCATGCTATCTATACTTCCAACAGGACACAATCCTCTGATTTGCCACACTGGATTTACGTACAGTGATGCCTTGTTTTGGTTATAAAGATGTATAAACACTCCTCACCAGAATACGGATCTCAATAAGCGTTACTTTTATTTTCCTGCATACAAACAGGTTGGACTCTTCAGCAGGCTCTTTTCTTTCTCTTGTCAAGCTTTCTCTAAGCATCTGTCATTATTTCAACATCTGGAGGGGTAGATAAGCTGATCCAATTGGAACATTGCAGTCAGCAACTTTCTCCAGGAAACTAAATTTGTCACTTCTGCAAAGCATCCATCTTCTGCCAGCTTTTGACTTCCTGTCCTGAGGCCAAACTCGAAAATCAGGCCTCCCAGTTTGTAAGGCTGCTGTGTTAGGGACTAATTCAGCTGTGGAGAAAAGGGTGACAAGGGTGGAAAGATCATGATTAACTCGAATTAATTTCTGGAACAGCAGGAAACTCATCTAAATATGATACAAAGATTTAATCTTAACCTGATGTCTCTCCAGCCATTACACACGACTTCCTTCTTAAAGAAATATTGAATGTTACTCTGCATTTTTCTCTGACAATAGCTTGTGCAGTTACTGTGCCTCTTTGATTGAGGGAGAGGTCATATTTTCAGATTAACCAGAAAATTAACAATTGCTCATTTGAGGTTTGATGTGAAATAAATTCACAAGTCACCCTCCCTATTCTAATCCTTTCATTAACATGACAGCAAACCTGTACAAACATACTTATTTTTAAAGGCACATCTGAACAGATTCTTTCTCTGATTCAAACTGTTCACTGATTTCCTTTTTCTAGGGAATATCTTGATGCTCTTAGGATGTGGTCAAGGTGAATTGTCCTCTGGCTCTGGCTTCATTCTCCAGCCTGGCCTTCTGTGCTCTTCTACCCTCTGCCATGCCTTCGTGCTGAGGTTCACGATATTCCCATTACTGGGATGCAACGACTGTCCCATTGGGGGCTTTGCAAAAATCAATGGGCATTCACATTGGCAAGGAATCTGCTTAAAATGCAGATTCAGATTTGACAATTGTGAATGGAGCCTAAGAGTCTGCCTTCACAGCAAGCTGCTAGGTGATGATAATGAAGCTGAGGTCTGTAGTACAAACTGAGAAGCAAGGTCTCAGATCACTAGTTCTCAGCTGGGGGTGGGAGGGTGATTTTGCTCTTTGCGGCCATTTGGGAAAAATCTGGAGGCATTTTATTTGTCATAACTCGGGGGCAGTAATGGACATCTAGTAGAAAAAAGCCATGGATCTCACTAAACCTTCTGCAATGTCCAGGACTGCCTACCATGGCAGAGGCTTATTCAGGCCAAAATGTCAATAGTGTGCAGTTGAAAAAACTTGACTAGAGGACGTCTAGTCTTTAGGAACAAGCTGAGTCATCACATCTTATCTGAACAAGTCCCTAAACTCGCCTAAAAAAACCCATCATTTCCGGCTTGTCCTGCCCATTGGACCCCCACTACCAATTCACTCACACACCAGATTGAGTCTGCAAATGCTGAATCTGTTGTATTATCAATACTTTGTTTTAAAGCTTTCCAAATGATTCTGTAATTGCGAACTACTTTAAAACATGCAAACACATTACATTGTCATTAGAAACAGAAAACCAAACCTCAAAGGCAGTTTTATAACTTTTTTTTGACCATCGGTGGTTAGTTCTCATTCACAGTAACTGTTTGTAGGGTTTTGAAAGTGGCGACCAACGTATAGAGCTTGTCTGGTGAATCTTCATCCTCATTACATTTTCTGGACAACCGCGCCCAGATACCGTATGGGACATTCCTTTCTCCTTTGACCCAGATGGCTTTGTTGAGGCTGGTGTCAGTGCACACATCAGGAGTCCCCATGTCCTTCATGGCAAATTTCTGGATCTCTTTGAGTGCCAGAGGGGCGTGCTTCTTGAAACGCACTCCCTGGATGCACGTGTGGGTATTGACAGTGTACTATTCCCTGGTCACTGCCTCGTTGATGGCAGAATAGCCCTTCTTCTTCTCGCCGTCCTTCTTTGTGGGAGCCATTCTGCCTGGCCCAGGTTAGTAATCCAATGCTCGTCTCTCTGCTTAATTGCTTAATTTCCCTTTAATTTCATTTGTAAGCATCTTGAACATAATTATTATATTTGTGGCACAGTACGCAGCATCTATTTTGTTGTAGACCTCGGATACTTTTCTATGTGATTAGTGTAAGAGATTAAAGGAACGTATGATCATTCTAACTTGCAAAATTTAATTTAGCAGTCATAAATAAAAGGTAAAAGAACAAGGTGCTATTTTGTTTAATTGGTCAATATGGCGGTAGAAGCTGCTGCTCTGATAAGGGTTGAGGAAAATTAATTGCTAACAGGAATGTGACTGATTCATATTACTCAGAGATAAATTGCAGATAGTCTTAAAAACATACATATTTTTTATTCATCTCTAAGAGGTCACTTTTCACTGATTGACTTGAAATCTAATCAGTCCACTGATGTAGAGGAAACATTCTTATCCATGGATTTATGATAGAATTCAAAGGTCTGTGAAATCAGAAGGGAAAAAATATGCCTCTTTTGACATTTTATGTTTAATGTAGAAAACAGACCACAGAGTCATTAATATACTTTATCATTTGTGGCTACCACAAATATTTTATAACAGTGTTTCAAATATATTAAAATATTATTTATATCATGCTAATTAAAATTACAGTAGTGAAGAAATGTTATTTAATGTGTTAATGAGGAAGCATCTATATTTCTGTCATAATTAAAACTGATAATTTTATTTCAATATAATCAGCTTTCTTTGTAATCCTGTTTCGTTAGTTAAAAATAGTATTTTATTCATTGATCTATTAGCTGCATGGAGCACCAAAATAAAAAGTAAGGAATGAAAACATTAACCTGATTCTCAACACTCCATTGCAAACTCGATCAGTTTGGCCAGTTCACATACAGGGTGGGGCAAAAGTAGGTTTGTAGTTGTACACACACAAAACACAGAATATATTCTTGTATTATTATCATTAGTGATTGTATTATTTCCCATGCAAGCACCTGTAGACATGCTTTTACTCTACCCTGTGTATGGGAACAGTATTGCGTGACCATAATTTCACTGTAGAACTTTATTAAAATTCTTTGTTATTGGATGTTCAGAAAATCCTGTGCAATGTCTACCCTGCAAAAAACAAATTAACTACATATCATATTAGTTTTCTATTTCTGCATACAAAATTAACCCAACTTTTCTGGCTTAAACCAACACAGATTTATATCTTATAGTTCTGTAAGTCTGAAGCCAGATACAGATATCATCAGGCTAATTTGAAGATGCGAGCAAGCTATGTTTTATCTTGGAGACTCTATGGGGGAATCTGTTTTCTGTTTATTAGGTTGTTGGTGTCATTCAGTTCCTTGAGATAACTGAAGGTTGTTTCTCCTTTTCCTTGGCTGATGACCCCTTCCTCCATCTTCAACTTCACAACCAGAGAGTCTAGTCTTTCTCATATAATATCTCTCTTCTTTCATCATTTTTTAAAATTTAGGAACTCATGCAATTAGAATAAATCTCCACATCTCATGATCTGTAACCTTAACCTTATTTGAAAATATCTTTTGCCATGTAAGGTAATATATCTACATGTTCTGGGGATTAGGATGTGGCCATACTTGAGGGATCATCATTCTATCTGTAATATATACTCTGATTGCAATCTCCTACCTTAAATCAGCTTACTCTGTTTGATACACTTTATCAAATGCTAATGAGAGTACAACAGCCTGGTTCCACTAGTCCAGGTACCTATAAATATTTCTTTGAACTTCATAAATACCTCATAATTATTAAGTGGAAGTACCTGAATCATATGCCAACCAGTGAAAATTAAATTAATTTTATTATTTATTAATGAAATATTTAGAGAGCTATTGGGATCCGTTCCGATGCAGTATCCTTATCAAAGGAAATTTCAAATACAAGGAATCAGAATGGTCAGAATTATCACCCTCAATCACTCTTTTCTACGTGAGGAAAATGGAATAAAGCCATATAGTGAGTACATGTGGTCTTTATCCATACTGCTCAGTAGGGGAGAGAATGAACTTGGGGACATGGCCACACTCACTAGACTTACATGCAGAGAGTTTCACCAGTCCTACATACTTTGCACAAACGATCCACTTAATTTTCTACCATTTCTTTTGCTAATAAATGCCTCAACACTGAAAAATAGTTAGTGTACATCAGTTCACATTTTCTTGAGAGAGTATTACCCTGTGAAGCTGTCCAGCTGCCTACTCTCCATAGCAATAATATATTGACAGACACTTTTTGAAAGTTAATCCATGGATATATGTAATTTTATAACTGTCAATATTGTTTGTATGTTGTGCTTTTTAAACTGTCATGACATTTATGTACAATGTTATCACATGAACTTTTCACAAGTTAAATTCTGGCAATTACTTGATGAAATTATTTTTTTTGGACTGTATTTATAGAAACAATCCTATATTAATAAAGTGATCAAAGCACATTTAAACAGTATATTAACCTTCTCAGAAATTACCTATGTTTATGGGGTAAAGATTATCTAAGAAAGTTAGGGACACATATCTACCAAATATGTAGGGTATATAAACTCATGATATTAACAAAACCCTAATCTTTACAATGTTGCCCTACTTAACATGACAAAATAGATTATTCAGGAAGTTATGTCTTTAGCATATTTGAGTCAGAGTGTACACTGGCCACATCTTAAAAGGGAAAGTTAAAACTTGTCAAGCAGAGATATTCAATTTGTAGAAGAGCTAGCTCCTTCTTGGGGAACCACAGGTAAAAGTAGAAAACAAAATCAAACCCTCGTTATAAAAAGGGAATGCCAAAAGCAGTTCATGACTTCTTGGGAAAAAACAAAACAAAACAAACAAACAAAAAAAAACCTTTAGCCACTGCTCAAATCATTCTCTCTCTTTCCTGCTTTTTAAACTAGCAGAGAGAATGGGTAAAAAGATCTTTGAAATTGAGAGCAAGTTTCACTAATGAGCCTCCTGATGCTGCCTCGGTGTTGGGCACTGCAGAATTCCATCAATAAAACATTAAGATAAAGTGCCCACAGCCCTAAAGGTAGCAGCCAATTCTCATTCCAGGGACTTGCATTTTGTGTCAATTAGAGAATAAACTTCAAGAGATGAATTGACTTTGCTCAGGCTTGTAGGACACCTCGGGCAGACATTAGCACAACAATCACCATCATATTTTCTGCACCTCCCGTCCCCGTGAAACGATTCTCTCTCCTTTCTCGTTGGCCGGCTGCTTTTCTCATTTACGCACCAAGGTTTGGATTTCGGCCCCCGTTCAGCCTGTCAGATATTGAAATGGAGCAACGGGGACAAGCCTTTCTCAAACCTATAGTATTGTCTATATTTATAAGTGTCGCCTCTCTCTTTGCTTATTTTTGTTTGTTTGTTTGTTTGTTTGTTTGTTTAGCTCCCTTTGGGAGAATTTCAAGGCAACTCTTTGAGGTGAGATAAGGATTTTCTTATTTATGAGACGAATGCTCCTATAAATAAATTTGCATTCTGGGTACCTTCTGGGGCATCTCCTTCTCTTGGTTCTTGAATCCCGGGAAAAACAACAGTGGCAGAAGTGGCATTAACACTAACTCCCTCTGTTTCTTTGTTTGTTGTAACAGCAAATCATTTTCTAGTGTACATATTAGGATGAAATTTAGAGTGAACATTGGCATATTCCTGTGTTTCTTATCACACCTAAATTAACTAAAGGGTTTTTTGTTTAAGGGATCTCGTCTCTTGATTAAAATGTAGTTAGAATCATAAAAACCTGTGGTTTTACATTTGGAACTCTCATTTCCCCTAATTTGCATAAACTGCCATTTTGATATCCTTCCAGAATAAACAAATTTCCATATTCTCATATAACTTGCCTCATCAGAAAACGCTTTGAATATTCAGGAAAGTGTAATTTGTCTTAGCTGTCGCATTAGTTTAGGGTGTGATTTACCTGTCTTTGTTAAGATAGTTAAGGGTACCCTGATTAAATAAACATGAAAGTGATAGACCAGCAAACATTTTAATCTCACAAAGGGAACACGTGGGCAAAAAAATGAGAAAGCTCCCCCCCACTCCCATGCGCCCTGGACTGTATCCAATTCAAATACTGGCTGTGAGAAGATTCAGCCTCAGCCCTCTTCCCTGGAGATGCGGTGCTGCCCCCAGCAACCTCTCATTAGCAATAGGTCTTCTACCTCTGACACTTCCCAAGGCCCTGTCACCATCGGCAAGAATGCTCCACAGTCACCTGTGCTCCTGTCCCCTCTCGCCTGATTGCTCCAGTTACGAAACAATCTGAAACTTGGAAGGTTTAGACCCGGAACCAGTGTCTTTGTTGGCGCTGGGACACTGAAGACACCCCTGCGACACTGAAGACACCCCATGACTTACCTGATCCGAAGAGGTATTTGGGGACAGGATCAAATTTGGGAAACACATTTCCTAATGTTCCCCTTTAGAACGTCTTCTAATACACTGTTACACGTTTTTGAAATTTCAAAGAAAAGGAAGAGACGTGATTATTTTGTAATAGTGAATTAGGGACGTGAACAGGTTGCAAATGGGCAACGATTAGGAAAAATAATGCATTTCAAACCATAAATGGCTCTTAGCAAATCAGAAGTCGATGGCACTTCAGCCTCTGTATAACTGACCATGAGGAATCGTTCCATTCAGCATCTTCTTTAGAGAAGGAAAAAAAATACATATGAGTTCAGAGGAGGATGTTGCCAGGTCATGCTTTCAAAGGATGTCTTTATCGATTGCCCGTCACTCTGGGCCCTGCATAGGACATGCCATCCATGCGTCAGGAACCAGAGATAACTCAGTCCCTCCTCTGTGCTTTGCTGGGAACCCAGGTCTGAGCAAAACAGAAACGGTCCTAGTGGTCACAGTATCTTTAGTCTAATGGGAGGAGAAAGAAGTTAAAGATACATTTATGAGTAAATATTACTTATAAATTATAATTGTGGTACATTCTTTTTGGAAAGAGTTCCAAGTTGAAATGAGATAGGAAGGGAGTTGCTGGAGCACACGCAAAGGTTAAAAGAAAGTTCATTTGGGGGAATTCCAGTTTAACTAAAAGCCTGAAGGTGAAGTTGAAATGAACCAGACCAAAAAACATAATATAAAAGCAGGCTGTGGAGAGAGGGCACCAAGCAGAGAGAGCAGCCAATGTCAACACCCGCATACGTTAAGGAGAGCAGCCTAACCGAAGAAGGGTAAGGAGGTCAGGGTGGCTTGAGTGTTTTGAGAAACATGCAAACTGTTAGAATATATTGGTGACTAGAGCAAAACCGCTCTATGGAAGACCTCATGTCAATCATCGGGCCTCTCCTTCCCGCTGCATTGCTATGGTTTTGTTAATTAATAAAGTCATTCCCTGTTTTTATGCAACATGACACACACAAAAATTGCAACTCGGCGAGGCTTCATGCTCCTGTGCGCCTTACACCTACATTTGCTGCTCTACTTGAAAACTTCCATTCTGATTGTGTAATCAAAACCATCGGCCGTTACTGCCAGCTAAGTCGAGTTAAGCAAATTAAACTACATGACATCAAAACATGATGCTCTCAGCCAGCACATAATCCCCTATCATCAAACGGCTCGCAGTGAGCATGCATTTTGCAAGTTTCACTATCTCAATTCTGTATTTGCCCTCAAACCTTCCTCAGGCTCTGTCTACATTGTCAAATGAGGGGTTGAGCGATCACCACAGGAAGGGTATTGATGGAGACAGGCCAGGTTAAATGAGTCCCCTTTTCCTAGATTCTGCCGTATAATGGCCTCATGGCTCCTCTCCAATTTGCTTGCATAAACACAGCCGCAGGGCGACTGTGAGACTAGTAGCTATTCCAAATGTGCCTCAAATAATATTACAGGATTTAAGGTCTTGTCTACAAAGCATATGTGACCCATAACATTTCTGTGCTAAAAGAGACGGGGGAAAGCTCCTGCTCTAACTTCATTTTGTTATAGCTAAGGAAACTGAGGCTCGAAGAGGTGTGTTCATTAGTGGAATGGCAAGGTGCCACAGGGCCGATCCTGGTGTGAACAGGGGTGAAACACACATGCTCAGATTCCTCATTCAGGCTTTTCCCCAGATATCCATGTCTTGTCATTGGGATCCACTCACCCCAACAACCACTTAGCCGGCACTCAGTATTTATCAGTCCCATCCATGTAAGACTCTCGGAAGACAAAAACCATAGCGCACCATAGCTTACTCTGGGGTAGGAACTGCACTCAGAGCTTTACACGAAATTGTTCTATTTATTACCCACACTGTGCCTAGAAAGAAGGCATGAGTATTGGCTCCATTTTATTGTACATAAGAGAACACTGAAAATTTAAGATTTAAATAGCATTTCCCCCAAATCACCTAACTATTAGGTGGTTGATAGAACTTCACCCCCTCAACCTAAAGAGCATTATGCTTTCTGCCCCATCAGGAATGATTTGGGTATTCTTTTGTGCAGAAAATATTAAATTGAACATATTCCATTTAATAAATGGTACTCATCAATTTGAGTACATCAGAGAAGGAAAACTCTGACTCCAAAAAACCTCCGCTGCCTTGCGGCATACCTCTTCAGGGGAAGGGCTAAGGGAGTAAACCCTGACAGAAAATCCGGAGCCGGAGTCCCTAAGGCGGTTTGACGTTGTAGTCAACACCGGCAACTCCTGCGGCGCACCTGAAGCCAAGCTGTATTGACTCCGTCTTTCCCTTGGACCCTTCAGCTGCGAAGAGAGGTGGGGGTCTGCTGCATGGGCAACAGCAGACCCTCCATATCACCCTGCCCAGGCTCTGTAGCTTCAGCGTCATCGCAAGATGTCGATTCAACATGGGAGGAGACAGATACCGTGTCACTCCCGAGTCGGACTGCACAGCCATTCTCGGCGGTTCAGATAGACTCTTAAGAAGCTACACCATCGTCTCTCGAGACGGACGGCTGCCGACGACGATGACGACGACGACGACGACTCATCAATTTCTACTATGTGTTTGGAATTGCGTTACTTGCTGAGGATGCTCCAGGAAACATAGCACACATATTTCTTATAATTGCTGTCTAGTAGGGGCAGGAGCTGCTTAGCTGGGACTGACACATTTATTTAAGTACTAAGAGTACTTATAATCCTACTTTAAGTACTGTTACATATTATGGATTAATAGGAGGCACTATAAAACAATATAATGGCTTCTTTAGTGGTAGCAGGAAACCTGTTATCAAGATGAGGTTTAAAACAAGCCAGAATTGACAACATGAAAATGGAAGAGAAGGGGTAGAAAAAACAGTGGGTGTGAAGGTCCTGGGTTGGGAAAGAGCTTGAGGCATAGGAGGTGTATGAAGCCTCTGTGACTCTAAGGTACCCACCAATGAGTGGGGTAAGTGTGCAAAGTAGGCCAAAGAGAAAAGTCAAGTGTGTCAAGAGCATACAGATCCTTTCAGGGTGGTGAAAGACTCGGGTCCTTTTCCTATTGGGAATTTCAGTCGGGGGTGGGAGGTGGTGGGGATTTTATGATTAGATTTGTTTCTTAAGAATAGATTTCCATGTAGTGAAGGGATTATGAATGGGACTTCCCAAGCACTGGCACTTTGTTCACTGATTTAGCATGTTGTCAAGCTGGAATACAGGTGGAGGGGGTTAGTGTGTCTGGCAAGAGCTCCAGAAATCACCGCCATTGAAATATTGTGGGAAGAACTGGGCATGTTTACTTCTGAGACAGAATAAAGGGAGAGTCTGTCTTTTGCAGAAGCGAGGGGACAGAAACCATGAGCTGATTGATTTCTGAGGAGATGCATTTCAGCTCTCTAAGGATATGTTTAAACTCAGAGATAGTCAGTGAAATGAGGAACAGTGCTATGACATTGTCAGTTTCCTGGCCTTGATGACATTCAAGGAGATGTTAGGTACTTCTCCTTCCCCAACTGTTGTAGAACTCGTTCCATGCCTAGAACTGAAATTTTGACAAGGTACCTTTCTCCAAAATTGGTTCAAATGCAATGATTCTTAAGTTGCTTTATACATCTGGATGTCAAAGGGCAACCTGTTGCTAGAGATGAAATAAGGTAATGTCTTTGTGTGTTTAACTCAAATGGAATTTTAAAATCTCATGCACAAAGTAAGGGCTCTTTTGCCCTCAGAAACTCTGATGGCGTTTTTATGCAAAATTCATGGCTGCCTCGATGCAGCTTGGTACCTGCTTAGAACTACTAACCAGCTCCGGAATTTACCATAGACTGGTAAAATGGAGTTTCACTTTAAGATCGCTCTTATCCTGGTTCTGCTTATTTGCCACCTGTAATCATGCAAGTATTGTAATTAATAACCTATCACTAACTTTAAAAAACATTGAAAATGCAAATTCAAAGTAAATTTTTTTCTCCCTCTGCTTTGGTTCAGTTCTCATTATCTCTCACTTGACCTATATTTCATCCTTCCCCGGATCCATTCTTTCTCCCACACCCACTTGTACTTTGTCCATATTGGAGTAGAGTGAACTTTCTAATACACACACACTCTCTCTCACATGTGTGTGTGTGTGTCATTACCACATTTAAGAAGTACACACAGAGAACATTTCTTCTCAGTGCTTACCTTGTAGAGTCTGTATCATGTTGTCTTGACATAAATCACTCTTTGTATTTTTTTATCTAAAGTACCCCATCATTCTCACATACATCCCTTATTTTTTCTCATTACAAAGTATTAAAGCTACTAGAAACTACTTTTTCTTTATTTTTAAAGGAAAAAAAGGAGTAGCCCTAAGTAGAATTAGTTCCAGTACAACTAATAGTTATTTGTAGTAGTTTTAGTGTTTTAGTGTTAGTTTTAGTTATAGGAAAAGCAATGCCTTCCATTTAAGGACCTCTTAGAAACCAAACGTTTTAAGAGGTAATTTATAGATCTGACTCTAGTTAATTTATTTTTCATTTAATCAACATTTTCTTATTAAAGACCACTCTCAGGCTTAGATCAAGGAAGTTGAGAGCATGTAGTGAACACACAAGTAATGTCTCTGTTTCAAGCAGCTTATGTTCCAGTGCGTTATAATATTAATCTTACAGGGATCAGTATTATTAACCCCCCTCCCTGTCCACATTCTTTCCTACCATAAGGTCTGCACAAACATAACTTGCCTTTCAGAAAAAGTATAAATTCAAAAGTCTTTCTTCATATATACCTCCAAATGAAAATCCAATTTCTTTAAAAGAAGGGCCAGGCATGACTATGCCTGCTCTGAACAGCTACCGCTTCAGAGATAGAAATGTGGGGCTTTCACCTCGTTTCGATTCGGAAACTACATTGTCAGAGAGGTCTGCCCACTGGACTCTACCTTTGAAGCCTCACCTCCGCCATCTGTATTCATCTTAATGTCATGCCATCGATGCGCCTCTGCAAGTGGAGAGCATTGCATTCCTAATGCAGTCAGGGAGCACAGAGCGCTTTTCAGCCAGGAAGCACCAGAGGTGCCGGACCAGGAACTTTCCGGACGGAGGAACAAAGTCCAAAGAAACCCCTGGTGAGATTGTCAAAGGCAGACTGTGAAGTGGTGGGAGGAGGTGCCACGTGGCATCCAAAAGGCGGGAGAGTGATTGGCAGGGTCAGGCTATTTGCAGAGATAGCATTTGAGCCCAGTTTGATTGACACTTAAAAGCTCAGATAAGGCAAAAGACTGTGAGAGAGGGGACCATAAAAGAGCCAAGATTTGTCTTAGGGGAAACTTGGCAAGAAAAAAATCACTCATATTGAAGGACTTACATAAGGGGAAAGAAACCTGGACAAGGAACCTAGGGTGTACAGTACTTAGAAAATATTCTGACAACACATGCAATTTTATTAGGTTATATAAGGATTCATTGCAGGTATGTGCAGGAGGGACATAGTTTCAAAAGAGAATATAAGCAGCTAATAATATATATTGTTTTTTAGTGATTCTCATTAGGTAGTGTCTTTCAAACATGATTGTTGAATCAGAATCACCTGGTAAATTTGGAAAGAAAAAGAAAGAAAAAGAAAGGGAAAGAAGGAAGAAAGGAAAAGAAAGAGAGAAAGGAAGAAAGAAAAAGAAAGAAAGGAAGAAAGAAAGAAAGGAAAAGAAAGAAAAGGAAGGAGTACAGGAAGGAGGGAAGGAAGGAAGGAAGAAGGAAGGAAGGGAGGAAGGAAAAGGAAAGGAAGAAGGGAAGAAAAAAAATCAACCTCCCTGACCATTTCTCTGTGTACCCAGCCAAGATCTGTGAGGCTAGGGCTCAGAGGTGGGCTTTTTTAGCAAGCTTCCCCAAATGGGAGGTGCACCCTCTTCTGTAGGTATAGACTCTCTGGTTCTTCCTGGTCTGGCTCGTGCCTAGACTCCCTCTGAGATGCGTATGTCTCCTGCATTCCAGCATTTGCCATAGTGCACGCCTCACTAAAGCCACCCAGACATGTCGGCTGACACCAGACTCCTGTTCTTCCATTGTCCCCAAAGGTACATGTGTCCTTCTCTGCCTGCACTGTCTCCCAAGACTCTCTTCTGTTTCTTTCAAAAACTTCATCGGAGAGTCACTTTCTCTGGGAAGTCTCTAATGATTATACCGGGTGCTGTGGGTATAATCACATTCTCCGGTAGCTCCTCATAGGATACAGTTGATTCAAAATCTTCATACTTCTCGTTGTGGGTTGTACTAATCCATGGGCACAGGTGTCTTTCGTCTATTTGGTAAATTGTTATGAAGGGCCTGCTTGCTTCCAGGCAATATATACATGTGGTGTCTGGTGAGAGAGATGAAAAGTAACAAAACTAGCAAGCAAAATAGACTCATAAATAGAGAGCAAGATAACAGGTAAGCGAGGGGGGCGGGGCTGGGTTAGGGGATGGAAGAATTGAACAAAAAGGAAAAAAAGACTCATGGGCATGGGCAACAGTGTGGGGATTGTGGGGGAGGGGCATAAGGGGACCAGATGGTAATGGAAAAATACAAACCTAAAAATATATAAAACTGTGTTCTTTGTAACACCATGAAGTCTGATGCATGCCCCCTATTTTCACTTGACAAACTCCTAAGAACAATTAACAAGCAAGGTCCTTAATCAATCCGAGAAAATAATTAATGTTTTCAGAAATGGCCTGGCCAATGGCTAATGAATGGTCCAGAAAGACAGGTATGAGGAGGATGGTTGAATATAGGTATGTAATTGTTACATAAATATGTAAATAGATATCGTCTTAAATACTTCTAGGTCACAAAAACCAAATGTGACTGTAATTTGAATGTCCTGACCCTACAATAACAGAACGTCTAAAGCCCAGTCATTTTAGGTCTTAGTTTTATAATTACATTATCTTAGTTTTTTATGATCATTATAAGAACACCCAACATTGAATATAAAAAAAAATTTAAGGACACTCCAGAAGGAATGTAAAACCACTAATTGCCAAATGATCTACAAGTGAGCATTACTACATTTCTCAACATTTTATGACTTATTTTTCTTGTTTTTTCATGCTTGTGTCTTTCTGTATTCTATTCTTTTAAAATTAAGATACTCTTAAATCTTGTCTGCATTTTTCCAGATTGGTGTTTGGCGATTTTATGACAAACTTTTCATAGATAAGATTCTAATAACTTTATAGTTCTCTATACTGAGGATTGAAAACCACTTAACTCACCATTATCTTTTTGTTATTTTCAACTTATAAGTTAAACTGCATCCTAATTAAGTTGCCACGAACATCTTTGCTATTCAATAACAGATTTACACTTGGGCATTTTTTCAAAACAGGCGCTGCTGAAAGGAGGACTGAAAACTAAATTGTCTTCAACTTAGAAGGCTTTTTTTTTTTTTTTTCAGTTCTAATTTGCCTGTGTTTGGTGTGGAATTAGGTATTGAAATCCACTCAAGTTTCTAATGTGCAGCTTCCTTGCACTTCACAGCTTCATTGCTGTGAGTTTGTTGCTATAATGAATTTCCTGTTAAATCTAACAAGGGGCCCACTACACAAACTTGTTTATAAATAAAACCTACATCAAAATGTGGATACATTAAACATAAGAGTCTAGCCCTAGATGGTGTGGCTCAATGGATTGAGCACCGGCCTGCAAACTAAAGGGTCACAGGTTCGATTCCCAGTCAGGGCACGTGCCTGGGTTGTGGGCCCTGTCCCCAGTTGGGGGCGCTCAAGAGGCAACCATGCATTGATGTTTCTCTCCCTCTCTTCCTTCCCCTTTCTCTAAAAATAAATAAATAAAAATTAAAAAAAAAACTTAAGGGTCTATGTTTTAATAGAATTATTATTTTTAATTAGCTATATGCAGTTTTTTCTTTATTTTTTAAGTATATTGATTATGCTGTTACAGTTGTCCCAATTTTCCCCTTTTCCCCCTTCTGTCCAGCACCCTCTTCCCTCCAGCAACCCCCACCCCTGTTAATTCATGTCTGTGGGTCATGCATGTAAGTTCTTTGGCCTCTCCCTTTCTCGTACTATTCTTAACATCCCTCTGTCTATTTTGTTCCTACCAATTAGGTTTCTTAGTCCCTGCTCCATTTTCCCTTTCTCCCCTCCCCCTCCCAGCTGATAACCCTTCAAATGCTCCCCACACCTATGATTCTGTCTGTTCCTGTTCTGGTTATTAGCTTAGTTTGTTTTGTTTTTGTTTTCATTTTTTAGATTCAGTTGCTGATAGTTATGAGTTTGTTGTCATTTTAATGTTCATAGTTTTGATCTTCTTTTTCTTTAATAAGTCCCTTTAACATTTCATATAATAAGGGTTTGGTAATGATGAACTCCTTTAGCTTTACCTTGTCTGGGAAGTGCTTTATCTGTCCTTTCATTCTAAATGATTGCTGGATAGAGTCTTGGTTGTATGTCCTTGCTTTTCATTGCTTTGGGTACTTCTTGCCTACAAAGTTTCTTTTGAGAAATCAGCTGATAGTCTTATGGGAACTCCTTTGTAGGTAACTCTTCTGTTCTCTTGCTGCATTCAAGATTCTCTCTTTATCTTTAATATTTGGCATTTTCATTATGATATGTCTTGGTATGGTCCTCTTTGACTAACACTATTTGACCTGCCTTGGAGATCCCCTAGAGTCTCTGTTTCACCAGACTTACAGAAGCTGCCTTTCCATGTGAATGGCTGGTTTTGGCTCATGCTTCACAACTCCCTAAATCCTATTAAAACAACCAACAGCTGGCTCAGTGAGCTCCTAGCCCAGCACAAGTAGCAGCCATCTCAGATTGCTTTATAGCTCAGACAGGGTGCCCCAAGCAAAACACAGATGGGGCTGATATTGGTCTGCACCATCCAGGAAACCCCACGGCTGGTGCAACCAGTGGACAGCTACGGACCACACTGGAGCACCACCACTCTGCCCCTGAATAGCTGATCCTCCATGGAGGGCAGAGGTTAGTGGTCAGTGGTCATAGCCCATTTCTGCAGCTCTGGTCAGGGTAAATCCCTCCTACTGATCTGCCAACAGCAACCAAGGCTCAACTACAATAGGAGGTTGTACTCAGCCCACATGAAGGATGCATCTTGAGTACCCAGTTTAGGTGATAGGGGAGGCTGTGCCACTGGGCCCTACAGGACACCCACTACATTAGGTCACACTACCAAGGCACATAGTCAAAGCAGCTCTATCCAATAAATAGAAACAAACATAGGGAGGCTGCCAAATTGAGGAAATATGGCTCAAATGAAAGAACAGTACAAAACCCCAGAAAAAGAGCTAAATGAAACAGAGATAGCCAACCTATCAGATGCAGAGTTCAAAACACCGGTGGCCAGGATGCTCAGAGAAATGACAGAGTACAGCCAAAAAATAAAAGAAGAAGTGAAGATTATGCAAAGTGAAGTAAAGAAAAATATACAGGGAACCAACAGTGATGGGAAGGAAGCCAGGATTCAAATCAGCGATTTGGAATAAAAAGAAAAAAGTAAACATTCTCCTGGAGCCAAAGAGGAAACATGAAATGAAAGAAATCAGGAGAGGGTTAGGAGCATCTGGTACAGGATGATTCTTAAAATTATTCTAATTAAATATGCAGTGTTGACCAAGTTATCAAAGGTAGAGCTAATATATCTGATGAAAACAGAAGAGATTGCTAAGTTAAACACTCATCACTACAGGACTGCAGTATTGGTGTGGTCCTTAAATATTATTTATTCTAAAAAATAAATAGAGACTGTTAATGAAGGGGAAAAAAAAGATACCTCTGGCTTATTATCCTGGGATTAATTAGCTCCCCTGAAAATCAAAATTAGATCATTCCCCTCTGCAAACCTGATTTGTTGCTCACTCCCATCATGGATACCAGGTAAACATATTCAAATACAATGTATCGTCCTGGGCCATGTCACACATTGGGGGCTTGGAGTCGCTGTATTATAATAAAAAGCCTACCAGGTGGTTCTCAAGCACACCAAAGTCTGATAATGACTACTCTGAGCCCATAAGACCTCCTGTCACTCTCAATGTATTTGAATCGATGACTCCACTTAGATCATTCTGATGATTTTACACTGAACTAGTAATTTTGAAATGCCATGACTGCTTTGAAATACTACTACTTTTTCACTGCTCAGAAATCGTTTAAACGGATAAGACAGAAGAGTAATCTATGTGGTGAGGTTTGTATGTGCAGGTTAGGAGTATAGCGGGACAGTCCCTACTATATTCTTGTCTGTGCCCCTAGCGCCTGGCACAAAGCCTGAGGCATGGCAGGTGTCCAGTAAAATGTATGGAACGAATTAATGTATTGGAAAGCCAGTGACTTCCCTGTCAATAGGGAAATTGTGGAGGTAAGTCTTAGCTCCTGAAATGAAGCCTTGAATGCTCCCAATAATAAACTCGGCAGTCTTTTCCCCATGGGGATGGGAAGCAATGCCGTTACAGGCTTTCTGTAAGAGGCCAGGGATCTGTACATACATCAGTGTAGCAGGGAGGGGGCTTGCCATGGCTGGAACTAGGTAGATGGGCTGGTCTTTTGTTTCTTCCGTGTGCAGGGTCGCTGCCGACCTCTAGATGGTGCTGCTGGCCCACAACTAAGCGGCCGCAGAACTCCAACTCCCAGGCAGAGGCGAGAGTTCTGACCTCTGAGGATCCGTCTCTGCGTTTGTGTCTCTGCCTCTTGCCAGTTTGCAGGAAGCTGCGTTTTAAAGCGCTTCCACTTGGCCAATTCCAATCACCTTTCCTTCCTACTCTCGCCTCATTATCTTTGATTTCAAATTAAGGAGACTCTTTTTAAGATATTCTTAATAGAATTTCTAATTAGGTTTATGCTCCTTTTATTTGTGGTATGCATAATGGAAAAGCAGAGCTAACATTCACGTTAGGATATAAAAGCGCTGCTTCCACCTGGAAATAGTCCCTGTTGCGCTCCATACTTATGGAACTCAATACTTACACACTCCATACGTAACTTTGTCCACAACCTATGCTCTTTCTGAGCCCAGCTGCAGTCATTTGAAAAGGAACCAGCTTAATGCTAAACATATAGTGTTAGTGAAACAGTAACGCTCAGGGACAAGGGGCTGAAAAATCTGTGGCCTGGGCACACCTGCTTTCCCTCTCATTCCCAGGACAGACTCCAATATTTGTTCATGGTATTCCTCCCCAATCAGCTAAACCTGGGATCCCAATTCATTCCCAACTTAGAAATGAGATCAATACGTGTCTGCAGATACTTTAAGTCAGCCACGAACCCTGATCCAGGGTAGTGCTAGAAAAAAATTTAAAGTTTGTAAATGGTAAGTAAAAATAAAGAAGGGTTTTGAGTATGAGGGGACCAGAAACTTAGATTTGCTGAATCTAGAAAGATTCTGAAGTTCAGCAAGAGTCTTGAGGAAAGACCCAGGCCCGTAGCTGCAGTCCAGGCACATGAAAGAGTGAGGTCCCAGCAGGAATCGTTCACAGACAATCCTGTTTTCTCCTCCTCTGGCCCTTTACCTGGGACACACAGGAAAAGACCCATTCCTGATCAATAGCATTCCCAGAGATTTTTACTCCAAAGGAACATTGTAATCAAATGACTTAATCTAGAATCACATTTTATTAAGGGGGCTATCTTATTTCCCTCCCTTCCCTTCCCATTTGCTGTATTAAACAATAGAAGTTACAGAATATTTACATGTAAGTTGACACTCTTACGTGCTTGCTATGCTCTCAGATAGAAACGGGCAAAAAGCATCCTGAGCATCCTCAGGCCACAGGGAAGGCTCTGCATTCTGCCCTTGAGGTCCCACCACTCCATCTGTGTGCTGCCCTAAGGGTTTCAGGGGCATCACTAATTTTTCACTCACAGACCTGCTCATCCCATTGCCACTGTGTGCTGGGCTCAATTGCTCATTGTCACTCACTGATTAGAACGCTGGGGTTTATAAATGGCGGATGCAAAAGAAGAAATTAGACCAAGGCCATTCCTCACAGGAATCTAGTTGCTTGACTCCTGGGTAATCAATCTTCTGTGGGGTACCCCCTGTCCACTTACTGTAGGGATTTTTAAAGCAACCTTCTACACTGAAAACTGGACAGAATTTTGTGTACGTTCAGTAGTACAATGCAGCTGAAATATCGCTTTTTTCATGACAGTATAAGTATCTAATTTCCTCTACAATGGTCCTTTCTGTGGAAACTATAATATAATGTTTGATTCAAATTCTCCAAACTGACATACTAAAAAGACTACCTAGGAAGCGTGGGTGTTAAAATATCAAGTTTCTCACCACTCAAACATGCAAGCAGGTTCATGTCCATTCATTGCTCATGCGCAAAACTTTAGACAGAACCAGTGCTGTTTACCCTATTGCATCCATACAGCTGGACCAGTGTGCAGAGCTAACGCTGTCTTTAAACATTGTCTACGTAAGGACCTCCTCTTGAGAGGCAAGGGAGACAGGTCATGAAATGAGGAGAAGGAGAACTGAGTTTGACCCACATTATTCCCCCATCCCCTTAGGAGTAGGAACCGTGTCTGTGGACACCGAGCGCACAGCAAAGCCCCGCGCACAAAGGAGGTGCTCATACATAACGATTACAGCAGGAACAGCGTTCCTACAACCCTGAAGGACTTGGGAAGCGGGGACTAATTTGTCTAAAAGGAAGGAGGACTCTGAGAGAAAGAAAAAGTTGCATTGATGAGTTTAGGTTTCCAAAGCCTACTTATTTCGGTTGGTATTGATCTATCAGCCCAACGTTTGGCAAAACTGTCTGAGATTTGGCAGATGAGTTCTTCTCAGGTATATGTGAATAAATATGTCATTTTATATTTAATTCAATGATGGAAAAGAGGAATGATTTTTTTTTATTTTTACAAATACAGGTGGGACAGAAGTTTACAGTTATTCATATGGAAAATAATCTATAGTTAATAAATAATAACACAAGAATAAACTCTGTGTTTCACATACTTAAAACTATAAACCTATTTTTATCATATCTTGTAATTTAAAATTTAGCCTCAGAAACTAATGTAGGTTCAACAAATTATAAGACTCTTTTACAAGATACATTTTTAAAAAATTCCCCTTCTTACAAAAATTAATATGCATGTCCTGTCTTTAATAAATAAGTAAGGTTTTATGGGGATCCCCCTCATATATATTAACCTCTGCATGTAGCTGACAATATCAACTTGCTTTGAAAAAATATATATAAATATGCTTTGTCCTTTCTTCTGTATATTCTAAAAGAAATTATTGTGGAAAGTAAGATATATACTTTCCCATAGAAATGCATTCATTCTCCAGGGTCACAAGTTCTCAGACTAGCAGAGACCCCCTACAGTGAGAGTAAAGAGTTAGATTTAAGGTCTAATAACAAACTCATTTAGAAACTTGATAACCACTACTTTCTGAAATAGGGATACTTTCGGAAGAAAAGTCTAATTTTCTGAAAAAGACTATGAAAGGAGATCTAAAGGAGAAAAGTGCTAACAGGGCTGAACAGATTCCTGTAAATTCTTACTGCAAACGATGACTCTAAATTCTATGAAATTGAATTAAAAACCAGTAGAAGTTCAAATTTCCAGAGCATGGCCCATTGCAAACGTTCTTTGGAACAGAAAAGGTTCTATGGTTTAGATTTACTTTCAGGAGAAAGGTGAAAAGCCAAGAGGCCTGGTTGTGGGGAAGGTATTTAATAATTATCTTAAAAATTTAAAAGAAAGAGAAAAAACTTGAAACATTAACCCATCATTCAGCTCACTTCCCTGTGTGCTAATCACCGATGTTCACACTGATTGCAGGCCTTGCAAAGGCCTGAGGATCTCAGGAAGATTGAATTCCACTCATTAGACTGTAGCTAACAAGCCAAGAGGATGTCCTAATAAATGTAACAACGATTTTCAATAAGTTGCTTTGTGACCTTAGAAAATTCACTTAACTTCTCTGCACCCCCGTTTTAATATTTGTCAAATTAAGTGATTGAAAGGAATAATCTAAAGTCCCTCAGATAACTAAATGTCAATGGTTTTTAAGATGTATCAAAAAAAAAATCTTCAGATCAAAAATGTCCTTTCAACCAGAAAATTAAATTACTGAAGTACTCCTCAGATCCATCAGTGGTTCCTCAAATCCTATACAGATGACTCTGAACCATAGCCAGATGTGGGTATTATTGGTAATGCCCACAATGCTATCAGCAAAGCATTGACTAGGAGTCAGACCAGGCAGAGAAGGGTCAAACTCTCAAAGGTTTCTTTCTACTACTGCCTGTGCCAGTCAGAAGCCTGCAACTGCAGGGCTCTGGATTTATAGAAAGCTTTGGCTCTGAAGATGTGAAAAATGCACAGAAAATTAAGTACTAAATCAGAGGAAGCTAGGGGTGCAGGGAGGGGTAATAGGAGGAAGGTCATTGCACTAGGCTTCTTATGGGAAAACAGTAGGTTCTTATAGAAGTGGCTACCATTCTGTCTTTTACATTATTTTTTTTGTCTTTTATTTTTTGGTTTTTCAATTACAGTTGTCCCATTTCTGTCTTTTAAATTTTTGCTGCTTTTTTATTTCAAGAAAAGAACAAGTATCTGTTTTTTAAGATTCAAACAATATAGACTGTAGACTAACACTCCGTCTTTCAGACCACACAGCTCTGGCCCATTTGACTGACCATGCTATATAGGTAGTTATAGTTTGGTATCAAACAATTAAAAAATATTTTACTTATGAATACACACATGCATGCGTATGCACACACTATATATGTCGTCGTCGGCAGCCGTCCGTCTTGAGAGACGATGGTGTAGCTTCTTAAGAGTCTATCTGCACCGCCGAGAATGGCTGTGCAGTCCGACTCGGGAATGACACGGTATCTGTCTCCTCCCGTGTTGAATCGACATCTTGCGATGACGCTGGAGTGTCCTCTCCAGTGAAGCTGAAGCTACAGAGCCTGGGCAGGGTGATATGGAGGGTCTGCTGTTGCCCATGCAGCAGACCCCCCCTCTCTTCGCAGCTGAAGGGTCCAAGGGAAAGACGGAGTCAATACAGCTTGGCTTCAGGTGCGCCGCAGGAGTTGCCGGTGTTGACTACAACGTCAAACCGCCTTAGGGACTCCGGCTCCGGATTTTCTGTCGGGGTTTACTCCCTTAGCCTTTCCCCTGAAGAGGTATGCCGCAAGGCAGCGGAGGTTTTTTGGAGTCAGAGTTTTCCTTCTCTGATGTGCCCTGACTGGAAGATCGAACCGGTGACACTTAGCTCGCAGGCCGACGCTCAATCCACTGAGCCAAACCAGCCAGGGTATGAGGGCTAATCTAACACTAATACAGTACATAAACAAAATCATACGTTCAATCTCATAAGGTGGTTTGAATTTCTTAATTAACACATCTTTGAAATCTTTACACAATGGTATGTGTAGATTGGCCTCTGGTAATGCTGACATAAAATCCCATTGTATGGATGCACTTGAATTAACTGTTCCTCTAAAAATTCCTTGAGTTAGTTTGGTCTTTGCTACTTTTATAACCCATGTTCCTATTTAACATTCATAGTTTATAAACAGTTCCTAATCCTTTTTAGAACTAGATCAGGTGTGACTTTTAAATAAGTAAATAATAACATCCCTTCCCTGGACATACTACATGTTACAGAAGAAAAGCACATTCTTTATCTTGGACTTGAAGAAGGTGGCCTACCTCTCTGAGGCTTGTCTTTTTCATTACTGATTGTGCTCCGTGAGAGAATTAATTCCTATCAGGGTCCTTTCCCTCATCTACAAAATGATATAATTGTTTTGTATGAAAGTATAATAAAATACTTTAGATCGTTTTTGATTAAGTATATATTTACATTTACATAAGAGCAACCAAACTCTGCTCCTTGGAGTCTGTTCAGTGCTGAACGAAGCAACTCCCAAGCCAGGACTGTTGTTGGAATTCAGACGGTCTTAGAGGGTGGGGTGCTTCTCATCCTGTCTAGGAGTCCAAAGCCAAAGACACACTCCCATACTGTTTCAGACTCAGGGCATCTCAGCAGAGAAGTATTCCAGGGCCCATCAACAGAATTAAATTGGTATACCTGGTATGCCCTGCCAGCTACAGAATCCCGAAGAGGATGTTCCTTCAGAAACATTCTCAAATGCATTTCCTTGTTCATCTTCAAATTGGTAGGGAAATTTTTGATGGGGATTTAGTAGAAGTATTTCCAAGGCCTGGAAGGAATCTACCCTAAACTTTATAGAACGTGACCAAATAAATTTGCATCAGAAAAACAAGTCCGGTGGTATGAGTTTTTAAAAAGGAAGAACAAAGACTTGATATAATTTCTTTATACCCCAGAAACAACAAAGTAAAATTAAGAAATCGTAAGTAAACAAAGCTCAGGATTATGGAAAATGCTTTTGCTACATTACCAAGTTTATGTTTTTTGATCAATAAGTTATTTTTTCTTATTTTTATTTCCATGGGAGGGTAGTTTTGTAGCTTGAAGCACATATTGGAATCCTAAATTACTTTTCCTTAAAAATGGTAAAATCTTATTGATATGAATACTTTATATTCAGGCCTTCTAAGACCAATCTGACTGCTCGCTTGAATCTTTTCACCCACCTGCCATATTTATATATACATAAATGGAAATTCTATTATTTTCCACCTCTCATAGCAGCTTGGAAATTGCACAACTTACTTTAGCGTGTTTTGGTCTTTAATAAGTAAGCCTGGGAATTGAGGAATAATCAGTAATGGTTATCTGCCTTTTCCTATTTAAGAGCAATAATGGTGCTCACTCATTCTGAACAAGACCGTTAATTAATCATTGTGGCCATGCAGGCTGACGTCCCAATGTTATTGTCATTGAAGCATAGCAGTAATATAAACTCCTGCTTAGGTGCTTTTGTTCTGTGAAACAAATCTTTGCGTTACAACCATTCCTAATCATTTATTAAAAGTATAACACTGGGCCATTATCATACTTGATTGTGATGTTTTGAAGCCATTTATTTGTTTTATCTACTTGCTAGCACAAATTTAATTTGCTAGAATTTTTAGGCATGCAATGGATTTGGTAGGAGAGGAAGAGGGAAGCTCTCTATACAAATACACTATTAAAAAGTGAAAATAAAATTTAAAACAAAAATTAAGAAATATGATAGAAAATTAATCTGAATGTCCAGATTGGTTAGTCAATGGACACTTAGCATAAGATAAAGTGTTGGTATTGTTCAGGTGGAGAACACAACCCAAAAGAAACAACTAATAATATTGAGTTAGCCATGTTATCTGAAACAAATGGAACTTTCTGTTGACTTGAAAGAAATGTTTGCGTCCAACTTGGAAGTTGAAGTAATAGCCTCATTTACTTGAATGTTAGTATCTGTGAATAACTCAAGTGAAATTACTATTCTATAGTTTCCTGGGACCTACATCTCCCAAGAAATATAACTTTTTAAGAGACTTTTCCTAACCAGGTACAAATGGTCGCTTCCTTATTCATACTCCAAAACAGGAAGTCTTATGTTTTTACTGTTTATCGTATTACAGTTGTCCCAATATTTGCGCCTTTGCTCTCCTCCACCCAGCCTAACAACTGCTCTCAAAGTCATTCCCCACACTGTTGTTCATGTCCATGGGTCATTCATACATGTGCTTTGACTAATTCCTTCCCCTTCTCAGGACTAATTATTTATCAAGAAACACCACGCAGTCCTGAATACTTATGAGAAATATGTGCCACTCACATTCTCCAAAGCAGCAAAAGAACAAGATGCAATTTCCTGGTGCTTTTCCTTAAGTACACGTTGATGAAGGCTTGAACGGGGTCTAATGCAGGTTATGAAGAATGTAATATTGCTCATTGTTAAAGACCTAGAACAGAACTAATACAGTCAAACATATGTTGTCTTTTTGAAGCAGGCACCTAGGAAGGCTGCAGACTTACTCCAAAATATGAACTCATCTCAGAACTCTGGAACTTCCCCTTAATGTCCTCTCAGCGGTCCAATCAATCAGATCATTCTATTTTCACCCAGAAGACTAGAAACATTTTTCCAAGCAGAGATAGTTCGGGAGAGATTCACTACCACACTTTGAAATTGGACCACATTTTTAATCAAATGTAGATTCATTTGACTTAGCAAAAAAAGGAAAAAGGACTCATAGGCAGGGACAGCAGTGTGGTGATTGCTGGGGGGAGGGGGCTATAAGGAGACTAAATGATAATGGAAAAATACAATAAAGATTAAGTTAAAAAATAAAGTACTCAGCTATAGTGAAAAAATAAAAACATAGATTTGCTCACCTATTCTATCATTTACTGCCTATAAACTTGCAAAGTTACTATGAGTGACTAAATAAACATTTCCCTAAATTAATACAAGGTAATTTTACTCCTTAATAGAAAATCTCTCCTTGGCAACACTGACCCTAAGTTTTCTGTAGTACTAAAAATAAAATCGGCTAATCTATGAAAATACTATTGTCACCGAGAACCCTTATTCCTCCCTCCCCTCATCTAATCATGCATTGGGTGCCTACCATATGCCATGCACTGTATTTGGCAAACTTAATACAAAACAGACATTTCCTGTCCTCTCAAAATTTATAGTCTCACAGAAAAATGAACAAGTAACCAGATAATATGAATACTTTCTGATTAGAGCTATAGCAGAGGGAAGCAAAGGATGTGTGAGACTAACAAGAAGAAGAGAAGAAGAGAGAGTTTAAGAAAGGTTTCGTAGAAGTAATCATATCACCTTTAATGGACTGAATGTTTATGTCCCCACACGATTCAAATGTTGAAATCCTACCTCCCAAAGTGCTGGGGCTAGGAAGTAGGGCCTTTTGGTGGTAATTAGGTCATGAGTGTGGAGCCCTCATGCCTGAGGTTAGAAACCTTATAAAAGAGACCCCAGAAAGCTCTCTTGCCCTCTCTCTGACATTAGGATACAGGAAATCAACAATCCACACACCAGAAAATGACCCCAAGCAATACCAAGTTATGCTGGCATCCTGCTCTTGGACCTCCAGCCTCCAGAACTGTGAGGAATGATTGTCTGATGTTTATAAGCCCCCCAGTCTACTGTATTTTATATGATATCCAACATGGACTAAGACACCGCCTCATGGTCAGGTGAAGAAATTAAGGTCTAAATAGAAGAATGAATTAATACAAAATTGAATGACCTCCCACAGGTTTTAGCTGTGAGTTATTTTAACACAGATTTCTATATCTTTGTGACCACTTTATATGAGGAAAGCCTAGACATTCTGCTTTGTCAAGGGAAGATTCAATTTAAGCCTATTGTCATGAAGTAGCTGTGGTTATCCACTCCATTCCCTCTGAGAAGGGTAGCAGCTTAGAATATAAATGATCTAGTTTGGTCTTTTAGTCGATGATACAACGTGTGGTCTCTGAGACACATGCCCAAGATGCACTCATGAAAATATAGAATTAGGAATGATGGTTTCAAGGTCAATAGTCGTGGGCCTCAAAACTCTCACATTTACTGGTTGTGGTCAAGTTATTGAACTTCTGAACCTCAGTTACCTCATGTATGTAACGGATTGGGGGAAGGGGTGTGGTATTTACCTGACAGGTGTGTTTTGAAGGTTGGCTCTGTCAATGTCTGTGAAATCTGTAGTCCAGTGCCTAATAACTAAGTATACATTAGCTACTATTACAGTGTTAGCTATTTGTCCCCAGTGTCTTTCCATAGTCATATGCATGGAGAGAAACAGAACATAGGACTGAAAGGCCTCCTCAGGAACCAGACTATGGAAGTTTGAACCTCAGTTCTTCCAGGTCTGCATTTAAAACCTTGGGCCAATTACTAAACCTCTTGGTGTCTAGTTTCCTCATCAGTGAAAAAGATATATTGATATTAAGTCTCCCTCATACAGTTATTGATAGTGCTGAATGCTATATAGAGAATATTCAGAGCAGTTCTCACAATAAAGGAACTGCTGTCATGATTACCGCCATCACCATCATCATCATCATCACCATTATCACCATCATCATCATCATCTTTCTTCTTCAGTCTATTTTGTGCTAATTTTTGAAGCCATTACAAACTTCCTCGGGACCTAAAAACCCTACATATTTGTATCATTATTGCTAGTGATATTTTTGCCAAGTTTTATGCTTGGTATGAATGCCCAGTCAGTTTTATCTAACATTGAAGCTATACTTTTGCCTTTTGTTACACTGGACCTTCACTAAACATTTCTGGGATGTAGCTTCCTGACAAAAAAAAAAAAAACCTTGCATTTACAAAAATATTCACCCCTTTTATATTCTACTTTAGTACTCTTAGGAATTATTAACAAATAAGATGACTGTTGAAAAATAAAGTACCAAGAAGCACCCACTCGATTCATTAATGGTGTTTTGACTCCTGGAAAACGCTCAGAAGTACTGAGAGAAACAGAAACATCTGTTTTTCAGCCTCTCAGTTTTCAATTCATTAATCAAAACCCCACATAATGAATTAAGTACTCCACATCATACATATCATAGCACAAACATTCTACTGCCATGAAAGTTTAACAAAATAACTCATGAATGAAAACATAATTACAGTAGGTCAACAAAAATAAAATTCCAAAGACACACTGTCCTGAGCCTCAGCAAGAACAGACGGACACCATCACGGCCTATTTGCAAAGTAATTTAATTGTACCCTTTTTGAATACAGAAAAATAGTGAAAGTTCATAGTTTTGTTTTGTTTTTTTTTTTTTTCCCAATGAAGACTTCTAGAACCTAGTTCTAAATAATTTTAATATCGTCTACCCTACTGGAAGCCTTTTGGAAAGTCAGTGGCCTAGGACAGGCTAATTGGCATATTATTTCTTCCTTTTTGTTGTATTTTCAACATAATATTTCAACCCACTGCATGTGCCTCCACCTCTCCCACATCACTTCTCTTTTTTCCAGTCTTTACTCGTTTCACCAGGTGAAAACGCCAAAGTTGGTAAGACACTCCCTCTGGCACCTGTTGCCGTCATACCTCCACTCCTAGTCAGAATTAGGCCAGGGTCCTTGGTGGCCAGGTGGATTTGTCAGTTATTCATCCTGATTTTTCACAGAGCTGCACGAAGGTTGAGTTTGCCTATTCAGAGACGGCTTCATGTCTTACACTTTTGTGTAGTTCTTGACTCACTTTCACCCCACTCCACAGCAAGGAACGATAAGTTCTTGGTGTACAAGAAATATTGCTGAACAAGTAAATTAATGGCTGTGAAATAAGAATGATGCTCGACAGTAGAGTCCAGCACCACATTACATACAGAAACTATTCCAAGGTATCCTTACATTCCTAGGCAATATTATCATGGTTTTATTACAATCTTGCTTTTGCAGACACTGCAGTGCTTGTCCTAAAAATTGAAGTTGTCTTCAGTTCTGTCTCTCTCTTATACACACACACACACATGCACACACTCACATATACTGAGGTGGGGGACCGGGAAAGAAAGAGAGAGAAACTTGCCAATAACACCCTTATGATACTGTCTTTGAAAGAAAGACAACCCCATTAAATTGCTTTTGAAAGAAAGGCACAAAGTGAGTTAGGTATGCTGAACAGGTGCATATCAAAGGCAGACTTTTCCCTGCTACCATTAACTACATGAAAGCTTTTGGGAGTTATTCCTTTGCTCATTTTAGTGGTTTCCATAATGAGATGAGAAGACAGAAACTCTGGCAACTCTTGGATCTATCTGTAGCTGCTACATTCAGAGAGCCACTCTGCAACGGAATGATGTTTCTGTTTGAAAACCCTGAATATCCAGATGCCTGACGTGACCAGTAGTAGTCACTCCTATCTTGTCTGGGTGACATCTAGTGCCTTGTCTAATCACACACACACACACACACACACACACACGTCTATCTACATATGATGTAAACAGTAGCCAACAACAAAGAATCTGGCCAACTCACCAGGTACCTTCTGGAGTGTCTCCTGAATGCTGAATTAAATTTGTACTTTTAGGCTTACATTTGTCTCCTTTCTTTGCTTTATTTTGGCATCCCAAGTAAATAAATCTTGATTTGTAACCAAGATTGACTTCGTTCTTGGTATTTTCTATAAACAAGGTTTTGTGTTACCCCCAGCTGCATCTCCTTTCCATCAGTATAGTTTACTAACAGAGCATTAGAGCTGATGTCAGTATCTGGATAATTTTGAGAGAAACAGGATCACGAAGAAGGGTGGAAAAAATGTGTGTGGATACTTTAGTGTGTTGGAAGGAGTGCAAAAGCAAGAGAGAAACAGTTTCAAAAGGCAGCAATGAGTTTTCATGACGGAAGGACGTTGCCTTTCTCAGTTGAGGTGCCAATGAGGAGATAGAATTCAGAGATACTAGGTGGAATTTTGCATATATTGATCTGTATGGGTAGTTCTTGGTTTTTGTAAATCATTATTTTTAACAATACTTTGAATATTTTCATGTAAGTTCAAATTTGCATCAATGATTGAATTCCTTTGCATGACTTGTTGCTTATTGTTGAACATCTATCCTGAATAAGAATGTGTTAGTTACATGAGTTTTCCCTTCTGGATCAAGTAGAGGTTTATAAATGGCTTCCAAGAAACCCCAGCTCAGAAGAGTAAACTTGTAGAGATCTTGCATACAAAGTTCTCCTTACGATAAGGTAAGAGTTATATATCCTTCACCCTCTTGACACAATACAAGAAAATGAATGACATACATACTTGTCTAAGTCCCCACGATCTGTAGTCTAGACTTATGACTGCTTAGTTGTTATAATTACCATAGGATCCAAGTTTATACTTGAAATTGTCCCCATTTTGACAATACAGTAATTATATGATTACTCTAATCACCTATACATATTATATCTCCCAAAATTATGCTTTTAAGTATAGAGCATGCACAAAGATATGGAGCACAGATTAGCTACATTAGTATACCCCCGGAAGAGGTTGTGTGGAAAGCAGATTTCTAAATCTCAGAAATGTTTATCTGATTAGGTCTACATCAATTTGTACTCATCCAACTAATATTTATTGAACATATCACACCAGGTGCTCTTCTCAGTGCTGAAAACTAAACAGTAAACAGGACGAGTTCATATGCACTCTTGGTTGTTCTGCTAACTAAAAGTGAACTTTTAAGGAAATCTATCAAAAGCAAAGGTAAAAAGAGGAAGGAGAAGAAAAGAAAAAAAAAAACATGTCACACTTGAAAATGGTATTGGAGATTATTAGCCCAGTTCTCTCATACAAAAAGAAAGTGTAGGTTTGAAATATAATAATAATTACAGCAAGCACAGCAATATTATTTATGGAGTGATTCCATTGTTCTGTGCACTGTCCTAACGTTTTTATATTCATATGGCCTTCATTATCACTAAAACAAACCAGGGAGATATGATCACTAGCCTCCTTTGGTTGGTGGGCAAATTGAACACAGATGTATTAAGGAGCGTGTTCAAGGTCATAGAAATAAAGAACAGTGAAGCCGCATGTTGCCCGTGCAGCCTGATTTCAGAGCCTGTGTTCTTCCCCAGCACAGGCAATCCTGTTTCCCTCTTTTGCCCTCATCAGTCAAAGAACTACATTACAGTTAGAACCCAGGGCTCTTGACTCCTGGGACTATTTTCTTTCTGGTCTATTATGTTTCCTCAAGTGAAGCATCATCAGAGTTATTGCCACACTTATGCCACTGAACTTCTTACTTCTTTAAGTGAGGGAATAAATTCTAACATCTCTGGCAGCAACAGTTAACCAATTTATTTAAATTCATCTCTTAATTCATTGATATCCCAAGGCACCTGCTTTAAGAAATATACACTGTTTGACTGTTATGGTGAATTTGAAAAACATTAACATATTTTATGGGTATAGTTATATATAAATTTTAAATAGCGAAGTAAGATATATAGCCAGCAAATGCTGGTAAAGGTTTTAAATGCTATGTGTCTCCCTTGAGACCAAAGAAATCTGTCCAAAATCCATACAAAAGTAGCAGCTGAACAACTCCTGTTGGAGGAGAGGTGATTTTTAGTTTAAGCTTTATTGCACCTTTAGATTTGTAACCTCTGGGTTGGCAGGGTGTTTGCATTAAGAGACAGTTAATCTTGGCAAGCATATATGCAGGATTTAAATTAGGTGATTGTGAAGTAATTGAAAATTAGATGTATAGGCCAACGATTTGTAGAGAGCACTTGCTGTGTATGTCAGATACCATGCTTTATTGTGTTTTGCTTTTGCTCTTACACACACTAAATAGCAATTTATTAATTTTTACACATATTTCATAAGGAATTATTGCTAGTTATCAATATGAGAACACTGAGGGTCGCTCTCCAAAGACACTGGTGTAATAAGTGACATTTTCAGGATTTGAACTCAGGTTTCAGTAATCCCACATGACACATTCAATTCTCCACTAATTGTTTACCCTTTAATAAGCTTCTAATGGAGGATTGATGCATCTACTTATCTGCTTATTTTCTAACTTTTATCATGTGGAGAATAGAAAACAATAGCACAGCAACTGTATACAGACTGAGAAAACCAATTGTCTCTGAAACTACGGAGAAGGGGTCACTTTGGGACTCTGAGACAATGTTTTTTTTTTTTTTTATCCTTTAGAATTTCCTTTTGTTATTTTTTCTATTCAAATGATACTAACACAGGAGTGTTAATATATGTTGGTTGATTTCTCTCTGTTTCAAGAAAGTCTATTTTTTGTTTGAATCTGAATCTGTTTTATTTTTTAATATCTGTGCAACAGTATATATAAGGTATTAATTCTGAGCTTAGTTTTCTCATTTGTAAAATGTGAGTACTAATCATTCATATAAGTTCATTGAGTAATGGAGATAAATTGAAATGTTTCATATGAAATGCTTAACAGCATCAAACACATAATATGTGTTCAATAAAAGTTGGCTAGACTTATTTTCAAAATAATACTTTATATATATATGTTACATATATATTTCACAATCACAAAGCCCTATATGTACAGAAATAATTCTATACTGCTTGTGCATATATTTAAACTATGCATTAAGAATTTTAAAAAATCTAGTCTGTTGACTTCCAGATGCATTGACATCATACATTTGAAAATAGTGTTAGATGCACTTACTTTTTATTTGTGTGAGGATTACCAATATGTGTGAGTCCTTCAGTGTCATTATTGGATGGCAAGTCCTGAGGAGTGTAACCAAGTATTAATGGATATCTTTCTTTATTCGGGAGGCATACAGGAGGCAGCAGGCCCATAGGTGATAAAACGAGAGAATTTCAATGAGCAGCATTGGGGAATCTCATGGGATCACAAACCAACCATCTGTTCAAGAGGGAACGAATAGATGAAAAGACAGTTTATGGCCACCAATTCAATATTTTATGCAAATACCTGAGTTAATTTATGACTTGAGTATTCAAAACATACCCAAATATTATACGTATGTTTATTCACAAAGGCATGTATTTCAAGGTACCATTTCAATGTAAGCAAATATTATTGACAAAAATGAAAAATATATAACAGTTCAATATCATATAAATTGTATTACCCTGTGTCAGATGCCAAGCTACTCTTTTATCACCTGCAACAGGTAGATGTTAGATCTCGATATTACAAATAAGGAAATAAGCATTACTTTCTATATCTACTTCCTTATGGTGTAATTTATTCTAACTTCATACCCAAGACTTAGGAAAAAGTAATAAACAAGTCCTAGTTCTTTATAAATTGGCAGTGTATGCTAACATAATTGAAATAATCGTCGGCAGCCGTCCGTCTTGAGAGACGATGGTGTAGCTTCTTAAGAGTCTATCTGCACCGCCGAGAATGGCTGTCCAGTCCGACTCGGGAGTGACACGGTATCTGTCTCCTCCCGTGTTGAATCGACATCTTGCAATGACGCTGGAGTGTCCTCTCCAGTGAAGCTGAAGCTACAGAGCCTGGGCAGGGTGATATGGAGGGTCTGCTGTTGCCCATGCAGCAGACCCCCCCTCCCTTCGCAGCTGAAGGGTCCAAGGGAAAGACGGAGTCAATACAGCTTGGCTTCAGGTGCGCCGCAGGAGTTGCCGGTGTTGACTACAACGTCAAACCGCCTTAGGGACTCCGGCTCCGGATTTTCTGTCGGGGTTTACTCCCTTAGCCTTTCCCCTGAAGAGGTATGCCGCAAGGCAGCGGAGGTTTTTTGGAGTCAGAGTTTTCCTTCTCTGATGTGCCCTGACTGGAAGATCGAACCAGTGACACTTAGCTCGCAGGCCGACGCTCAATCCACTGAGCCAAACCAGCCCGGGTCAATTGAAATAATAGATACAATAATATATCAGTCTATGCATGTCCTTTACATGCAACATCTCATGCCAATTTCTCAAAGATATTATCTTTGAGATATTATATTATTTTATAAAAGAAGCAACTAGAGCACCTTTTAATCAAGTTGCCTTGTTTGCAGTGATGTCTTCAGTTCTGTATAGACATCGTGTTAGATGGTATAGAACATGGATCTTAAATTCATAAGCCTTGGGCCTAGTTACTTCTCACCATTCTGTTCTCTCTCCATCAGTTTCCTGGTCTCAGCACTATTGAAATTTAGACCAGAAAATTGTTTGTGGTGGGGGCTCGTTGGGTGTATGGCAGGATGGCTAGCAGTCCCCGCGGCCTCAAGCCATACATAGGATGCTGTTAGTATCCCCAGTCTTGACAGCCAAAACGTTTTACGATGTTGCCAATGTTCCCCAGGAACCAAATCACTTCCAGTTGAGAACCCTGGTCTTCATCACCGAGATACTATAACCCCCATCCATAATCAAGGACATTTGACAAAAGTAGTTACATTTTCATTAGATCTCTTTACCAGATCTGTACACAATTATTATTTACATTCTTAATATATTTAAAATATAGTTGAGGCCAACGACTTACCTTATTTTCATTTGCTCCTGGAGTGCCCCAGACACTCTTATCAATGAAGAGCACACAAATAACCCTCAATGAGGGGTTCGAAAGGAGTGAGAAAGCAGATGTTCAAATTGTGACTCTGCTACAATGACTACAATTTTGACCATCGCTATTAGTCACCCAGGCATCCATGACAAAATACCACAGGCTTGGTGGCCTAAAGACAGGTATTTATCTTATCTCAGTTCTGGATGCTGGAAATTTAAGATGAAGATGTTGGCAAGCTTAGATTCTCTGAATGCCTCTCTCCGTGGCTTGCAGGTGGCCTCTTGTCAGTGTGTCCTCACGTGGTCTGTGCCCCCACCTCCCTAATTTCTCCTCTGTGTCTGCAAGTTTTCTCTTCTTACAAGAACCCTAGTGTGATTGGATTAGAAACTCATAATCCTCACCCATTCCACCTCATTTAACTTATATTGGCTCTTTAAAGATACTGTCTGCAAATATAGTTATAATCTTATGAACTGGAGGTTAGGACTTCAACCTATGAATTTGGAGGTGACACAGTTGAGTCCCCAACAATTTTGTTTACTCAAAAATTCATTCCTTTAACTATAAAACGAATGTGTTATATCAAGTCAGTTTTTTCCAAGCTTTGGTCATTGGAATTCTGTCATACTTTCTGGACTATTTTATATATCTTTACTATGTTTGTTGATATGTTTAAATTAAATTGCTGTTTAAATTGTAAATATATTTAGAAGGAAACTCTTAAACATTGCAATGAATGGAAAGCAGTCATATCTCCTTGCCTTAAATATAAGATTATAAAAAGCTTTTAAATGGCAAAATACATATCTTTATCATGCTCTGCCATAAGGTTTTGAGGCTGAGGTCCACTCTATCTTGGTTATAACACCAAGTGTCAAATGTATGTTGAAGACACATTAGCAACGCACTGAAGCATCCTCCTTGATGTATCCAGATGGAATAAAAGAAAGCTGAGATGAGAATAAGTTTCTCATTATAAGATTCAAGGTTAATGATTGCCTTGCCAGCATGCCATCTACAACCATCTTGGGTTTCACTGAAAATCATTCTGATTTATACCCCAGTTTCACATTCCCCGCTCTGGCAAACCCTGTACAAGTTGATTTTTCATTCTATGTCAAAGATCCTACCAATTTTTTAGAATATGTAGGTGTCAAATATTAAAACAACTAGAAAGTAGAGTTAATAGTGAAAGTTGTGGGGTTAACTACAAGTCAAATGGATTCAGTCGAGAGTCATTGAATAATATCTTATAATTGACACGAGAGTTCAGCCCTCATGTGACTGTCTTAAAAAGTTCAAAGACAAGAGATTACTTTTGCCTTTTTGGTACACATATCAAAGAGTTTTGTAATAATTTGTGTGATGATGGACTGTGATTGTTCTGTGATTGATAAACTCAGGGGATATAATATATCATTTTTGAAGTGGGTATTACAGTGATTGGTTTAAGAATGATACGAGGTGTCAAAGATTAAAAATATCAGGGGGAAACGTCTATGTAATATGCAAATGTCTGCTAAGTGCAAACGTTTTTAACTAGATAAGGACAGAAAGCACATGCACCAGAAAGACAGATTTGAGCACCATTCTCTCTGGAAGCCTTCTATCTCAGAGTCATTTGGAATACTTCCAAGTTCATTGCTGGAGTGAGTTTATGAACCTCAGAGCACCTTTCTCTCTAAGAGTTCAAGGACATGTATACCACATCACAAAGTTAAACTCATGGTAAAAAGTAGTGAGTAGAAGGATAAAATGTTTTTATTTAGCAAGAGCTATTCTTAAGTTTAAAAAAAGAGAGTGACTAAAGTGATTAATCCTATTTCACCCCCCACCCCACTCTCTGTAGATCAAGATTGGAGTGGTTAAGTATAATGTCTAGCATTGTCATTGTTGGGTGCATTTAATGAGATATATTGCCTCCTGCATATTATGTCCACATTCATGGGGAATTATTCTGGGTTTATGAATCTCTGGAGTCCCATAGGACTAATGAATGACATGTCAGCTCTACCTTACCCTCTTATGTGTCATCCACAACTCTGGTTTTATCTACTAATACATTATTTTTCCCCCCTGAACACAAGGGCTTTATTATAAAAAGCATTCTTTCATAGAATTTGTGCATAAACAGTGAGTATTTCAATCTTTCTATTTTATTTTAAAAAGACGAATAGTTTGAGTTTAAGAACATGATTCATGTAGCAGAGCCATATCAAGTGTTGAAGTCTGTCACACTTGTCTGCTCAGGATTCATGAGAGTGAAGAGCAGCCACATGCTTGAACGACATGGCATGTGCAAGAGGCAACCTCAATAAAACAAGCATGCTATCTCAAGAATAGTCATGCTTTCTGTTTATCCAAGCCTTCTAAGTTCTGTCTGAAATTATCACAGCCCCTCCCTTGGAGAAAAGGCCCCAGAATACTCAAAGCAAAACTCATTACCCCGTAGCATCAGAGGATCTACAAACTCAGTTTTCCTTTTCTCATGGGTGATATACATTTCCAGCCACTCTGAATATTCCTGTGTTCGCCTTCAAATAAGCACATGGAGACAGAATAAGCTCTTTGCTTCACATCCATTTGTTGAATTCCTGGTCCACAGAGAATAATAGGAACTCCACTCTTTACTCAGCAAAGCTACTAACTACATAGATGTTCCTAAAATCAAAATGCTCCACAGCATTAAGTTTCTTTGCCATTGGACATACCCATTCACCACCTACTAATGCCTTATTTCTTTTTGCTCACTGGGGCTCTTGAATCAAAAGTTAGTATATTCCTAGGCCCTTTAGTAGCAACATTAGGAGGGCCACACACCCAGGAGTAAAATTTCAGCATAGATCCTCTAGGTTCTGCATGCAGAATCAGACACAAACTATCCAACTAGAATCATAATAGGGAAGACAGTTGGGCCAATCTGGAGAGATAGCCCAATATCCATTCCTTGTGCAAAGAGACTGAGAGACTGTATTCATCTTGTGTTCCACTATATTGCCAATATTTACTAGAGTTCCGAGTGTGTAGTAGGTGTTAAGAGGCTATTGATTGGATGAATGAATGAATCAAGAAAAGAAAGATTAAATAAGAGCAAGAGGCCCATTCTACTTCTCTGAGGTTTCCATGGGAATCAGCACTGAATGTTCTTCTAACATAACAGAATCGTTGTCAGCCCTGATGGCATAATGAAATGACCCCTAAAAATTTAATCTAGGTATACCAGTCTCCTCGCCAATTACATTCAATTTAATAGGCCGTTGGTATTTTGAATGTCAAGTGATTCTAACATGGTACTCAGGGTCAGAGCCCCTGACATGGCACAAATATTTTTATAAGACTGACAATAGCTAATTTTGTAATAGGCTGGTAAACCCTTAGTCCAGTGGTACTTACGTTTGGAGGCACATCGTAATAATGTGGAAAGTTTCTTAAAACAGATTGCTGGTCTCCCATCACAAAGGCTCCAGTAGAATAGGTCTGGGATAGAACCCAAGAAGTTACATTTATAACAAGTTTCCGAGTGATGTTTTTGCTGTTGGTTCTGAGACATTATTTTGGAAATCACTGCTTATAATGCAATTATTTCAAATAATCTGTGTAATCCTCATGTTTATTACAGCACCTAGACATTCTGGAAAAGCAAAAAGGACAGAATTAGAGATTACTAATTGCTGTGGGATAGGGATGGTATGGGCAGCATGAGCATAATGGGGCGGGGGGTGATGAACCCTTTCTGTATCCTGTTTGTGGTGGTGCCACATGGACTGCTGCATGTGTTAAACTCATAAAACTATTCACCAACAAAGTAAATTTTAGTATGTAACACAAAAAGTTTATGTTATCAAGTAGGGTCTCAAATACTTTTTTACCAATTTGATTCCCATGCCAAGTCAGTAATTTAATTCGAGAGGAATAAAAATGTTATGACTTCACTCTTTTCCATGAAGCCTCGGGTGCCTTGACCTGCACCCTGCAGAGGCCTTGCATGAGAGGGGTCACTTTGCTCTGCACACCTCTGATTCAGCTCATTTGCTACTAAAGACATACTTTGACGTCCTGAGCAAAAGTATGTCTAGAGTAAAAGTCCTTCATCTTTTCAGTAGTCGACAGAAATAAGAACTATTACTTTAGCTTTCCAAGAACCATCATTTTGGGATCGAAACATGTGTTGGCAGCAGTCTAAGAGAGAGACAAGGGTCTCCTGCTCTGCTGTTTGTGTATGAAAAGCTACCTTATAGGCCGTGGCTCTCACCACCAGAGAACTTCCGCACCACATGCAGGAAGCTGACAGAGCTCATTTGCTTGACCTAAGGAAAAACACCCCATTCTTCTTTTCAATATACAAAATCTGAATCTACCTGGGAACCCGATCCATCCACATGAATTTTATAGGAAACCACATCTCATGTTAAACTCGTTCCATTTTTCAAGGAGAGAATTTAAATGCTTAACCTTTGAATTCTGGTAATTTGCCACCAGAGACCATAAGAATTCCTAAGATTTCACTATTTATTAGATATTTGTGACAATCAATGCATAAAATGTATTCCTTTTTGTAACTTGGTAAAGCCCAAGAATGTCTCCTCTCGGACCACAGAGTATAACAAGCTCTCCTGCTGCTGTTTCTGCAAGGGTTAATGGAAACCGTGGTGGTTTACTGAAACACTAACTTAAACAAAGTGGAAAAGGTGCACAGAACCCTAACTTATCAGCCTGATTCAGAACAGGTACCCAAAACAGCCTGCCTTAACTAAGGAAACCTGAATTATAAATAAACTTGCCCCCCTATTTGCTGTGCAAATTTAGACTATTTACTAGACCTGCGATTTTCGTTTTCTCCCCTGTAACCTAAGACAAGAATAATGTTTCCTGAGCTACACTGAATTACGAAATTCTACACTTCATTCACTGGAGTGGGAAAAGCTTGGAATAGTCATTGAAATCAGGATAAAATCAATGGCGGTTACCATATACTTTAACTTACATTAGTCTAACACTGTAAACTGCTCTGAGGAAAGAAACAAATGTAGAGAGAGAGAGAGGAAGAGGTCAATTGTGTCAAAATTTGTAGCTGGTATGATAGACTTTTTGGAAGATGCAGCTGAAGCAACTGGAAACCAATTATAGTAGACAGTGAAGTCCATGGTATTTAGGAGCTATAATATGTGTAAAGATAGAGCAATACTTTTCTCCACATCCACAAGAACCAGAGAGAAATAATAACAAAGGCTTTGCAAAGTAAAATGCAGATTAAAAATAACAAGAAATATGGAAGATATACATAAAGAACATAGAGAAAAATAATTTAGGGACCTTAAAATACTTTAATAAATTGAGAGACATACTATATTTCTTGTTAAATTCAGGGGTAATTAATACCAATAAAATTTTTGATTCTTCATAAATTGATAAATGGATTTAATATAATTCCAATTAAAATCACAGTGGGGTTAATTGGATTTAGAAACAACTTTAATAAATAGTCTACATTTCATATGGAATAAGAAACAAAATAGAATACTCAATATTTTTAAAAATACTGTGATATTGGTGAAGTGAAGCTTGCCATGGCAGATATTAAAATGTACCATATTAATAGTTAATATTATTCATCACTCTCTGTATGACTGGCCCCCTTCAAGAGCTCTATATAAGCTAACTTTTTTTATTCTTTAGCAAAAACCATAAGAAGTATGTTCAGTTTATAAATGAAGAAACTAAAGCAAAGAGAGAAATAAGTATTGTACTCTATTATATACAACAAGTAAGTGGTTTACCAAGGATTAGTATCTAGGTCATCTGACATCAGAATTTGTGCCACTAATTGCTATGGAAGCTAGAAATAAATTAATATAGTGGGTCTACCCATAGATAAGAAGATAAAAGGATAGCAATTGAATCAGAAAGATGAGAATGTCTCAAAAATTAGATACTCCTCAGTGAGCAGCATCACTAAGATGGAACTTCAGATAGCTAGATTGCCAGTGACCTAGAACCACTCATCATAATTCTCCCCATACTTGTTTTGCCATAGAATTGGCAAAATATGGTGACAGAGGAAGATTTGACTTTGGGTGGTAAACACAATGCAATATACAGATGATATATTATAGTATTGTACACCTGGAACCTATATAATTTTATTAACCAATGTCATCCCAATAAATGTAATTTAAATAGACAAAGCTATTGGCAAAATCACTTTCATGTATTTTGTTTCCTTCAAGTAAGTGAAAATGACCAAGCCTGTAGCCCTTTGACTTCTGCATATCTGGATCTTGAAAATAAGCATTAAATAATCTGGTAGTGTTCATGCCATATGTATAAGTACAAACATGTGCTGCAAAGAGGTACACTCCTTATTTAAAATGACTGGGACAATTCAAATGGCAATTTATTCATTTGGTATGTAATAAATGTGCAAAGGGAACACTCCATATATATGAAAGATAATAGCTTCTATTTAATGAGGTTTTACTACATCAGGTTATTTGCTAAAAACTTTACATGTATTATCTGATCCAAACTTCCCATAGAACCCCTGTGATGTAAGCATCATCAACTCTGTGTTCTGTATAAGGGAACCAACCACTAAACAGAGAAATCACATCCTCAGTTCACACTGGTTTTGATGCAGAATTGAAAACAAGGTTTCAGAAACAGAATTCGAACTTAGTTTTCTATAACTTAACAATCCATGCTCTTCAGCACTATACTTCAGAGTCCTTGGAACTCGATAATATCAGAAGGCAAGGCAAGCAATTCTGTCAATGTCCACAGACATATGACGGTGGGGAGAGTGGTTTCTGAATGTGCTGGAGGTGGAATAATGACACGCTAGACATCTGGTGTGGCGGGGAGAAGTTCTTGTCAGAAGTCCATTCACCAGTACAGACAATCAATGAATGTGGCGTTTCCTCCAGTCTGTGCCTCTAAAACATCTGCCGTTAGCTTTTGAGAGATTTAATCATCTGAAGCAAGAAAACAAACAAGAGTAAGGAAGTGGTCGGTCATCTAAGGAAAGAAGTCCGGCAGCAGCTCTGCTCATTTGTGGATTAAAAACCGGTCACACGTAAGATGAGTGACTACTTCCTGAAAAGAAAATCATAGACCAAGGGGAACACTACGCATGCAATAGCCAAAAACCAAAATAAGGTAGATAAAATCATCCAAGACCACTGCCTTTTAAGAATGGTGACTTCTGTTTAAGGAAGAGAAAGCTAGAACTAAGAAGGAGGAGGAGGGGAAGGAGAAGCAAAAGGAAAAAACAATTTTAATGGAGTATGGTGATGTGTCCGGGGTTGCTCTAAACACAGGAAGAATTTAGAGTTTCTCAACAGCAATCTGTTCTTTTATCCATGGGTCAGATTAATAGAAATATTTATTGACTGGCTGTTGTAAGGAATTGTAGGTGCTTGGATCCATCCGTGAAAAATGAAGACAGAAATCATTGTCCTCGGTAGCTTAAATTCTACTAGGATTTTGGGAGAAGACAGAAAAACAATATACATGATAAATAAATGCACACCGCTTGCTCTCTTAGAAGTGCGTAATGCTACAGGTAAGAAGGCAAAGAGAAACAGAGCAACAAAGTAACAGAAGAGAGAGCACCAGCAGGTGAGGGATAGGGAACGAAGAGTAGTAAAATAATTAAGGTGGAGAAAGTGGAGGAGAAAAAACAATGGCGTAGACAAATTATTGGAGAAAAGAGAGCCTCAAGACACAAATCCAGTAATAAGAATTTAGTCAAGTAAGGAAATAAGAGACCTTCCTAGCCAGGAGAATGTAAGACTGCTAGAAATACACAGACCATCTTTGAGAGAGTAGCAGAGGTGTTGGGATAGGATCTGGAAGCACTATTGTGGACATTTTTAGGGAAGTGTGACTTCCATCGGTGTCTCCATCACCATTCCCCTTGAAAGATGGGGTGGTGGTGACTAAGGTACAGAGAGAAAAAGTGACTTCCATGTCTAACCCATCTACTTATTGGCTAAGCCAAAACTGTTGTAGAACTTGTCACCTGCATCCAAGACCGATTTGCTTTCTAAATCTCCACGGAGCCTGAAATGAACTCTGCCCGGTCATGGTATACATAGGACCATGATCTGGTCTCTGTATTCAAAGTGTGTGTAATCATGTAATTTGATATACATCAATTCATTGACACAATGATTCTGGGCAAGCAGGAGAAAATAATATACTAAACACTGGATCTGGAAATGGAAAGGGTAAATAGGCATCTTGACCAAAATATGTTTACCGTTTTGCAACCCGAGTATGATCTTTAGTGAGTAATTTATATTAAATCTAATAAAAAAGCATGTCAGAGAGTTTATGACCCAGTGTAACACACATCAGGAATGAGCGCTGCAGTGAGCATGGATGAATTATGCCTGCTGTCCCTGTAATATAGGAGAAGGCCATAAGACACTTTGAAACCCATGAAAGTTTCAAACTACGACTCTTAAAAAGTTCTTGCTAAAATACATGCGTTTTCCCAGCGGCTGCATATGTTTTTGTGACAGAACCCATGGCTGGGCAACGGGTCCCAAGGTGTTGGCATTAAATTCCCACTCACATAGTAAATTCTTCAACTCGCGAGGCTGAGCTGACAGCACTGTCGAAATGCTTTTCCATAAACAAATTCCATTCTATAGCCTGTTTTTCACTCAGTTTCTGAAGGGACTGGTATAAGACACTTAGAACAAAGGAGAGAAAAATCTTCAATTGACTATAACCCTCAGACAAGAGGAAATTGTTCATAGTGCTCTGCTGCCTGAGATTAAACTACAAACGCCCCTTCTTTCCCACTAATTGTCAAAAACGTTGTGGAATGCCCTTTCATTCCACAATAATTATAGCGGAAGGGAAATGCTCTTGTTTAATCTTGCTTAATAGTCCTGCCTAGTATTTAAGTACAAAAGCTCTGGATTTAGGCAGACCCGAGTTTAAATCTCAGATCAAGCCATGTGAAATTAGGCACTTTAATTAAAACTGCTGGAGCAAAGTTTAATCTTCTGTAAAATAGTACTAATATTTGCACCGAACGCATAGGGTATTTGTTCATTTTGATCAATATTTTCTGTGTAATTAATCTCTCACAGATCTGGCATATTAAAACTTCCTAAAAACACCCTACTAGAAATATAGCATCTTGTAGCACTAGCGGGTGACCATTTCAAATAATTGGAGGTACCACTAGTAAGTGAACATACAATGAATTGATATGTATGATATCATCCATGTTAATGTTCATGCAGATGGAGAATTTAGCCTGGTAGTAAACAGAAGAATAATAAGAACAATACTTATTATTAATATAATTGTTTATTACTAGGTATTGGTGAGAGTCTACTACCTGCTAGATATATAGATATTTTGATCATAATCTTAAAGTAAACCACCAAATGTGTTTTAATCTATTAAATAAAGAAAATTGAGATGCAGATATATACAATGCCTTTGACAAAGTCACAGCTAGTTGATGAAATAATTATAACTTCAACTCTGGTTTTTTGAATGAACATAAAATTATTTTTTGAAATAATTGCATTATGTCTTATCATTCATGAAGTTAGCAGTGTGTATGTACTACCTAAGGAATATAATTATGAGTAGTTCTGATAAGTATTTTTGAGGAGCTTATAAGATTGTAACAACTAGAAAGTTTCATTAACAAATCAGCAAAGAACTCTCTTAATGTAAAAAGAGTTATGAGATGCTGTTGAACAGGGTTACTTGATATGTTATAAAGTTGGCAATTCTCCCTCAAATAATTTATAAGTATTTGGAAGTCTAATGAAATTTGAAATTCATTTTTGGGAAAATTTAGGTAAAGGAAAAAGGCTCATGGATCTCAAGACAATCATGAAAAATTGGAGTAAATATAGCTTTGCTCTATTAGATTCTCCAAAGGTATCATTAAAAATAATTACTGCTGCTGAAATAGACAAAAATGAAAGGGAACCTAGAACCCAGAAAGAGAACCTTCTATGTGTGAGGACTTAGTTTATGATAGAGATATAGTATCAACCCTCCCTTAGGAAATGACGGGTATGTTTATGGATACATTGAGAGAGCTCTCAATATGTGTAAAATAATAACATAGTTGCAACATGAAAAAGTAAATCTTAAAGGGTTTATATATTGAAATATGAAATTTAGAATTATTAAGCTAACAGAGAAAATGATAGAATAACATAGTTCATTGGGATAGAGAGGATTTCTTATATCAGTCTCTGGAAAATAAAAACTTTACAAGAAAAAAATGCTAGTTTAAACTCCACTAAATTTAAGAATTTATATTCAAAAAGTAAAAATGTAGACAAATATAACAGACATGTGTCAAGTCGGGACAAGTTATTTGCAAAATCTAAAACTGGAAGTGAATAATAACTTGAATCTTATAAGGATTTGCTGCAAAAGAACATGATGGGAAATCAAGTAAAATAGGTACATTGTATGAATAGAAAAGTCACATAAGGGAACACAAAAGTATGACAAGTAAGTGACAAAAAATGCAATCAACAAAAAATTACAGAACAAAGGGAGACCGCTTTGCATTGTCATTTTGGTAGAGAAGGTGGATAATGCTTGAGAAAGTGAGGGAATGGATGACCTCCGGGTGCTGTTTGAATATTAACCAGCGAAGGGGGTTTCAAAGAGCAATGGCCACTAGTATGTATATTCCCCAGAGAAAAACATCACACCCCCAATTGTATCATCCCTGCCAGGCACTGTCAAGAATGATCACGAGGATTCATATATGAGGGTCTCTCAAGGGAGCTCTTGCTACAAATGATAGGAGGTAGGATTTCAACTTCAAGATTACTCTGTACAATGAGATACTTTTCTGATAGTATCTATAAACAATTGATGTATTTGTGATGACTTCTCTTTCCTTAACCACATTCTCAGTAGGAGCTGGAAATAAGCAAGATTTCTCTCATTAGGTGAATCCATACATAAGCCGTGGTATAGTCACTTGATTAAATACTAAAGAGTACTGTTTTGATGCTTTATGTTGTACTTACACGTGCTGAACTTAAGTACAGAATTGATTCATTTTATTTTCATATAGCCACATATAGAGTTTGGAAATCCATTTTTACATACATGAATGTGTATGTTTATATATACATGTATGATGGATTAGTTGTGGCTAAAAAAAGTGTTAGCTATTTCTAACGGGCAATTAAAAAGCTAACATTTATTGAGTACTTACACTGAACTAAGCACTCTTTTAAGTACTATTCTTGCAGTAGGGAATTTATGTTTTGGGTGAGATGCGGCAGTTAAATCTATTCACAGAGAAGAAGCTGAGATACACAGAGTGTGAATAACTTGCCCAAGATTACAATAAACAAGGGAAGATTTGAACACAGACAGATCAATCCCAAGACACCTCCTTTTAGCTACCAAGCCATCTGAGCCCCTACTAGCTGTAATAATATTTCCCAAGAAAGACAATCAGAATTATATGCCCACATTTTATATATATTTTTTTAAAAACATAGAGGTCACATTTTATGTTAAAATTTTTATTAAACGACATTGGAAAGTAACAAATTTGATTTCAAAATATGGTAACAGCAAAAAAACAAACTAACTGACTAACTAACATCAGACAGGTTCTGAGAAGAATCACAGACTATTAGCAAATCTAAACCACAAATTAAATTCAGGTTGTACCTTCATAAGCGTAAAACTCCTGGAACATTTCACAAAAGTTCAACAACATTCTAAATCATCATAAAGCAGTATGTATAGAAAAATACATGCCAAATGCTATAAATAAAATAGACTTCTCACTTGAACTGAGCAACGACTGATTTGAGCTTTCACAGATGTTTGCCATAGAGTCTAGGACTTGCATCCTTCTAACAGCAGGGAGGGAAAAATAACCTGAACCATACTCTTCACTCTTTAGGAAGCAGGTTCATGAGTCTCTGTAGTCGATTAAACCTTCTGAATCGTTGACTTATGCCGATCCCCTCTCTTCCAGTTTGTTAAATGCTAATGTACTCATTTAATTAATGTTTAGTCTACTAGTGAAAGGCATTCTGTACCTTGACACCAATACAAGTAAGAGATTAAAAATACTTTTTATTTTCCATTGGGAAACACAAATCAATTGGACAGAAGAAAGTAGCATGAACATGTTTAAATATTCAGCAAGTACCAATCACTTCTTTATTTACTGTGACAGTGAAAAGGAGGCTTTGAAATAATTTTTAAAAATACATTTTGCCACTTCTGCCTATGTGATATCAACATTTTAAATCATTCCTCATGAGCACAACTTTGTTAGCCTGTAAACAGAGTACTATGCTCAAAGTGTACAAAAACTGGGAAAGTTTTGGAGACATTCTAAGTAAAAAACAATAAACAACCCTGGGCATATACAATGCTATCAATGAAAGTTAATTAATATTATTTTTTAATCACTAACTCTAGAGATTGATTGAGCTCTGATCTGAATTTTCTGGGTATATATTATATAGTAGGCATTCACGATTCATCAGCCAAATAGGAATGGCAAATGTTCCTACTTTAGGGACTTGTGATCTTTGATTAAGATAACTCATATGAAGCATTTAACACAATACCTAGATCATCGCGTGTCCTAATCAAAATTTAGCTAATACTTCTATGTTGGGGTCATTTTTTTTATGCCAGACATAATTGAATTCATTCAAAAACATGATATAGGTCAGGTTCTGTTATCCATATTTTAATGACGAAAATAAATGATCTGAACTACAAATCGATTTTCATTATGAACATTATTAAATCTATGGTCTATGTCTGGCACAATAAATTTTTGAGAACGTCCCATGAATCCCAAAGCTTAAGTTAACCATGTGGTATTCTGCTTTTTAGTTCACTGGCCCAGAGACCTGAGCTGAGATGTTTCTTGCCCTTGAGTATCTGCATATTCTTCCAAATATTACTTGGACTATTCACTCCTATCTATTTTATGGCATTCTCTTGTCGCCTTAATATCAGAGTGAAAAGAAGCAGTGTCTGAAGTGATAAATTTCTACTGCAGAGGGACCCCAATCTGTCCTGTGTCACCGCACACACCCCATCATCTTATATTGGAATCGGGCCTTGACTTTTAGAAGGTCCTCCCAATGTTGATGCACTTGTAGATTTACCGTTAGCAAAATCTCCTTACAGCCAGGGATCCATGACCAGATAATGGGATCATTCATGCTGCCTGATTTATGCAGTAACTCTTGGGCTGTGTCATGGAGAAGCTCTTTTATTCCTTTTGCCAAGAATCACTCAGATAGAAATGACTTAAGCCATTCGAAGGGACAAACCTTGGGGAACTATCAGTTTAAACAAAGAAAAAAGACTTGACTCACGAGTCCTTATTCAAGCCTCCTTATGAACATATCTAATTGAAAATTTCAGAGGTTGTTCTTTTTTTTTTTTTTCATATAGGTCAACTCCTTTCTCTTGAATGTACTGTTCTTAAAATAACAGTGAGGACTGTTATTACCAGGAGACAATGTGATGTTTTGTAAAAGAAAAAGACTCAGAGTGAGACCAACCTCGTTTTACATCAAAATTCTCTCATGATAAACAACTGAATTTCCTTAGACTCTTGTTTTCTTTACCTGAACTAGGAATTCTAATACATATCTCATAAGGTCACTGGGAATGTTAAATAGAGAGCATGTTTGAAAATGTCTTGCTAGACACATCAAACACATTCACAAATGGTGGTTGAATTCCTTCTGGGAAATTTTTATGGATGAGCCAGTTAGCTCTCAATTCTCCCTGCTACTATGGGATGAGAAAGGGTGCACTCTGGGAATCTAGAAATAAACATAGGCAGCCTCTTCCTTCCCATCACCTGCTTTCAGACTCACATAAACCTATGATTCAAAAATGTAACATAGATTAAATATAGTCATCATCAGTGGCATAGCAAGAGGATCAATAGAACAATGGCTTTGGAGCCTAAAAGCCTAGGTTTAAGTATAGTTGCTTAAAAGAAAACATCATCCTTGATATTTTCAAATCTTCCACTTTTCATATTCAATATTTTACCAATATCACATACACTTTTTCTTCTAAATCCATTCTTTTGCATCTCCACTGCTATATCTTAGACTCCATCATCATTAGCCTGAACTATGTTTTACCTTGACCTTAATCTGCTTTAATTCCTATAGTCAGAATTATCCTTCCAACAGAAAAATCTGACCAGCTTGCTTATTTCTGCCAACTAATCAAGATTTTCCATTACTCCAAGCATAGTGTCTAAGCACCTTAAATAGCTAATGAACCCTTAACTACAAGACTTCCCCTGCATTACTAGATCCATTCTTTGTCACATACTTTCTCAGGCTTTCCTCCTTAGCCTTACCACATTGTGCTGTCAAACATTTTTCCACAATGTCCATTCCCATTCCTTCAATATAACCTCAAACATTCACCTTAGTAACTCTCTCTTTCCAGATAGATGGATGGATAGACAGATAGACAGCCAGACAGACAGATAGATAAATAGAATATTACAACAGTTTTAGATTTACAAAATTATTGAGGCGATAATACTGAGGGTCCCTCTATAACCCACACCCAGTTTCTCCTATTTTTAAAACCTTACTTTATACTGTTGTATACTTATCACAATCAATGAACTGATATTAATGGATTATTATTAGCTTAAATCCATATTTTATATTTCCACAGGTTTTTCTAATGTTATTATTTATTATACTTCAAAATCTCTTCCAGGGTGCCACATTATGTTTAGTAATACAGTAGTCCCTCTCTATATCGCAATTCACTTATCGCGGCCTCACTGTACCATGGGATTTTAAAAATATTATCTTTAATTATTTATTGCAGATTTTTTGCTATATCGCAGGATTTTTCAGTACTGTATATGTATGTTGTTAAAGTTACATAGGTTTAAGAGTGTAGAATATGTTTAAGAACATAAGTAGTGTTTATAAAAGTGTGGAAAAGGTTAATAAGGGAGTGGGAAAGGTTAATAATGAACTAGGAATGGTTTATAAGTATGTGGGAAGGGTTTATAAAGCCTTAAAATATATATAAATACTAAAATAAATGTAAGGTTTCTACCTCATGGATTTTCACCTATCACGGGGGTGTCTAGAACGTAATACCTGCGATAGGCGAGGGAATACTGTAGTATCTTCTTAGGTTCCTCTTGGTTTTGTTGGTTCCTTCTGCTTGTCTTGTTTCAAAGACCATGCAGTTTTTAAGATTACCAAACACATATTTCTAAATTGTCTTTCCCCTGGTATTTTTGTCTAATGATTTCCTCATGATTGGACTGGGGTAAGGATTTGGGGGAGGAAGACTGCAGAGGTGAGAAAGTGCCACTTCTATCGCCTCCTATAAAGGGTACATACAATCACCCCTGACAACTGCAGTTCGGTTGGCTGGGCATCATCCTGCAAATCCAAAGGCTGATTGTGGTATCGGTCTCCTGTTGTGGGGCATGTGAGAGGCACCCAGTCAATGTTTCTCCCATGCATTGATGTTTCTCTCCCTCTCTTCCCTCTCTCCAAAAGTAATTAAATAAAATCTTTAAAATTAAAAAATAATAAAGGATATATACACTCAATATGACATAATTATTCATGTCAGTCTTGATCACAGGGCTCAAGGAAGTATTTATCAAGTTATTTCACTATATAGCTATTGGCTTTTGTTCTCTATTTTTGTATTATATTCTTTGGAAAAAAAGTTACTATATGTACCCCACATTTAAGGAATTGAGAATTATGTTTTATCTCTTATGAATAGAATGTCTACTTAAATTATTTGAATTATTTCTGCACAGAAAATTTGTCTGTCGTCTTTCTTTTATGTATTCAATAATTTTTATACAACTGTGTCTTCATGCATATTTATTTTATATTTTGTGTTAATTTAGTACTAGTGTGTTTATTTTATTGCTCAAGTTTTTCTAGCCTTGATCATTGGAAGCTCTTCAGTTGACTCCAGTATCCCTTTGACAAGCTTGCCATCTGCAATAAATATTTTATTTATCTGTTTCTTTTTTTTACATCATGAATAATATTTTTATTTTTATTTTTCCCCCATTGCTCTCTCATGCCCTGCCCACTTCCCCCTTCTTAGTTTCTATGTGTTTCATTTCCTTTACTAATTAGGCCTTCCAATGAGACTTCTAATAGGGATAATGAGAAAAAATATATATATTTATTTCCTTGTGAAATTAGGGCAATAGCATTCAGTTTCTCAACATTAAGTAATATGTTTTTTGGAAATTACTGGTAAATGGTTTCTTATCAAGTTAAGGAAGTTCCTTTCTATTCTGAGTTTGCTGACAGTGTTTTAATTATACTTGTTTGCTGGAATTTGTCAGGTGTTCTTTCTGCATTGATTAATATGTTCACATAAATTTGTACTTCTTTATTTTGCTGATGGGGCAGATTAAATTGATTGACATATAAATGTTTAGGAATCCTTGTGTATACACCTGGAATACATCCCATAAGGTCATGGTGTATTTTTAGGATTCAATTTTGTTGAGGACTTTTGTGTCTATGTTAGGAAAAATTTTGATCTGAAATGTTTTTGTTTTTGTGTTTCTTTCTTATAATGTCTTTATCTGGTTTGGTATTAGCCAAATGACAGACTGAATTGGGAAGTGTGACTTCTGTTTCTATTTCTGGAAGATATTGTAGAGAATTGTTATTTTCTTTGAATGTATGGTAGAATTAACTTGTGATAATATCTGGACATAATGATTTCCCTTTGAGAAGCTTATTAATTATTGAATAATTTGTAATACATATAAAGGTTTCAAATTATTATTTCACTTTATATGAGCCTCGAGAGTTTGTATCTCTCAATAAATTGATTTATTTTTAATTATCAAATTTGTGGACAAAGAACTGTTTATTGAATCCCCTTATTAACTTTTTAATTTCCATGAGATTGGTAATGATGATCTTTTAAATTCTGATATTGATCATTTGTGTTTCCTGTCTTTTTTCTTGATTAACCTGGCTAAAGGTTTATGGACATCATTGATATTTTCAAATAATTAACTTACAGTTTTTGTTGATTTTTCTCTACAGTTTGATTAAGCTTTAATTGATTTCTGTTCAAATTTGTTTTATTTGCCTGCTTATTTTAGACAAATATTTATTCTCTCTTTAGTTTCATTATATGGAAACATAGATTACTGTTTTGTTAGATTTTTTAAAAATCTGATTATGTATTTAAAGTTAAAATTTTCCCCTAGCATTTATTTCTTTGCAGCTCACAAATTTTGATAACTTGTATCATTATCTAGTTGAAAATATTTTTATATTTCTAACCAAACTCCTTCTTTAACCCATGTGTTATTTATAAGTACTATTATTATGTATTGCTATTAATGTATTAACTTAAAAATATTTTCAGAGTTTCCATTTATGTTCTCTATTTGTTTCTAGTTTAATTCAGCTGCAATCTGAGAAGGTGCTTGGTATAAGTTCTGTTATTTTAAATTGTATGGCCCAGAAGGTGGTCTGTCTTGGTGAAGCTTTCACATGCACCTGAGAAACAGTTTTGTTTTGCTGTGGTTTGATGGATTATTCTACAAGTGCCAATTAGATAAAATTGATTGGTAGTACTGTTGAGGTCAACTGTATCCTTGTTGATTTTCTGCCTGCTTGATCTAAAACAGTCTTACTTTCTCTGTAATTTTTGAAGGACAATCTTTTTCGATATAAAATTCAAGGTAATTGGACATTTCTGTCAATACTACTAATTATTCACTCAACTTGCTTCTTGCTTACATGGATTTTAATGAGAAGCACTTGCTAATTCTTATCTTTGTTCCTGTATATGTAGGGTGTCTTCCTTCTCCCAGTCTAGTTTCATTCAAAAATTCCTACTTGCCTCCCAGTCTAGTTTCATTCAAAAATTCCTACTTGCCTTTGTTTTCCTGCAGTTTGAATATGATATGCTCTATCGTAGGTAGGGTTGTGGGATTTTTTTTCCCCCACTTATTCTGATTTGTGATCTCTGAGCTTCCTAGATCTATAGTTCAGTAACTAGGATTAATATTTGGGCAGCTCTCAGTATTATGCATTTATTGCATCTTTTGTATGAATGAACACATTTTATTTATTTTGTTAGGAAAACATACTTATTTCTTTTCTTGTCCCAGGACTGCATTACTGATGTTGAGTATAGAATTCCCTTGGTATTCAAATAAACACAACTCAGAAGTACAAGGAAATTAGTGCCACATGGAGTTAACGTTTGACATTTAAGAGATCAAGCCAACTCAAATATCCCTTTTCTTTCCTTAACTTGGAAGAACTGCTCTAAAATGCAGTGTTTAAATGTACCCTCTCCATTGATATCTTGGCTCTCCCTGATTCTCTGTATTATTATTTTTCTTTATTTGTACTACCCTGACCTGTAGCATCTTTTTCTACAGCTCCAGTTTCTGGTTCCTAAAGCTAAAACAGGAGTTATTATAACTATAATTCTACAGCAAACAATCACACAGTAGTTACTAGGTACTGGAGATTTTTCTAAGTACTTAATATATGCATTATATATGCATGTCTACATACATCCCTATTTTACACACACACACACCCCATACTGTACAATTCTATTTCTTATCACCATTCTACAAGATAAAGAGCTGAGGATCAGAAAGACTATGCAATATGTTTTGAGCCCATGTATTGGACATCTCACAATTCGTAGATCTAAGATTTATATCTAGGCATCAAGGCCAGAATCCATATTCCAAACTACAACATGCTGGCTTTAACTGAGAGAACTATTCAGCTCTATTAGGAAGAGATAAGAGGTACAAAACAAAAAGAAAACCCAATGGAAAAATGAGGGTTTACTGCAAGGATGGGCAGATGAGCAGCCTGGAAATTCTCTGTATATTAGATTCTAGAAATCATTTGCAAACTAATATTTCACATGAGGGAAATATCTTGACATGACTAACAGAATGTATGCTGCATGGTGGCTTTAGGCATCACTAAGGTCATGGACGCGAGGACCTTAAACAGCATTAGTCAATTCTCATTCAATGTGCAGGAAAGCAGATACAGATAATGAAAGAGACGTGGCTCAGTTCAAGCTTCAGGTTATAAACTGATGACTGAGATAAATCTGTTACAATTAATGTTGCTGATTTCTTCTGTGTTTATCGCACAATATGAGACTCCATGCTTTTCTTCATCTTCCACACATTCAAATAACTTAAGGACTCTAAAAGGTCACTTGATAATTAAATATTATTGAATGCAAGTTGTTTACACTGAGAGAAAAATCAAAGCTTTTAAACTTAATTCTCGGGGAGTCTCTTAATGCTTAAAAGTTCAAGGAAAATAAGAGATTCAGAACAACCAAAAGGTGCCCATTATGAATTATATAGATATTCATTATTAGTTAAATTGGCTTTTTTTCACAATCAGGAAAGAAAGAGATTCTAGAGGAGTAGAGCTCAATGTCTGGCATTTGAACTAATATAGTTTATTTATTTTACTATGCAATTAGCATTGATTAACCACCTGATATAAACTGAATAGTGAACAAATCTTTAAGAAGTAAAAGATACAAAGTTAAACACTTCCATACAAGAGGATTTCATGGTGAGGCACACACAGAAACATATGCCCAACACTTAATATGGTGAATTGTTATAAGTTTTGAAACAGATTACTAAGAGATTCAGTAACATTCATGAAGGGACGCACAGTAAACTGGGATACATATGGAAAGATATTTTGAGAGAAAATAGCAGGGAGTAGAAGTATACATGCAAACCCAGTGATTTTTTTGTTATGTTGATTAATCTTTAGATATTTTAATTTATTTAGGGAAGGAATAAAAACAATAGATTCATTGGCATACTCAAAATAAAGAGAAATAGCCTTATTGAAAATATTTTTACCAGAAACTTTTTCATTACCTATGCAAATATAATAAGGCCCTTGAGTGTATCAATTCTATTTTTTTAGGGTCTGTTAGTGATAATTATTTTTAATAGTGACATTTACATTAGTTTTATGTAGCCTTCCATTAACATATTATATACACCATTGTATTAATTACATCCTGTAGGTGTTTAATAAATATTTATTAAAATAATACATAAATGCATAACATTTACTTAATGAAACTGGTGTTCTATATTAGTCAGAACTCTTTTGACAACAAGAGTCAAAACTCAAAAATTAGGTCAGGTTAAGAGGAAATTTATCATGAATTGAATTATAAGATTGGGCAGTCCAGTGACAAATTTGAGTATGTCTGAATAGAAGATTTGTAGTTTCACCATTAAAATCACCTCTTCCCTTCTTTCTTTTCCTTTTCTCTCTCTCTTTCTCTTTCTCTCTCTCTCATTCTCTCCATCTCTTTCTCAGCTCTTCTTTCTTTTTATTGGCTTTATTTTCTGTTGCACAATCTCCTGGGGTGTAGAAGAGAACCTCCAGAAACTTGATGCCGAATTGGTCTTTAGAGCTAGGGATCTCTCAGTAAAAACATGGTATAATCTATCTTCTTAAATCCATCTTCAGGTGGAAGGAAGGTGGGCAAAGCACAATGATGTATAATCTTATCAGAACACAGGATCACAAAGTGGAGAGAAATAGTTCCCTAATGGAAAGATAAATGCTGGATGGATTGTCTTCAATTACACACACACACACACACACACACAATATCTGTATATACTTATATATACAGACACATATGCAATTATATATATACATAAACACACACATCACATACAAACATATGCACACTAAGGTCTGATTATACATGTCTATGTCATCACAGGCACAGTTATTACTTATCTCGCTAACATGGGACAAGAAAAAGGACCTTCTGGCTCCTGGGAAACAGCTCATCAGTGCTACACACTCATCACCTAAAGTTGGGCTCCTCCCGATCACAGCAAAGAGCCTTGAGATTATTTTTATTTTTGCATCAGCACCTCACACTATCCATAGATAGAGCCCCTAATTCTTCCCCAGCGGTCTCAGGTTGTGGAATACTCAGCAGCAGAAGTCTGAGTTGCTCCGGTGTAATGTATCTATCTGCTGAAGTGGAACTGTGACTTTATGCAGTCCCAGACAACACAGACATGGTCAGGGGTTTTCCGTAGTTTGGCCGCTCAGGTGAGTGTGAGTACGCAGCTGAAACATCTCCAGAATATGTGTGTTCTGGCACATTGGCTATTAATTTAGTCAGGCCAACTGTCAGTCAGACCATCAGCCGACCGGCCTCCAAGACGGTGCATCAGGCAGCCACACACAACCAGTCACCCCTTTAATCACACACTTAGCTAGTCATCCAGCCATTTATGGTGCCAGTCACCCAGTCAGCTAGCAAGTTCACTAGCCACTCTGACAGGCAGCTAGTCAACCAGCCAGCAAACCTCTGAGCCACAGTGAGCAAGTCATTGAGTTTCTCCCTTTAGCTCAGCAGCCAGGCGTTCAAGCTTATTGCTAATCAATCATTCTGTCAGCCAGTTACTCCTTAAATCTAGTAACAATGGGAGACTGCCCAGTTTTTTAATTTGTTTTGTTTTTAGGATTGCTCTCCATCTGCATACTATCTCAATATTTTTAATCATCATGAAAAAACCATCATTCCATTGTACATTTTCCAACTAGATAGGATATTTAAGACAGCATGATGGCTTGATTTTTGGTAACCAGAACAGACACTGTATGTAAAACATTAATGGAGTCAGTAGGTTTGCAGTAGGCGTCTAAATATACTTAAAAGAATACTTATTTTAGGAAAATATATTTACTGAGAAAGTAAGGAGCAATAATTACAGAATTAACACATTTTTAATTCAGTAATTAACAGCATGTCTCTCTGGTATTTCATTTATGCAGGATTTATTAAATGTCAATATTTTAACAATAAAACATATTTACCTTTTAGATATTATCAAGTTAAGAATTTTATTTACTCTAGAGATAGCTTCTTCAATTACTTCAGATGAATCTGACTGCCTCTATTGTGAAAGAAGATTCAATATTTGTTTACTCTTAAATTCATTCATTCTACAATCATCTATGTACTATATAACATTTAGATAATGTTTAAAAACTCAAAATTTAAAAATAAAAGGAAAAAGTTCTCTACCTTGAAGGAATTCAGGGATTCTGACAATGATGATAGCAAACATTTAACTCAGCAAGGTTCTAATCCTAAAAAAAGTACAAATCTTCATGTGATCACCTAGGGATGTTTCCAGAGAAGCAGATAATGCTGAGCTGACTTTTGAGAAGTAAGAGTTGTTTGCCTGTCCATCTGGACTAGAGGCAGAAATAACAAATCTTCTAGGACATGTGCAGGTTTTGTTTTTTACAGAGAAGTACCCCAGGTCCTGTTTTGAAGGACCAATTTACATGAGTATGTAGTTATCACTCAGGAAATGAGGCTGTAGAAGCCAGTGAGTTCATATCATTCATATTGTGTTCCTCTGTGAATTTCATCCTGAACATCTCAGAATGAACCCTGGGGGGACTGTGACTGACAGCAGGGATTCTGTGCTCATCCACTTCATGACAATTTCTACATGGCTGCTCTTATGTCTTATGTTTTTGGACACTGCTCTTCAAACTTTTTTGTTCATACATTTCCAAATGAGTATTGAAAACCTAAATGTCTTTCAAATGTTTAAATTAACACGTAACATTTAAGTGTTGATAGATATAAATGCTGTGCTTCCTGGCAAATTTTAAGTGCAGACATTTTTCAAACAAGACATGTGGGTCATTCTTATAAATATATCCAAGGAAATGAAAAATTGGGGTTTCTGGTCCCATTTCTAACATGTGGTTTAGAATTGGGGGTTCTATACCACCAACAAGCAATTCTTGGACACCAGTTGGGTATCCTATAATTCAACTCAATTCTTACACTATTCTTACACAGAGACCACTAGAGAGTTAGCATCAGATCATGACCCCCACCCCTGTCCCCCACAAGGCCCCCCACACATGCACCTTCAGATGCCAGTCCCAAGCCCACTTGTGATTGTGACCAGCTGGCTATAGATCAAAGGCACCAATGAATCATGCTTGGGGTTCAATTAATTTGCTAGAGCAGCTCACAGAACTCAGAGGAAGATTTTACTTGCTAGACGACTGATTCATTATGAAGGCTATGACTCAGGAACAGCAGGATGGAAGAGATGAGGAGGGCAAGGTTTGGGGAAGGAGTGGAGAGCTTTGGTGCCCTCTCCAAGTGCACCATTCTCCCTGAACTTCCACGTGCTCATCAGCCAGAACCTCTGAACCCAGCCCTTTTGTTTTTTTGTGGAGGCCTCACGACACAGGCATAATTGATTACATCATTGACCATTGGCAAGTGACTCAACCTCTAGCCTCTCTCCCCTCCCTGGAGGGCAGTGGTGGGACTGAAAGTTCTAACTTTAATTACTAGGTTCTTTCCTTCCCCTGGTAACCATGCCCCTTCCTTAAGTGAGGTCTAAAAGTCGCCTTATTAACATAACAAAAACACTTTGTATTGCTCTCCTCATTGAAGAAATGGCCAGGGTTTTAAGAGCTCTGTGTCAGAAATGCAAATCAAGACCAAATATATATATTTTATTATAAATCACAGTATCACACACCACCATCAATCATTTTATAAATTCACAAGAAAGCCTTCTTTGACAGAAAATTTGTATCACATTTTTATACTTTAACTTTTACTTTGGCTATCTTCAAGAAGTTTGTTCTAATGTAATTGTTTATCCTTAAAAATATTTTATTTTTTATAATATCATATAATTTTATAATAAAACGTACTTTAAAATATTTATAAGTTATGCATATAAAAGACATGATAGCATCCCATAGCCAAGAGGCTCTAAGTATTTAAAATTAATTGGATTCATATTATATTGCAATTAAATAATATTAATATATTTTAATCAACTTACTAATAATGAATTTTTGACTAAAATAATTTCTTAATAATGTTTAAAAGAGACTTTTTATTAATTAGATCATTTATTTATAGAAGAATATTTCTTAATGAAACAATGAGACAGAACATCACCAGTTTTTCTTTTGACACAGTAAATGCTGAGTACTCATGTGTACAGATAAGTAAAAGGGAATAAAAACTTTGCCATGTAAAATTACTCAATGCTATAAGTTACTTCCAAGTTGTAATTCCAAAATTTCATTATCTTTTATCATCAAAATGTTTCCATTGATCTCTCAGTAGATACTGCCATTATGTACACCTATAATTTTGCTGAAAACAAAACAAAACTGAAAACCATCGATTGGAAAACAGATTTCTTTTCTGTTCAATGGACTCACTGTTTTCCTTAATGTCTGACAAGTGCATCAAAGAATTTACTAAGCCTTAACAAATTATTATTAAGTTATCCTGTTTTTCATCCACTTAGAGGCACCTTGTTTATCCTTATATAACCTGAAAGACTATAAAGACATGTAATACCATTAATTTAAGGCATCTTTGCTAATATTACATGAATATCTATATACATATATATGATTACTTTTGTATTCAAGTGTAACTTACATGCAGTGAACTGCATTAATATTCATTTTATGACTCCATGGAGTTTCACATTAAGTAGATAAAGTCACATATCTATGTAAGCATGATCTAGATAAAGTCAATATCCTTCACTTCTGACCTCTTTTACTACTCTCCAAAAATGCCCCTGAAGTGCAATGAAGGAAGGCCTTTTTGATAAATGGTGCAGGATCATTGGATAGTCATAAGATAGAAGTAAAAGAATACCCTGGCCCTTGTTACTGTTAGAAAATGTCATCAGGAGGATGTGACCTCTGGTTGACCTGTGACCTGAACCCAGACAGTCTTAGGCTCCTTGCCTCCGCCCTTGTGCTTGGAATGTACATTCTGCCCATCGTTCCCAGGGCCAGTGCAGGTTCAAAAATGGAGCCTTGGAAGAGTGATGTGTTGTTGAGACCAACAGGAATGAAAGCATGGCCTCTAGATGGGCTTAAGATTCTGCAGGTGAGTGTGGTCTTGATTCTAGGGGTCTTGAGGCAGCTCAAGCCAAGTCTGATAGGTAAGTTCCTTATGTATCATAAACATGTATTAATTCCAGATATATTCTAGAACTAAATAGGAAAGGGGTCATAACAGGCTTTTAGAGGAAACATAGGAGAACATCATTATTTCTGCAGAAACAAAGGTTTTCTAAGCAGTGCTAAACGCTAAAGAAATAAAAATGTGTCTATCAGATTATGTTAAAATTGACAACTGCAATTTACTCAGAAGATCCATGAAGAGAGCTACCAACCAACCCCACAGAATGAAGGAACCTATTCACAGTACATTTCCTAGGTTCTGAATACACAAGTATAAAAAACTCTTACTGATCAATAAGGGAAAGACAGATGACCCCAGAGAAAAGCAGGTGTGATACCTGAAGACATTTCACACCAGTGGAGACTCAAAGGGCAAAGGAGACCAGAAAGGCAATCCAACCTCATTAGCCATCAGGGAAATGCATATGGAAGCCAGGATGTCCTAACAGCTCCCACTTAGCAAGGGCTGGAAGGAACTAGGCAGACACCACCCAGTGCTGGTGATAATGGGGCATTAGGAATTCTCCTGGTATTACTTTGTAAAAACTCTTTGTCAGTTTCTAAAAGTTAAGCATATTTTCATGATCCAGAAATTCTATACTGACCTATTCAACAGCATTCTGGTGTCGTTTATTGAAAAGACTTTCACTTTGCATTATTTTAGTGGCTTGGTTGTAAATCAGGTGGCCCTAGTTGTGTGCTCCTAAGATAATATCATACCTTTTTTTTTTTTTTTTTTTGCCTCGGTGGAGCTAGGAGGGGTGTCCGCTTGCAGAGCCTGCTGGAAGGGGTGCCTACGGGCAGAGGTCTGGTGGCAGGGTCCCAGAGGCAGCCCCGGAGCAAAGTTACTTGGCCGGCGCGTAGGAAAACCTTGGAGGGAGAAAAGGGCAGGAGCGCAGTGTTGACCTCGCTTTCCGCCACGTTTACTTTCAGAGAAAGCCTTCAGATCAGCTACCGTCAGGCACCACATAAGGACTTTTCCATCAAAGACCACCTAAGATTAAAACGAAGCTGAAAAACTCCTACCGTCTCTTGTGGTATAGCCTTGGGGACATAGCAGCAAACACATCAGTCAGGTGTTTGTGGTCACAGCGCCCAGGGTTTATAAAGTCCCCAGTTGTGGACAGTAAGGTCCTAAGCCTTCACCTTCCCTCACGCCCCGCTCACTGACTCACCCAGAGCAACGTCCAGTTCTCTAAGCTCTTGCTAAGTGCCCGATACCAGTGCACCATTTTTTTTTTTTAATTTTTTTATTTTGGTTTTTCGATTACAGTTGTCCCCTTTTCCCCAAGTTTCTCTCCCCCACCCAACCCACCCCCTCTCCCACAATCATATCCCTCCCGGTTGTCCATGTCCATGAGTCTTTCATGCAGGCTCTTTAATTAATCCCTTCCCTTACTTATCCCCCTTCTCTCCCTCTCCCCTCCCCCCTATTGACTGCTATTCTGCTCTTTGTTCTATTTAGTTCCTTTGTTTGTGTTGTTCTTTAGTTTCCTGTATTAGGTGATATCATATGGTATTTTTCTTTCTTTGCCTGGCTTATTTCACTAAGCATAATTCTCTCTAGTTCCATCCATGTTGTCGCAAATGGCAGGAGTTCCTTCTTTCTTTCTGCTGCATAGTATTCCATTGTGTAAATGTACCACAGTTTGTTGATCCACTCATCTACAGATGGGCACTTAGGCTGCTTCCAGCACTTAGCTATGGTAAACAGTGCTGCAATGAACATAGGGCAGTGCACCATTTTTAAAAACGTTTATGCGGTACTTTTACAGTTCGTCTTCTATGTTTAGATCTACAGATCCTTGCCGTTGTGTGGTGGTTGCCGACAACAGTCAGCGAGTAACATGCCGGTTAGAGCTGCAGCCTAGGAGTAGCAGATGACGCATTTCTCAGACTGTATCCCATCGTTAAGTGATGCAGAACTGTATTGCAAGCCTGTAAATGTGTTCTTTTAGATTGTCACGGCTGTTCTTAGAGTGTTGGCGTTTACATGTAAAGTTGAGAGTTAACCACTCTTACGAACAAAAGGCTGTTTTCTTTGAACTGGAACTGTCATGAATCTAGAAATAAATTTGGGGAACAATTTGGGTCTCAGTGGAACTAGGTATATTGTAAGGCTTCTTGTATCTTTAAAATAGCACAATTCTGGATGCTGATTTCTACAGCTTTGCTGATAATTGTGAGTCATAGATTATTTACACAGTTCCTCCTAGCTGCCTATGAACTGTCTGAATGCAAAATTAATGATCATGGAAAATAGAAACATCTTTTTCATTCTTTGTGTCGATGTTTGTTTCCTTCCTCCTTTCATCTCCATTCAATTTACCCACCTGAATCCATTACGTGTCTTGGTACTAATTCCACCGAAAATGATAGTGGCTCAGAGTAGGCCTTCGGCACTCTTTCCAGTGCTAAGAAACAACCCATATTTGTGTTTACAGTAGACAGTTATAAATTGCATTGAAATATTCAGTTAGAGTCCTTCTTCAAGATTGTGAAGAGATGGATGGCCTCCAGGGGAGGGTTGTCATAAAAAGGAAAATCAAACCAGCTGAATAATACAATAAGTCTCTGTATAAAGCTAGCTCAGCCAGGCAAGAATATCAAAGGTGGCAGCCTTTGAGGAGATGGCTGACAGATTTCATTTGTCGAGGATCAGCTCTCGCCCTGGTGTCACTTGTCATCTTCTCCCAGCACCCTCTTGGTGTTCTACAGGCTCCCTCTGCAGGTGCTGTCAGGGGAGAATCCAGAGGCTGCCAGTTAAAGGGCAGGCGTGGTTAAGTCAAGTGTGGGAAGCACAGCCATTTTCCCTCTCCGCTCCTGTCGTAAGGTTCCAGCAGAATCTCTAGCTGATCTACCAATCGTACAGGGAGAAAGTGAGGCCAGCATCAATAAGTTTTACTTCTCTCCTTCTCATCTTTGTTTCTTTCTTCCCAGCCTCCCTATCTCCCTTTCTTCTTCGTTGTTCTTTTTCAAGCCTTCTCTCTCTTAATTCTTCTTTAGCCCATCTTTATGTTTCATGCATTTTTGCCTTCTCTACCCCAACCAACCGGACTGCCTTCTGCTTCTCCCTTTTTCTTTTTAATTAGAGTTTTCTAATCATTCTTGCATAGTTATTGTTTTCTGTCTTTTGATCGTCTGAGAGGAGATCCGTCTAAAAATTTTCTAAGGCTCATGCTTGCTTCATCAGTCATCTTGATAACACTCCCCTTGACTTCTTTATTCAGTGTTACTTCATCCCTTCTCTGTTTATATCCATCGTGTGTGTGTGTGTTTCTTTTGCACATCAAGACAGTGTGCTAGACACCAAGAACTGAAAGATGAGCAAATGTTCACCTTTGACCTAGAGTGGTTCACCAGCTTATGCCCTCAATAATTCCCTTAGTCTGGACAATTCAAGAATCCCAGGCTTTGAATGCAGAAGGAAGACAAAGGTCTTCATAATAAAAACCACACAAAGTTTATTTATAAACTAGAAACATGGTATTTAGAGCTTTACAAGTTATATGCAAACATCTTTAATACACTTTAAATACATTTTACAGTTTTCTCTCCCAAGGAAAGAGAATTTGAAGTGTCGTTCTGTCTGTGATTAGAATACTTGGATCTCTATATGAGCTCATGGTTCTCAGTCAAGTTCACTCCTGACCCTACCCTATTTCTCCTTTCTATCCTCAACAACTCAAACATTGACACGGTAGTTATTCCCCAAATTATTTCAGTCAACACATATAACCAAATATAAGAGGATAGCACTGTAAACCAGACATTCTAACTAGTTGTCTTCATCATACCAGATAGACCCTCTCTCTTTCCCTCTCTCTTTCTCCCTTTCTCTCTCTCTCACACACACGCACACATACACTGTGCATACTGTATATAGTTACATGCCTATTGTATGAGTTTTGAGAAATAACTGTGACTGAATGGCTTAATAAATAAATCATCTTGAAACGAACATAGATCCTATACTTATTACTTGAAATGGCCTATTCTGTTGTTCAAAATAGCATTAAAACGGAGTACAATGAAAATAGACTTGGCCATAGTATTTTAAACTCAAGCTTAATATGTGTTTATCTCTGCCAAGTTAGATTGAGTCCACTAACATTTACATAATGCCTACTATGTGTCTGTTCCTGATCTGGGTGCTTTGTTATTATGAGACCATTTAGTGCATCAGAAAGCATTGCAATAAAAAGGCTTTCAGAAATAGTATTCCAAACAGCACTGTGTGAGAAGAGGCAAGGCAGAAAGGAAGCTATTGTCTAGCAGTGATCAATTCCAGACAGTTTCAAAATGCCTCTGGTGATATCATTCTCACCATCTCATAATGTTTTGCAAGTTGTTAGGAAAATGACATTAAATCACCCAGTCAGTAAAGCTATTATCTTCCTTATAACTCATATAAATCTACGATGTACAGGAAATAATTATTTAATCACTCCAGTGCCACTCTCATAGATAAAGCTCAGCCACTTTCGTAAGAGTTCCGTTACAAACGTGGCAGAACCTGTTTATTCACAGAAATAAAAAATTGGCCAGAAATGCACACTGTCAGTCCTAATGGTGGATTGCAGACGCACACAGCTGCACACACACAGGGATGCGCAGATTGACTTCTTTCTCTCTCTTTCCCACTTCTAACCGTCATCCTCCTATCAGGGGCTCTCAACTGCAAAAACTAACAAATCATTCTACAATTTTCACTCTGGTTTACTTCATCCTGTTACCTATTATCCAAATGGTAGGCAGAGCGATTTTCAAAATGTAAATCAAACTATTTATCGCTGCGATAAAGAAGCCAGTGTTAAAGCAAAAACTCCTGAGCAGTATCTACCACCTCCTTGGTTTTCTAGATTAGGAGTCTGAAAACCATGGCCCATGAGCTAAATAAATTTACAAGGTAATTTTTAAATAAAGCTTCATTGTAGTACTGCCATACCTACTCATTTATATATTGTCTGTGGCTGAGTTTACACCATGATGACAGCATTAAATAATTGCAACAGGACTCTAAGGCCTAAGAAATCTAAAATTTACTATCTTGCCAGTGTTTGTTTTCTATTGCTACATAACCAACCACAAAGTTACCAGTTTGAAATAACAGAAATGTATTATCTCCCAGGTTCTGTGAGTCAGGGGTCTGCCACATGTCCCTGTATTCTCTGCTTGGGGACTCACATGACTGAAATAAGGACATTAGACAGGGCTGGGGTCTTCTTTCAACCATCTTGTGTTGGAAGAATTCATTCTCCTGCAGTTGTAAGACTCCTGTTTTCTTACAGGCTCTCAGCCAATGGCTTGTCTCAGTTCCAATTAATGTAGGCTGCCCCCATTTCTTGCTCCATGGTCCCCTTTCTCTTCAAGTCAGCAATGGAAAAATGTGAGTTAAATCCCCTTGTGCTGGAAATGCCTGAAGTCCTCTGTTTCTGTCTTCTTTACCCAGATTTAAAGTTTTAGTTTATTAGGTCTGGTAGTAATATACAGGGTAACCTCTTTAGCTTATGGTCAGCTGGTTTGGGACCTTTGTTACATCTGCAAAATTCACTTCCAACAGTATCTAGGTAAGTGTTTGAGTAAGTATTTGGGGGGGGGAATGTATGTGTACAGCAGTGTCTGAAATCTCGGGGGCCACTTTAGGATTCTGCCCACCTTGCAACACTTCAGAGAAAATGTTTGTTGACCCAGGCCTAGATCCACCTGACTCATCCAGACGCACCTCTCAACGTGCACCCCTTGCCCTGAGCCCCAGAAAAACTGGATTTTACTGAACTCTCTTATACACCAGGCTTTCTCCTACCTTGATCCTTTTGTATACACTCTTTTTACTATTTGGAGTAGTTCTCTCTCCAATCTATATTTGGTTTAACTCCTCTTTTTTTTTTTTTTTTTTTTCTATATTAGCTCATGGTATCTCTCTGTAGATAGTATACTTCAGGCCTCTAAGAAGGTCCTCTCCACAACAAAGATATCTATCTAAAAAAAACTATGCTTCTATACTTCTTAGCCACTGTCACAACTGTCTCTGTATTTGTCATAGAATTATTCAGTAGGGTGACAAAATGCCCCAGGTTACCTGGAACTGAGAGAGGTCCTGAAATATAGACTTACAATTTAAAACTGTCAGTCTGGGGCAAAAGGAAAAAGTTGGTCAATTATTCGATTTGATATTAATAGTTGTCTTACCCTCTGTTCTCTAAGATTTATGAGTTATGATATAATATATTTTAGTTTGGTTTACTAACTATAGTTTTTACTTATAGCAGGTGCTCAATAAATAAAAACCTGTCTTTAATTAAATTCTAAAAAATTCACAGGAAGGCAGTACCGTGTGATTTTCTTTTTTTTTTATTATTATTTTTTATTACAGTTGTCCCACTTTCCCCCCATGGCTCTCCCCTGCCTCGCCCACCTCCCCCCTCTCCCACAGTCAGTCCCCACCCTGTTGTCCAAGTCCGAGTCCGTGGGTCATTTATACATGTTCCTTGACTAGACCCATCCCCTCCTACCCCCTTCCCCCTTCTCCCCTCCCCTCTGGTCATTGTCAGTCTGTTCCTTGTTTAGATTCCTCTGGTTCTATTTTTATCACTTGCTTGTTTCCTGTATCAGGTGAGATCATATGGTGTTTTTCTTTCTTTGACTGGCTTATTTCACTCAGCATAACACTCTCCAGTTCCATCCATGTTGTCGCAAAAGTTAGAAGTTCTTTCTTTCTGCTGCCAAGCTTTCTATATAGAGTATTTGGTGCTAGCTTTCTCATATTTATTTGCCAAATAAGGTCTACTTTCCACTCATAATCCCTACACAAAAGCATTCCTGCGAACATCCGGAACAGAGTTCAATGAAACATGAAACATAAACTCTCTGGCAGTCCAATTAAAACTTGAAGCTCAGAGTTTGAAACACGAGGAAGGGAATATTGCTGATGTGTCTTTCTGATTTTGTTCAAATATGTTGATCCATTACTACAGCCTAATGGGTACCCCTTAAAATTTTTATTTCTGGAAGTAAAACTCCATTTTATGGGCAGGAGAGTTGCGTACATGTATAACCAAACAATGTATACAAAGACCAAGAAGAACATAGGAGTTACTGTTGCTCAAAGCCCATGGCTATTAGGAAATCTCAACTTAAAATGACTGTGTGTCTGGTGACCGAGTTAAACTTAAAGGCCAGAGATACCAAGTGTTAGGGCGCAGGAGTTGCCTGGAGTGGGGAGGGGTAGGGGGGTCAGAGTGCTGAATACAACAGGGAACTTCTTGGGATGATGCAGATGTTCTGAGTCTGGACTGATGTGGTGCTTCTTTCAGGAATGCACACAGTCGCCGAATTCCATGCACTTAAATTGGGGGATTTTGCTGTATGGGAATTATAATTAAAGAGAGGTGTTTTACAAAGTGTGTGTCTCATAACCTCTGAAATAGTAGTTTATGTATAAACTGATGAGAAGTGAGTAAGATTCACAGTCTAGTTAATCATTTAGTGTCATCACCAATTTTCTATTTTGATAACATAATATGGTAATGTAGGATGTTAGCATTAGGGAGAGCTGAATTAAAATACACAGAACACTGTTGTAGTGTTCATTTCAACCTGACAGTCTATAATTATTGCAAAATAAATATTATTATGTATTATTATTTATTATTAAATAAATATTATTATTGCAAAATAAAAAGCTTTTGAAAATTATTTTATGGGCCAGACACTATCCTAATTGCTGGAGATTCAAGCAGTAGAATATAATTGATGGATTCCTTACTCTTACAGAGCTTATATTCAGGAAGAGTGAAACAATAAACAAAACAAATAAATATGTAATATTATGTTGACCGATGATTGAGTCTATGAAATAAGACCAGTGCAACGAAATAGAATTTATTGGTTGGACTCAAGGAAGGCAGCTGTGCAAAGGTAACATTTAAGACTTAAAATACTTATATTTGAGGAAGGAGAAACTATGTCTAGCTAATTCATTTATTGATATAATACTAGTTTAGCATTCTTACGCATTCTTATAAGCCATCTCTGGGGAAACAATAAAAATAGGCTGGCATTTAGAACATAGACATGCCTTTATATAAGCTGAAATTCTATTTTATTTGGGTGAGTGTTGCAGACTCTGGCCAGTGGTGACCACAGTGTTGTGGATGCGGTGAACAAAATCACACGGCCTTCATGAATCTTGTGGAGAAAATAGACAGAATGGCCATTTTGTAGGTGAGAGAGTGCCCTGACCCCTGCCTGGACAGGCTTTTTATTGCTTTCAGACTGGGTTACCTTAAACAAAGCCATAACTCGTTATACTCAAGGCATGGTTGCTGTAGATGGTTATTCCTTACAGAAAAGCATGTCATGCATAAAAAGGAGAGATAAGGATGGGTGGGCTAGCGATAGCCTGTCCTTTAAACAGCTCAAAATAGTCCTCAAACAGTCTTTTAAAATTGTACATTAAACATTTGTTGTTTCCCACTCAGGGTGAGGGTGTTTTAGCAAAAGCAAGCTTTGAAAGCAGCCTCGATACAATGCAGGCCTGGTTCCCACGGGAAAGCTGATCTGCAGCCTGGCTCCTGCATGCCGCCTCAAGCCTGTTGGTTTTCCGAACCAGGGCTGAGCTACATTTGCCATTGCCACGTGGACCGGTTCCCTATAAAAAAAGAAAAGAGTGTGTGGGCTGGAAGAGAAATAATTGTGTGGATTGTGCTTTGAAGGTTAGTGTCTGGAGATAAAAATAAACATAGGAACCACTATGTCAGTCATTATAGTTGAATTGTTATATAGCCACTTTTTTACCAGACATTTGTCTCATTCTAGATTGAAAACTTCCTAACTGATATGATTTCAACAATTACTCTGAAAGATGTGTGCTTATTTTACCAGAAACCACACTTGATAGATGAGGAAACTGAAGCTCAAAGAGATAAAATCAATTGCTCAGACACACAGAGTACACGGCAGAAACAGAATTAAACCGAGTACTGTAGGGCTCCAAGGCACGTTTATAAGCACTGCTTCCCAGGAGAAATGGGGAGAGAGCAATTCAAAAAGAGGCCCTTACATTAGCGAAGGCGGGTGGCTGACCATCTAAGAGCAAAGTAACTGGGCACTGGAGTAGGCAATTTGTATTAGCTACATAACTAATGTAATGCATGTCAAAACCCTAAAAGACAGTTATGAGCACTATTTTAATAATGCTAAAAATGAAGAATGAAAGGAGAAATTTACTTGGCCAAAGTTATGTCACTGGTGTAAAAAAAGTCAACTGAATAAATTTAAATTGGCCTTATTCACTGACTCATGAATCGGGCAGCAGCTAATCCAGCAGATAGGAAGGAGATCTGAGAAGCTGTAAAAAATCAAAGACTTCTTACAGGGAGAGGAATAAGAAACTTATATGAGGCAAAATGGTTGGCTAGTTATTTCCAGGTTACTTTTGCTTAGAGGATGGCTGGGGTCTACCAAGCAGATCACCTAACTAGTCAAGACCAGGTGATTTCCGATGGACTGATTTAAGATTCCATTTTTGGGGCAAGCAGAAACTGTAATTAATTTGTCTTGGTTTGGTAAAGGGGGGCTTTATATACGTGACTCTTTTGGACCTGTCGCCTTGGTTTTAACAGTGGTAAAGGAAAGGCCTAGAAATTACCAGAATAAGTGTCACTTCTTACTACCTAACCCATCCATGTTAAAATTTGCTAATTCATCATAGTACCCATGTCTGCTAAATCTAATAAAACATCTTAGATTATTTCTTAACACATTGCTCTTGAAAATCTCTACCTATGGATTAGAGTTGTCATGAGGATAAAAAATTATCTACTGTCCCGTGAACAGATTGACCCTAACAGTCAGCGTTCTGTGATTCTTCATTATGTAAAGTGAATTTGGATTTCCTTTACAGAAGTTGATGCCTTTCTTTCCTCTGGCCAGTGTGTAGCTGTACTGTGGGTCTGCACCAAACAGGAATGATAAAAAACACATGAGACTCTCCTTTCTATGCCCCCGGGAACATTAGAATTTAAAATGAAGGCTTTTAGTTAATTCTGTAGAAAAGAAAAGAAAAAACAACTTATTTTGAAAGATAATGTGACAGAGTAGAGAAAAGCCTAAGCCATGTAATTAGACCAAAGTAAATTTTTTTTTCTACTTTCTGCATGATCTTGGACAAATGATTTAACCACACTCCAATTCAATTTCCTCATTTGAAATACTAAGAGAATGACACTATCCCATTGCACTTCTGCGGGGGTTGAGTGACATGTCCCATGGAAAGCTCCAAGCAGTGTTTGTATATAGAATGCACTACAGGGATGTTGATTCTCTTCCATTTTCGTTTTATATGTTGAAATCACTGACACAGAGCATGTGATTTTCCCAGGACATGCAACAGTATTAGAATCTTACAATCAGAGAATGTTAGAGGAGGAATGGTCTTTTGATCACATTTTATTATCTTCCCCTTGATGGTTGGGACCAGGAATCATCCACCTCTTTGTAGTCTGTAATGCCTTGCTTTAAAGTTAATGGTTTATCTGCTCAAACAGCTGAATATCTATTCAAATCCTTACTACTTAGGCTAAATGCAAAAAAGACATAGCGTATCAAACAAAAAATAAGTAATTAGTTTTCTAGAGTGTCATGACCCAGATTATTTTAACTTCTAGTGCTACATTTGTTCCTCTTTACCGAATGTCCTTTTTAATAAAACGTTTACTTGGAGTAAGTTTCTGAATTTTCCTTAAGAATCAGACAAGCACATTTCAAAAGAAACCACAATTGTTCTTAGGGGTTTGAATTACCATTTGGATGAGGAAACTTGCCTGTTTTATATTGTAAATCATTAATGAAATTCTGAATACAACGGAATTCAAAAGCATGAGGAAAGAATAGTACTTTCAAATGTTTAAAATCCTGTTTTGCTTTTTAACATGGCATGGGTTGGTAGTAACTACCTATGTTGGAACTTTTTTCCAAAAAAAAAATATGAAGGGGTAAGGGTGATTAGTGTCAGGACAGCTTGCCACTATGTGGCCTGGAAAAGTGGTTCCCATATCTGCCAGTTTAGCTGACCACCTGGGGAGTGTATGTGGTGACTTTGTTCCAATACAGTATCCACAGCTGTAGCTCTGGCAAATCTGATTCGATGAGTCTGAGCATGTGGCCTTCAAACCTCCATTATAACACAGTGGTCTAAATGATTTTATTGCACAGGTGGCATTACTCTTCTCTGTCAATAACAATAGCATTATAACTATTAATAAATAACTTTATTATATTATTATGATATATAATTATTATTACCCATTATTATATAATTAAAGGATTAGCTTGGATCAGGAAGTAAAACAAAGCTCTCTGTGTTCACATTTTTCCTGAGTCCCTGTAAGTGTGCTATTTAAGATCATTACCAAAATGAGTACAACATTCATGAGCAGGAAGTGTTTTTAGGTAGTAACTCCCGTAACCTGGAATCTCCTTCAAGAGGCCTGTGTTCTATTTGTCTGGCCACACAGAACCTGAAGCAGGAGACCACTGTCGTGATGTTGCATTTGGACCCTTCACGATGAGATAGTTCTCCCAGGAACAGAACGAAAACCATCAAGTTGTGAGGGGCAGCATTATATAAGTTCCAGGTGTTCCACAGTATAAATTGACATCGGGATATACTCCGTTATCCTCATCACCAAAAGTTTAGTTTCCATCCATCACCACACTATCCAGCCCCTTTACCCCTTTGACCCTTTCTCCACCCACTACCTCTCTGGTAACCACGGATCTGCTGTCTGCTTCCCTAAGTTGTTTTTGTTTTATCTTTGGTTCGGTTTTCATTTTCCAGAGATGAGTGAAATCACACAATATGTGTCTTTTTTTGTCTAACTTGTTTCCCTTAACATAATACCCTCAAGGTCAATCCATGTGGCAGGATCTCAGCATTTTTTATGACTGAGTAGTATTCCATCATATCACCACACTTGTCACTTCCGATTCTTTACCCTCTGTTAAGAAAATTAGCATTGATAGAGCTGTAATAAATCTTCTAAATATGTGTTGGCTGTTTTCATGTGTGTTTTTTCCTCATTCTTTTAGTAAGTAGGTTTTTTAATTAAAAAAATAATGAGTCATCTGCCATTTTAGTATATGTCCAGGTGATGAATGCATGAAATTGATAAAATATGTTGTCTGAAATTTTATTCTATGATGATAAAATTTAATTGTACATGCATTAATGCACTATAGGCGTACATACTAAGTTAAATAAGAATGTTTTATTTTAGATAAACTTTAGGTTGCATCTACAATTTCCAAATATTTAACTGCAGTCAAACAAAGGGTCATTTCTCTTCAGAGATTTATAGTTTAGCAGATGCCACAGCCATTAAAGCTCTTTGGTTTCCACTCTGTATTAATTAAAAGTCTCATTTCTTCTGTCCTTGGCCATAGACCACTGATCTGAACAATTACTCCAGGCAGAATCTGCTATAGCACCAGCTTAGGTGAATAATAAAATAGAAATATACTGCTGTTAATTTTAAGACCTGACACAGCCTTCAGATTAAAAAATATATGAATTTTTTCTATTTTAAGTTTTGAGGGTGGAAAATAAAACATTTGTTTTCCAAAATTATAAATAGCATGTCTGTACAATATGCTATTTATATATTTGTAATGTACCTATCATAACACTTACAGGAAATTAGCATTACATCTGATTTGTTATTGGAGGCATTTGATAGATGAAGTGATTGAGACTTAGAAAAGTTAAAAACTTGATTAAAATCATATATTACAGTGTTAATAACAGTTAAAATATTCTAAATGTTTAACCTGAGCTGGTCATAGTAATAATTGCTTTTCATTTATTAGCACATACAATCTCCACAACATTTTGTAGCAATTGGTAGTTATATCCATTTAAGGAAATTAGGATACTGTAATTAGAAAAGTTTAAAAAGCAAAACCTATCCAAGATAATGAAACTTAGTTGTATGTCTGCAGTTTGAGATGAGAGGAGTCTGGTTCTAACACATACACTTCACAACCATCACAGAGCTGCCATATGTATGTGCCTGTCAATCATATGGGCATTTTTGAAAACATCAATATGATTTTGAATTTAAAGCAGTGGTTGCAAACCTACACATTGTCTTAAACCACCTAGTGTGGTGTTTCTTCTCTCATTTCGTGATAAATCTGGTATCAAATTTAGGTCAGGAACATGGACTTTTAACGAGGCAAGTAACTAACTAGGATTTTGTCTGGCAGAGACACTTCAATGAGAATCTTCTTTCCCCAACTGTACTTCACACCTTTAATACCGTTCAAGAACATTCATTCGGTGTTGACACCATTCACAATTGTGCAAATGACATTATCAGATTGTCAGGCAAATTGAAGCTATGATCTCATGAGTCTTAAGTACTGCACATATTGACATATATTTGCCTTTTGATAACAAGGTCTGATCTGTCAGCTGCAAAGCAGGTCTATCATTGAAATGCTTCTTAGATATTTATTTCATTCCCAGGCGAAAGACAACTTTGGCAATAAACAGTGATATTCTTTCACTGAAGGCGAGTTTCAGAATTAGAGAGCTGAGTTAGCACTGGCAGCTTGGCATATATTAGCATATGAAAACGCTCAGCATTTTGTCTCTTGGGAAGAAGGGTAATTAATCATTGACAAACAAATTGTAATTCTTATTATGCATAATAGTGAAGTAATAATATCTCAGCTTCACACAATCTGGGTTTCATTGTGGGGTGAGGAGCTAAAAGCCACACAGTGGGAAGCGCTGAAGGAGTGTCTGAACATCAAGATCCCGCATGATGCATTTCTCAGAGAGAACAGAGCAAAGCAAATCATGGTGGGATAAATAATCACAATTAGCACACAGAGTAAAACTCTTTCCCACTACCAGGGAGAGTGGTCCAATAATGGCTATTCATTTTCAATTTGTGTTTTTAAAAAATACAGCCTAGTTTAAGGAGAAAGGTTGGGATTGTCAACGTCCGGTCTGTAAAACCATAAGTGTGGCACCTGCCAGTATCTCTCTCTCAGGTTGGGTTGCCATTCAGTGGCTGGCAGGCACATGAATGCAGGCATCCTCTCAGACTGCTCTTGAAGGAGACTCGGTATTGTCACACAGCCTTCATTCATTCTTTGTACAAATATTCACTCATCCATGAACTTCACTCAAATGTTGACCATCAGAGTGGAATCAGATGATAAATATATAAAACTATATGTTTGTTGTATAGACAACTATAAACCAGCTAGATTCATTCAATTTTTATTTTTTTAATTTAAAATATATCCATGTGTCTGAGAAGGTAACCTGGGCCCTTGGCACTCTGCCTATCATGCTAAGTTGGCCCTGTTTAGAGGTGTTCTGGAGCCAATTTAGTTGTCCCATCTTTCTGCAGGAAGAGAACACACAAGCATGTCAGATTATTAGCTGCTTCCTTTTTATAGATGTAGACTCTAAAAGTAGATTTTAACATCAATTGCATCTTGTATCCAGGATTTGCCACTGCAGTTTTTCATAACTTGCTTATAAAAGTGTAACAAAGTTTATTTGGACATGCTCAGTTTTATCAAATGATTCTACAAATTCTCATATTGAAAAATAAGAAGAAATATTTTTTTTATTTTTTATTAACAACAGAGTATATTTGGTGTTCAGTAATGGATATTTATGGCCATAAGCTAGGACACAATTTAGAATTCACATTTGGATTTTGATAATCCTTTACAAAATAATTTATGTGCACTGTTAACTTTTCCTTGAGTGATCCTCTCAAATTTGCTCATATAACAGCTCTCACTTTTTAAATTACCATCTCAAGTATCACCTCCTATCACTGATGTTCAATCTCACATGCTTCTGAAAAACAGCTTCAGTAGAGGTATGTTCCAATAATTTTGAATGGTGTGATTTGTAAAATAAATATGAATAAATTAATGAGGTACTCTTGATCGGAGCTAAACATCTGGTTGGCAATAGTATACTAAACCTCTTCACACTGTTTTCTTCTGACCAACATGACGGGCAACTCCACAGTTCAATTACAGCCATATCCAAGTGAGTTGTGTTTATACCATGTGTAAACCACAGCACAGTCATGTTTTAAAATGATGTGATTCTTTACATGCTTTGAGAAATAAAGCTTCACTTGGTTTTGAAAGCAGTGATAAAAATATTGCAGCCAGTAGGTTGTTACAGAATATGAAATACAGAAGCCCGCTCTAAATTCAGCAAATCGTCTAGTCCATATTGACTAGACAGTGGTCAGGAAAGAGGAAGACTTACTCTCCTATGTATTCAGAAAAGAAAGGAAAAGGAAATGGACTTAGGTTGTTTGGCTGTTTTAAGATATATATTCATCTTTTTCCTGTGTATTTTAATTAGTTTTATTCAGGCATAACTCACATGAAATAAAATACAACATATGTTAATTATAGAGTCAAGTTTAGCAAGTTAAGCCATGTAGTTACCACTGCAATCATGATATTATACATTCCCAGCACCTTAAAATATACCTTATATCTATTTGCAATCATTCTTTTACTCCAGCACTCTCCCCTTGGCAAGCACTGAGCAGCTTTTCATCATTTCTAGCATCTCATACAAATTGAACCATTGTAGTATGGAGGTCTTTTGTGTCTGGCTAATTTTACTTAGCATACTAAACTTAAAATCTATTCATGTAGTTGAATGTATTAGTAGTTCGTTATTTTATTGCTGAGTGGTATTCTATTCCATGAATATATATCGTTCATCTTTTATACATTCACCAGTTGATGGACATGTGGATTCTGTGTCACTTGAGGTTATTACGAATAAAGCTTCCGTGAGCATTCATTCCCATGTCACTTGTACAAAACCATATATCTTTGTGTGGCATATGTCTATGCTTTTGGAGTACAAGACTTAGGATGTAGGACTAATGAGCCATATGGAAAGGGTATTTTAATTCTATAAGAAACTGCCAAATTGTTTTAAATTTTTACCAGGTATGTATTAGTGGGTCAGTTTCCTATCCTTGCCAATATTTGGTATTTTTAGATATATGTTCTTTAATTTTAGCAACTACACAACCATTTTCATTGTATCCTTTTAAATGACCACATAATCACATGTAATTGTGGTTGGAATATGCAGCTCCTTGATGACAATGCTGTTCAACAACTTATGTACTTATATCTAACTATATTTTCCTGTTGATGTTTTTGGTTTTCTTAATTTTTAAATTAGTTTTCTATTTTTCTCTTCCGTTAATTTCCTCCCTAATTTTTATTATTTGTTTCTTCTACTTGCTTAGGTTTAGTTCTTACTATTCATTTTCATGTCTGAAGTTGGATGTTTATATTATTAATCTGAGATTTTTATTCTTAATATCAACATTTTAGTGGTAAATTTTCCTCTAATTGCTCCTCTAGTTAAATTGTGGTGTACTGTTTTGGTATACTGTTGTCTTATTTGTCATTCATTGTGGGATACCCATCCTGCAGCTCCCTTGGCGCAGAAGAAATGACTGACTCAGAAGCAAAATGCCTGGGGAAAGAGAAGGGGAGTGTATTTCAGAGGAGAACACTCCTGAACCTTCTCTAGTTCCGAGCTTTTACTGGGTTATCTATGTGCAGGAATGCATTTGCCAAAAGCGACCCTTCACGCAACCATAAAGAGGGGCAGCTAGCAAAGATATAGATCATTACGCTAAGATAATGGGAGCAGAATTTCTGACATCAGGGTACAATGCGAATGTTTAGTACTGTTAGCACAGGTTAAAGTTAAACCAAGCAGAGCAGGCTTTACTAGTTGCAAAGAGCATATTGCATTCTTACCTCTTTTCCTAAGACCCTCTGGAGTGTGGAAGTAGTAGTGCAGCAATTGGAGCATGCCAATTGGCTGTCCTTAAGACTTATGGGCCCATGTCATGGTCCCGGCTTATGCAGCGGCCACAGTTTCCAATACCACACAGACCGATCTCTCACAATTCATTTCAAAGCATTTTTCTAGTTTCTGTTTTAAATTCCCCTGCATTGGGAACTGTCTGATGTCACCTTTTAGAGGGTGCTTTAGGGAGGAAAGTTGTTTTAGCAGGCCTCTCCTCTCCTTTTCCTGATCAACTCAGTGGACAGGCTCCACTAATTACTATATTGCACATTGCTTTTTAGCACTGAATAACATTCCCTTGTCTTGATGTACCACCTTTTATTTATCTTTCACCTACTGAAGAACATCTCTGTTGACTCCAAGTTTATGTAATTATGGGATTTTGTGTGCACATAAGTTTCCAGTACCTATGGGTAAACGCCAAAGAATATTTTTGCTGCATCATATGGTATGTGTATGTCTAGATTTGTAAGAACTCACCGAGCTGTCTTCCAAAGTGACTGAGCCATTTTATATTCCCACTAGCAATGTTTGAGGATTGCTGTTGCTCCACATTCTCTCCAGCACTTGTCATTATCAGTGTCCTGGGTTTTGGCCATTCCAATGGGTGTGTAGTGATATCTCATCATTGTTTTAACTTGCATTTTCCTGTTGGCATATGTGGAGTTATTTTTATAAGCTTCTTTGCTGTCTACCTAACTTTTTTGATTAGATGTCTCTTAAAGTTTTTGGTCCATCTTTTTGTTTCTTTTCTTATTGAGTTTTAAGAGTTCTTTGTATATTCTGCATAGCAATCCTTTATTTTATGTGCCTTTTGCAAATATTTTCTCCCAATCTGTGGTATGTCTTCTAATTCTCTTGGCATTGTTTTTCACAGAGCAGAAGTTTTTAATTTTAAAGAAGTCCACATTATCAATTATTTTTTCCATGCATTATGTCTTCAGTGTTTTATCTAAAAAGACAATACTATACCAAAAATGGATCACCATACCTAAGGCACCTAGATTTTCTCCTATGTTATCTTCTGGTAGTTTTATAGTTTTGCCTTTTACATCTCAGGTTTATGATCCATTGTGAGTTAATATTTGTGTGTTTGTGTTCTCCCCCCCACACACACACATGTGAATATCAGTTGTTCTAGCAGCATTTGTGGAAGAGACAACCTTTGATCCACTGTATTGCTTTTGCCCTTTTGTCCAACATCAATTGACCATATTTTTAAGGGTCTATCTCTGGCTTCTCTGTTCTGTTCTATTGATCTATTTGTGCATCCTTTCATGAATACCCACCTGCCTTTATTAATATGTAGCTTGACATTAAGTTTTAAAGTCAGATAGCATCATTCCTCTAACTTTATTTCTATTTTTCAATATTATATTCACTATTCTACTTCTTTTGATCCTACATATAAATTTAGAATTTGGTTGTCAATATCCATAAAATAGTTTGCAAGGATTTTTATTGGGATTTTATTGGTTATTGATCATGTGATGTAGATTTTTTTCTTTGATTCATTTAATCAGGTTCTAGAAGCTCTGTTGTAATTCCTTGTTTACAAAGAAGTTTAAATATGAATGGCTATTTTATTGATTTAATATACCTGGTAATGGGCCATGTTTTCCTCCTAATTTCTATACCTGATAATTTTTGTTATCAAATATTGTGAATTTTATGTTATTAACGACATGGTTTTGTTATATTTCTTTGATGAATATTGGCTTTTGTACTGGCACACAATCAGTACTTTAAACCAATCTGAGACTTTCAAGTCTTGCTTTCATGTTGCGTGGATGAACCAAGGAACCCTTATTCTTGGATCTCTATGGCCCCACTCCTGAGATGATACCATTCTGAAGAGTCTAACAAATGCCTAATTTTCTAGGTCTTTCCACTGTGGCTTCTCCAATTACCAACTATTGCTGATAATTTATGGCCTGTTAGCTCCTAGTGGTTCTTTCTGAGGTCTTAGGTAGGTTCTCTTTATGTATGTAGGGAGGTCATAAGGCAGTCAGTTTCAAATCTTATAAGCTCTCCGCCTATGTAATTCCTTCTTTTTTGGTACTATCTCCTGAAAATTCTGTCTCCTGTAAATTCTTCTTGGTTCAACCTTCCCAAACCCCAGTCTCTAAATCCCCTTCTCAGTAAACTCATCAGACTCTGCTTGCATCCTCCCTCTCTCTGTTGCCTGAAAATTGCTTCCATGCCATAAACTGAGGCACTAATAAGCTTATCTAAATTTTATTCCTTCATTCAGGCTTCCAGTCTTTCTATGAGGGTTCTCTATTGTCTACATATTTATACCAAGTATATTTTGTTTAGTTATCTAGTTGCTCAAGGTAAGAGAGAAAACCTATAGCAGAATTATTTTTCTTGGGTATGAATGGATATGTCTTTCCTATCTGAAACCACATTAAAGAAAAAATATTGAAAATTACATATATAAAAGTGAAAGTTACACAGTGTGACCATTTACTTAATTTCTCTGGCTTCAGTTTGTATATTATGTTGCCAAAAGCTGTGTTGTTCTTTACTTAAATCATCCTCTGTGAATGGCTTAACAAACTGTTTTGTACACTGAATTCTCAATAAACATTGAGAGAAGGATGGAAGAATGAATGATGGATAATTATACCATCTTCCAAAAAGAATGGGAAATCAGTTGTATGACAATGGAAATATCAGAATACTGTCTTAACAGGGAGCTCTTTTTTTTTATATTCTGGAAGTATAAAAATTACTGGCTTCTTGGCTGACGATGAATGCTCAAGTGCTTATTGAACATGGAAAAGTATTAGACCAATCTGTCCTAGTCTGGCAATTTCCCAGCCACTACTGTCATAGCAGAGTAGAGTAAGTTCATCGGATGGCTTGAATTTTAATCTTACTGTCACCCTTGACTAACTGAACATATGACTTTGGAGGGGACACTTCAGCTCTTTGGGTCTAAGTTTACATCATATAAAATGAAGTAGTTGTGCTAACTAAAGTACCTTCTCACTCTTGAGAACTTGGTCAAAGCTATTAAAGACAATATTTCTTTTCTCACTTACTCATTTTTATTAGAAGCACTTGCTAGAGAGAGTTGTCAGATATTGTTTTTTTCATCTTGCCTTAGTGAGAACATAAAAAGAGAAATGACTCAAAGAGAAGAAGTAACAAAAATATCAATAATACAAGATGCAATATAACTTTATTATATTTGATATGACTTTTCAGAGCAAAGATAAAGCTAGCAGAAAATCCTTTATCTGGCCATTAGTTCATTGTTCCATAGAATAACGTACTTTAGAGCTATAAAACTGGGTTGTATCATTTGATTTCAGAGAACTGAACATGAACTTATTAACGTATATTACTCAATAGAAATTTTACATCTACTTCTAAGACTTGCATAATTAAGTATATGAGGATTACATATAATATTCTATTTGTTTCACTTTATATGTTACTTTTAAAATGTTTTCCTTAAATTGTCTCCAGGATTGCCTTTGTATTTTGGGAACAGTAGACTTTTAGTAGCACCATGAGTTTGTAGTATATAATAGCAATGAGACAAGCCATATATATATAATCTACTTGTTTTATAGTTAGCACTCAGATTATTTATCCATTACATTTTATTATAAGACAAGACAAAATTATTGTGAAACCATAATTCTAGATATTTGAGTTTCATAGTTTTATACTAAAAGTACTACCATTTCTAACACTATTGGGATATTAGCGGGGAAAGAATGTGCTGAGATTATTTTCTTTCTTCTTACCATTATGGTTATAAAACAGATGACAATCTAGTTAAACATTTTGATTTTGTGTAAAAAGTCTTCAAACTAACCATTTATTCATTTATCCAAAAATATTAATAACAAGCATGAGTCATTATCCAAGATGTTGAAAATATAAAAGTAAACCAGCTAGACACAGTTTCATTTTTTACAGAACAAGTTATCTACTGGGGTAGATAATAGACAAACAACATAGAATTAAAGATACAAAACTGACAGCCATGTGAACTTTGAGGAGAATCACCAGGGCCATACAACGTGATGTATGTGGACTGTAGGACAGAGCTATTGAGTTAACACCCGCAGATCATACACAGATCTCTAAAGACTATATGTCACCCACTGATGCAGCTTCTCCTCATTTTCCAGTAAATACTTCCACATACTGGGTCTGCTGCATGGGCAACAGCAGACCCTCCATATCACCCTGCCCAGGCTCTGTAGCTTCAGCTTCACTGGAGAGGACACTCCAGCGACATCGCAAGATGTCGATTCAACACGGGAGGAGACAGATACCGTGTCACTCCCGAGTCGGACTGCACAGCCATTCTCGGCGGTGCAGATAGACTCTTAAGAAGCTACACCATCGTCTCTCGAGACGGATGGCTGCTGCCGACTTCCACATACTCTACACCTCTATCTAGATAGACTACAAACACTTCAAATGCACCATGTATACAATAAAATCTATCATCTCATGCCTAAATTTTCTAAGCTTAGTCATATTCCAACTTTAATGATCTACTTATACTGATCTACCGCCAAAATATATCTTAAGCATATTTCCCATCTTCAGCTCCATTTTGGCTTGCTTAGTGGATATCAGATGCTATGCTATACACTTTTCAAGTTATACATATATAATCTTCACCCCAGGGTAGTTACTGTTAATTCTTGGTTTTTGGATTCCAGAGCTTGCTTTTTAAAATCACTGTTCTTTCACAATATGTTCTTTGAACTGATTGACATCCCTAAAATATTGATTTGTCATGCACAGCATTGCTAGATCACCAGGTCTCTCTCCAACACAGCATTCTTTGAGATTCTCTATCACATACATCTTCATTATAGGACCTGGCTGGTAACTGTGATCACCTTCGTACTTGAAACAACAGTGTGTGTGCACATATATGCTATAATTTATATATATAATATATATGATATATGAGATATAGCTATAATTTTTATATATGCCATAGATGCTATATGAGATATAGATGTCATCTGTCTATATTTATCTACACATACATTTGTTCAGGGACCCAGGGGATCACAATTATCAGGTTATCACTACATATGCATATTTGGCTTCATCTTGCAACTGAAGAATCATTGAAGACTAGAAATCTGTATGTTTCATATTTCAGGGGATTATGCTGATCAGCTAACTTTCTTGAGCTGTGGGTTCCAGATTGTCTGAGCTTCTTACTATGAGTCATATCTACCTCAAATGCTGACACTAGGTCCGCTTTTTCTCTAGCCTATGTTCCAGCGTCACTGAACAATAGTCCTCAAACAGATCACCTCTTCTATGATTCCGTAATACGACTTGAGAAGCAAACTTGTCTGGAACAACTCCCATCTTTTCATTTAATTAGCAAGCCCCTGCCCTAACTACCAGTCTAAATGTACATTTCCCCTTTTTTTCTCCTGGTGTGGTTTTACAGTATCTTCTTCTATTATGTCCTGTGTAACTGATCTAACAATTAGTATTAGGCCTCTGCTCCCCACTGAAGGAGGTACTAGAAGGAAAATTACATAAGAGAACGGAATTATTGATTCTTGGGTCCACTCTAAGATCCACCATTCACTTGCTTGTGATGTTGAGGAGAAGGATCACTCAAGTGGAGTCAATTCTACATACATTCAGTTTAACACATTTAAGCAAACATGCTCACCCCTGATGCAAGACAAAAATTGTGACGAAACTACAAATAAAATACAATGAGCTCCATTGAATCAAACATGAAAGAAGGGGGGCTCAAAAAAGAGCTTGCATGGTGAAACCAAGACTGATTTATCTGTTTTTCTTTCTCCATATGAGATACTGTACATAACACAGACCGATACAAACCTAACAGTGAGAAGTAAGTCTAGGGAAGTGGAAATGGAAACTACAGAGGATGAAAAATAGATGGATAAAACAGCTAGGATTGTGAATTCCAGTTTCTGATATACACTCAGTAATTTCAGTTCTCATTAATATTCATCATCACAGTCATCTAAGAGATCAATTCTGTTCTCATTTTCAAGACAAGAGAAGTGAAACTCTAAGAGATTGAGTGATTAGTTCATGTTTATAGCATCACTTGCTAGCATAGGAAGGGTTCAAATTTATACTGAAGTCTCTGTCATTATTTTTTCTATTCCACCATAATTTTTCCACTTGAAACTCTCAGGTGAAAACTGAATCTTTGGTGAGAAGTCAGACAATAAACAATGAACAAAGTAAATAAGTAAGTATTGTAGTATATTAGAATGTTATGTAACACAGATTATAGATGCGTCACTGTTTTGAAACTGCAAAATACTTTACTTCTAAAGGGAAAACATCTTGGTACAGAGAAGAGAAAACAGATTTGGATGTAGAAACACTTGGGTTGGAATTATAGCTCTAATTAACTATATTAGATCATCTCTGAGCCTCTGTATGCACACACACACACACATACTTGTGTATGCATATTTGCATATGTATATTTGGGAAGGATAATAATACCCATTTCATATGTTAGCCATAGATCATAGAGAAAATAGAAAGAAAATAAGCACAATCCTGATTATCTCTAGATAAAGAACTTAAGATATGACATTTTTATTTTATTGTTTTCCTGCCAACAATAACAGTTACCTGGAGGGAACTGGCTAACATGGACATTGTGTTTAGCTTGTCTCCAGGAATTGATTAGATAGTGGAATTATGTTATTTCTGTAGTGGTTGTTGGTTCTGAGATGACTGTGGAAATAAGAAGAGCATCTCAGCGTAAGCAGGGATCCCAGCCAAACCCTCTTTGAATATCTAGAACTCTCTCTGTTGAAGTAGATGTAGTTACTGTGTAGTTTGCAAAATCCTCCACTTCTGTTTCCTAGTTTCTCTCCTACGTCTTGGCAAGTACTGCTCTATTCCATAGCCATTCTCACAGGTTACTCAAAAAAAAAAAAAAAAAAAAAAAAAAAAAAAGTGGGACCAGTGAAGAACAATTATTTTACCCATGGAAGTTATTTTCCCCACAATTTATTGGAATCCCATTTAATGTATTCTTAAAAGCAAAGAAAATAAAACAAGGAATATCAGATACGGAGTCGGAAAAAATAGGTTCTGTTCCCACTGGTACCACTTGATTGCTTATCTGCATGGATTTTTTTTTAATGCACTCAGAGTCCTTAGTTCTTTCCCAGTGTCTAGAAATCAAGAGACACAAAGCCAAAGGCATCATTTCTCCTAGAAACTCAACTTCTCCATTTTCAGAGCAATGTGATATAAGAAAAAAAAAAAAATCAATCACTCAACTGCTGTTTGAGGGCTCTGTTTTGGCCCTTCAGTTCTTTGTCTCCTTGGCATGCTGTGATTTTATCTGTCTCACTGCTATACTCTGAATAAGAGAGCTGTCAGCATGACTTGTGCTGAAAAGGATGAGTTTATCCCTAAACTGGGGCTCCGCCTTGGTCTATTCAAAAATATTTTACTTTCTCCCAGTGACTTTCTGTAGCTTTTTTTTTTTTTTGCTTGTTCAGATAAATAGGAGAGGGCTGGAAAAAGGCAAAGGGGGGCTGGAAAGAGACAACAATCAAAACATAGGTGTAAGATCACTGGATAAATAAGAGAATGATATTCTTACAATTGGAAAGCCTACATTTGTTAAATTTCAGTGCTCGGACTTGGACTGGACCTCTGAGATTCTGAAACTGGTTTTATTATTATTTTTTAAATTTTCTGCTTTGAGTTCTGCTTGATACAAATAATCATAATACCCAAAAGTTCTGGGTCGTGTAGAACTGTGCTAATTTAGAAAATTCTCTTCTATTTAAATGTACAAAACTCTAACATTTTTGCCCAAAGTAAAGCCACTTTATGCTTCAAGCATGAAGTAGAGCGATAAAAATTCCTAATCAGACCAATGTCACTGTTGTTCTAGGAAATAAGATTGCCATCCTTTTGTTTTCTTTATGTGATTTATCCCTTGCTTCCAATAACTGTCCAAGGTCCTGGAATGCAGAACCAGTTCCTGATTTGCTTTTGTGCCGCACATTGGGCCCCTTTCTCACTGCTCCCCTAAATCTTTGGAAGTCTGAATGGAATACGGACTTGAACATTAGCACAAGGGTAAAGTCATTAAAGAATGAATTATTAAATTGCAAACATTAGGTAGCAGATTATTTCTCCCCTAATCAGATTTAACTTGAAAAACAAAGGAATCTGACATATAACCTTTGAAAACAGAGGCAAATTTTACCAAATCCAGACTTTTATCTTTCTTTTTTTCTTTTCTTTTCTTGAGTGTCCAACAAAGTCTTTGAGCTGCAGAATGATTAGCTTGGAAGGACACATTTGTTTCCTAGAATACCAATAACTGGGAGTCTTTGTATTCTCTAGCACAGAGCTTCTTAAAACATGGTCCCAAAATCACCTGCCAAGAGCATTATCTGAGAAGTTAATTAAACATGCTAGACTATAAATTAAAAACTTGGGGAAGCTACATCTGATTTTTGTATATAAGGGTGAGAAACCTATTCTACCATCTAGCTCAATACCCTATAAAATCATAAGTAATGTGAGGCAAGCAATGAATGGGAAATAAGTTTTTCAACGGTGTCCTGAAGTCCAAGCGATGGTGGCTTGGTCGCCTCTGTTTGCTATGTTGAATCCATGAGAGCTTCTGGACTGAGACGTGGTCTAAGTACCACGCAAACGTGCACAGCAATATTTGTCTTCAATGCTGGGTGGTGGGAAGGGTTGGCACATCAGAATTAAGTTTAATTCTTAGATCTGTCACAATTAGCTGCACAAATAAATTTAACTTCCCAGGTCTCATTCTCCTTAACTGTGTGGATAATACTGAACTCTTCTTACATTTTAAAGATCATTTATCTCTATGTCTTATATCCTGGGTATGCACAAAAAGTAGTTTATTCTGTCAGACAGATGCCTTAATGCTAGGCTGCCAAAATCCTGAGAAGCCTGCCTTCTAAATAACCTGGCTCACGTCTCTCCCCTGAAAAAATCATTGTATGTCAGTCACAAGGTATAGGAGATGTTGGGGCTAAAATAATGTTTTTATCCAGAGTTGAGATTGATGAACACTTCTCCATAAAATATTTAGCAATACACAGGGTTATAGGACCAACTAAATTGTGGAGATTTGCCCATTTTAGCCCTTTTTAAAAAATTGATATTACTACCTAGCTATAAAAAGAAAAGTAATATAAAGCAAGATTTTTATTTGAATGCACATTTTCTCAAATATAGTTGATCATGGAATTATTTTGTTTTCAATTTAACAACATTGCAAAAACTTGTTATTTTGAAAAATACAGTTTTGTGAGTAGTAGTTTCTAACTGCATGGAGAAAATCTGCCCAATTCACTTTCCCGCAGGTATTTTCAGGCCCTTCTTTAAAAGCTAATTAAAACAGTCATGTGAACCATTTCTGAAAGTCAAGTAGGAAAAAGATCACTTCCTTTTTCCCTCAGTGTCATAGTCTGAGCATCCATTTCCAGTGATCAAGCCCCAAGAGAAAAACGTCAGCCTTCCAATGAGCTCATCACCTATGATGATACCTGGTTATTGTTGAAATCACTCCAGATATATAGTTTTGTGTTGTTTTGAACTCCTGCAAGAATGTGAAAGTATCCTTTTCAGAACATACCCTGGACTCCTAAGTCGTGTTAATTGTGCCTCGTTTGACAAGAAGGGTCTGAAGTGGAGGCACCCAGCAAAGAAGGCATTATGAGAACAGTCAGATTAGATATGTGAAGACAATTAAACGCCATTCTTTATGGCTTCTCCTTATTCTCAGCTTTGAAATATTTCCTGCCGTTGAATCATTTGGATTCCTGGTAACATAGCCAGGGGAAAAAAAAAAGAGATATTTATTAAAGAAACAAACAAGAACAAAGTCATAAATCCAGTTCTGTTCTACTCTGTGAAAATAAATTGAGGGACAATAAAAAAAGTTTGCATTGTTTGCATTTGGATTTTTACAGAAAGTGTCATTAGCATTTCCTTTCCTGCAAACACATCTTTGTTGTCATATTTTAATTGTCCCCAGAGGACAGGTTACAGGTAATTAAGTCAACTCTCTCCAGCAAAGAATACTTTGAAACATGTTCGAGAGCCCTCTGGTTTTTACATGACCTTGGAGAGAAGCACTTGGCAATTGATGTAGTCTGAGTTTTTGTTTGAGGTTTCCCTTTGAAGAAATATATTAGCATCTACCTCCATAAAGTTTGCATTCCGATAAACTCAGATACTCTCAGCCATTTATTTTTCTCCTCAATTGGGTGCTTCTTGAGTTGGGGATTCTATCGAATTCTCTCTCACTTTCATCGGTAGAGCCCAAATGAATACAAGTGCATAGTTTACTTCACAGGCCTCGCGAATGACTTACGCTCAGTTTAAAAAACCAGGTAGAACAAATCTATTTCTCGAAGTGCAGCAGCTACCATTGTCCTTGGAAGAAACATAATGATGACGTGGGTGCTATTTCAGAAGCTTTAGCAGTTTCAGTGACAGGAGACTCTTTAAAAGGGTAGGGGCATATGGAGGTTAATTCTCTTCCAAACTTTCTTCTCTGTTTTTTTTTTTTTTTTTTTCCTTTCCTACATCACTGAATCTCTGGCTAACCCCAACATATGAATTCTTGTAATGGAAAGTCCTAATGTCTTCAGCATTTTTTTTTTTTTTTTTTTTTTTTTGCCTGTAAAAACTGTCCCAGATAGGACTTTGCACACAGCAGATTTATGAAAATGCTTACGAATTAAGGGAAATATTTCAGGGAAAGTAGACCACTCGATTTGAAGTTAGAATAATCCATCTTTTCCACATCAAAATTTTTGTGGAGATTAGAGCAAGTAAGTGAATCTGCCTCCATTTTAAATTTCTTTTCTGTAAAAGGAGGTATAAATTTCAGTGTTCAAGTAAACAAAGAACATTAAATATTACCTTTTCTTGAAAATGCATAGGTATTTGTTTAGTTACCACATAGTTGTCAAGCTTGTTTGATGGGCCAGGACATATAAATGACACCATCCTTATCCTAAAGAATCTCACTGTGGGAGTAGAATTCTATAATCACACACTTTACTTTCTGAGCACTGGGCTTTCCTCCAAAGTGTTTCATACATCTTAGAGGTTTCTTGTGGCTGTAGTCTTTCAAGATGCTATCTATAGTCTTTAAGTTGGCTTTTTAAAATTATAAATGTAGTACATGCTGATTGAGAGGCGTGAAGCAAATGAAAATGACATGAAAAAGAAAGCAACGATGTCCAGGATTTCACTATTTAGATTGAATGAGATTTGAATTGATATTATGAAAGTCCCATACCAAGTTTTGAATTCCCATACTGTCATTTGACTATATGAAGATGCATATATAATGGATGTCAGTGTTTGGATAAGAATGAGTTAATATACCATCATATAGGATCTGATTTATATATAAATATGTGTTGTGATATTTTCATGTTATTGTCCTATGATATTAAACATTTTAATAACATAAATTTATTGGTTGCAGACTGTGACTGTACAAAGGAATAATATAATTCTATAGATTATACTTTAATTTTAGTATGGTATATATATCAAGTGAACATATTTCTTTAGAAAATGTTCATAAAATAATATTCCTATATAAACATATAGAAAAATTCTAAAATATGCTTTGCATTTTTTATAATATATCTTTTATGGAAATATTATTCTCTCTCTTTCTTGTGTGTGTGTGTGTGTGTGTGTGTGTGTGTGTGTGTGTGTGTAAGACAGTTCTCACCTTTTATGTCTCAGGAACTTCTTTACAGGTTCCTTTTTTATTTGAAATATTTGGACAAGAAAAAGTTTATCCAAACCCTATTGCCAATAGCTGGGGTTTGGATTCCCCCTTTTCATTTCTTTAACTCTTTGCCAAGATAGTGTTAGAATAATAATTTCAGGTGTTAGGCTAGATAGGATCTTTCTTCATGAGCCCAGACATAAGTATATGTGAAATGACTCGCAATTGTATATGATTCTGGAGTGGCTCCTGGAGGCTGTGGAAGCAAATATATTGCCAGATAATTTACAAGTTTCTCAGTAGAAGCATCGCAAACTAGAATAGGCTGGAATACAATAACAGGATAATATTAATGTACTGACAAGCTATGTATTGTGATTTTGTCTTCCTGTGCCCTTCCCACAATCACTTTGGCATCATCAAAACCAATACATAGACATGTCTGCTTACACCTCCCTCATTGACATTGTGTTATAGTAAATGTTCATCTTTAATCGGATGTACAGAAAGAAAGGATAGCTTAACTGGAGGTGGGGCACAAGCAATAGCTCCCTAAATGTTTCAGGTAGCTCCTGAAATCAGCACACGCAAAGCAGTGGTATGGAATCTTTTTATTATTTACCTTTTACCCACTCAAAACACAGTCCTTACGTGAGAAAGTGTCAGGCATGGGGTCAGGAATAAATGAGATCTGCCTGGAAGAAGTCCAGCCATTGTTAATATAATGTGAACGGTGTGCATGGCAGCCAAGGAGAGTGGACTGGAATGCACATGCATGAACCGTGACAACTTGACTGTACTAGTCAGTGGGGGTGGTAGATGTCACTGAGTGAGCATGTGTACTATGTGGCCGTCACATTTGAAATGACTGAGCACGTAGAGCAATGAATCTGCATCACTTTTTGCATTACTCTAGAGCAAATCTCTGCAGAAACTATTTGGATGATTCAGAAGGTTTTCAGGAACGGTGCAAAGAGTGTCGCACAAATAAAAATGTGACACAGACACTTCAAAAATGGGCAAGAATCTGTTGAAAGTGATCTACATTCTGGAAGGCCTGAGGAGTTTATTTTTGCCAAAACATGAGATCACCCAGTAGACTCAGCCCCCCTACCACCCAGATTGGTGTCCTACAACTTCTTGCTTTTCCTGAAACTAAAATCACCTTTGAAAGGGAAGAGATTTCAGACCATCAGTGCGATTCAGGAAAATACAATGAAGCCGCTGATGGTGATTCCAACAAAGGATTTTTCAGTTTTAAACAGTGGAAGAGATGCTGGGAGAACTGCGTGAGGTCCCAACGTGCCTATCTTGAAGGGGACTGGGGTATCATTGTCCTATGTATAGTATTTCTTGTTTCTTGTGTCTCCTTCAGCACATGTCTCTATTTTTCATAGTTCATGGCTAGGTACTTTCTGGGCAAACCTCATATACCCTTAAAAGACCCATAAATTTCATTTTCCCCTTTTTCTTTGCATAACACAATCATCTAATTCTGATCTGTTTCACACTTTCATTAGTAGAAATTTACCCGGAGATTCCCATGGAGTAGATGAATTACCGTATTAACCAACATTCCTACTTCAGACATGGGAGCAAAGTGGCTTACAGAAGTGTGTCATGAATCTGCAAACCCTTTTCTTTTTCCCCAAATTGGCTTATAAAGCTCTGTCTAGCTAACATCTAGAATGATATTTTTAAGGTGTGAATCATTGGCACAACCATCTCAAGGCTTCCCACTGTAGTCTGTACTTTTCATTTTGCTGGAAGGGCAGGGTAGAGGTAGCTTAGGGGAGACCTAGTGGCCATAAATCCCATAGATCACTAGTCCTGTTGCTGGTGAAGACATTCAGTAACTTTCTGTAAGACACCCTCTGACCACTGCCCTGACCAATGCAGTCACAGTGTAAGTCTGTGATTTGTCACCATGCCAGCCTGCATGTCAGATGCATGCATGCCTTCCACTGGATTCAGCCAAGCGAGATCCATGTTTTCACACCTTGAAGGTCTTGCATGCGTTACACAACAGACAATACCAACATTAATGCAAGTTTCATTTGGATAACAACCATCAAGACAACACAATATTGGCAACAAAACAATTAGTATTTATTGATGCTGAATATATGTCAGGCAGTCTAGTGAACGCTCTAAACATCATTTTATCTGATCTTCACATCAACCTCATGTGATAGGACCTGTCATTCTCTTTCATCAAATGAGAAAACTGAGCCTAGAAGGCTCGTGTATTGTCCAAACACAGTAGCAGATTGGTCAGTCAATCCAGCCTCTGAAGTTCTAAAGAGTAATTTCTCCCCTATATTCCAGGAACCTGTGTGTGTGTGTGTGTGTGTGTGTGTGTGTGTGTGTGTTTTGTGTGTTTTATGTTCATAATTCTATAATGTCCTGTTGACTTCTTCATATGCAATTCAGTAGGTACACATAATGTCAACTTCTATTATATCTGCATATTACTGATAGACATATGCATATAGTAACTTTGTATCTCCTATGAAGATAAATAAACAATCAATTCTGTGAAATACCATAGTCACTTTCTTTTTCTGTATAAAAGATAATCAACTGCAGTTTTATCTCTACAAAAATGTGTTTTTTTAATCATCAAGCTCTTCAAGCTCTAGCTGACTTTATTAATCATTTCTATATTTCGTTTTATAGTGCTTCAGTCCAAGGAGTCCAAAGTCATGGGGCTTCTGATATAATAAAACAATTTTGTGCCTTAAATTACTCCTCATTCCCCCAGCATGTAGTGCAAATTGTCACATTGCTTCCTACTAAACTGTTTTGTTGACAAAATCCTCCAGCCGAAATAATTGGCTTGACATTCATGTACAGAATTCAGTTCAGATATTAAGGAAAGACTATTGTACATACTTTTGTAAGAAATTTGGCAAGAATAAGTTCATTCATAGACAATTTTCTTCTCTCTATTCAACCTTTATTTCTAAAATGGAGAAGTAAAATCCTGACTCAATGATAAAAAGTTACTTTGTTTAAAATCCATGTTAGGTTTGAAATTGGACTTAGTTTATATGTAATAGTGAATTCAGAATGATTGACCAGCTGCATCATCTTCAGGAGAAATAATTCAGTATGCTTTCTTGGTTCAAATTTTAATGGTATATCTGATATGCCCAGATAGAGCTCAAAACCGGGGCTTTGTTCAGAAATCATAGAAACTGTCATTAAAGTTGTTGAAAGTAGTAAAGTCAGATAAAAAGTTAATGATAAATGTTCTGTTCCCTATTTTTTCTTTCTTTTTATAAAATGTCCTCTAATTTTTGAACATTTAACAAAACATGTCAAAATAATTCTATTTGCTCCCTTAGTTGTAGATGATAAAAGAAGAACTGACAGTCGTTCCCCAGAAATAATTCCAAATGCTTTAAAGTTCTACTTTTGGGAAGAAAACTATGTTCTATGCCCTATGAGCAAAATTAGATAATGTATGGTAATCAAAAACACAAAATGAGACTCATTGTGCACTATCTACCTCTCTCTAACACTTACATATAACCCATCCCCACTGTCCTCTAACCCTAGGGACTCAAAGAAACCCGGTTATTAGTGAATTATGCTGCTACACTATTTAAGGTTGACAATTACCATGTTCTCGGCCATCTCTGTAGTTCACCTTTCTAGAGTGTGAGTCTGTGAGTCGTCTATAACTAGAAACTCCTGCTCCTGGACACGAACTCCTGGATTTTAGGATAGGAGAAATAGGTGATCTTATCCTGCAATCCCAACTATCTATTGGACATCATGAATTTGATGGCTCACAAATATCTTGAAATATCTGTAAATAAAATCACTACCCCCTGCCACTTTTTTTTTACCCCTATTAAGCTCCTTTTTCTTATACTTTTGGCTTTCTCATCACCTACTCTTTCTTTTGGTTAGACATTGACTCATATCTCAACAGTTGCTAGCTTCACACACACCAGAAATCTGACATTTCTCCTTAACTTCTCCCTCTTTAAAACATCTCCAATCACCTTCATAAAATAAAGGTCCTGTAATTCTAAGGATGACTAAACATCTCTCAGTGCTTTGCCCAACTTTGGTAATCCCAGGAACTTAACACTGCTTCCACTTCTGATTGCCTTTCACACACTGTCCAAGTGATCAGCTTGGGATGGGCACAAACTTCTTCTCCCGCTTTAATCAATTTTAAGGCCTTGTCTTTCTTGGGCTCATTCTTTGCATATAGAACTCAGATGCCCACATTATCTCTTTTCAGTTGTCCTCTAATATTTTCCTAATATGTGTATCTGGGACATTTCAACTCTTAGAGGTGTATGTAGGGGACATTTCAGCTCGTAGAGATGTGTGTGCATGGTTAGTAACATAAAAAATAACTTTCTCCCTGACAAGACTGGCACCAAAAATATTTTTCCATGATTTATTGATGCCAATGGCAAAACTTTCCTACCCTCTTCTCATGTTACCCACTGTTTTCTGAGTCAACACTTACCTAAGGCTCTGAAACTGTTTATTAGTTAGTCATGTACTCATTATTTTATTCTCCAACTATTTCATTTTTATAGTGTGTCCTCTTAGACCTCCAGGGTTGCTGTTCTAAGCCATTTCCCCTGATACCTGCTTTACTACAGTTCAAAAATTAAAAATACACACACACACACACACACACATACACACACATACACATAAACCTGCTTGACCATTTAATAAAACACCAAGGAGGATAATACAAAAAATAATTGGTGTGAAAAATACTTCTGTTTATTTCCCAACCTCTCATAAAGAAAAATCCCCTCTCCTTTCTTGAGCTTCCTTCTCTCGTCCCTCCCCACCTTTTTTTTTTTTTTACATTTTTTGACCTTTACTCTCAGAGAAGTATCATATGCTCTCTCTAAGGAAATGACTTCTCATCTTCATTCCAGGAATCAAACTCTGGGCCTTTAATCAGGAATACAGCGTATCCTTTCCGAGAGATTTAAAAATAATGCTTTTTTTTCTCTCACCTCTTAAATGTAACTCTCTTATGCCATTCATAATAGACTCTACACTTCTTAAATATCTTGAATATTGTTATTGCAGGATGTTTTCATTTTCAGTTAAGATGGAATATACACACCCACTTCATACTGCTTACTGATGACTAATAAAAATCCTAGAAGAACACAGAACAGCTAGGAGAGGGCTCTGTTCAATAACCAAGAACAGGAAGATAGGGTAGGGAAATCAAAACTCAAAAAAAATGGCCATGCAGTGGCATGTTCCCTATTTGTCTTTTTGCTCTGTTTGTTGTCACTGTTCTGTTTTGCCATGTTTTTGTTGCCAGAGGGAAAAAAAGTAAAATATAAATATAAAAATAAAAGACTTATACAACTCAACACCAGGAAAACAAACAACCCAATTTAAAAAATGGGCAATAGACTTAAATAGACCATTCTTCAAAGAGGACATACATATGGCCAATAGACCTATGAAAAATTGCTCAACATCACTAACCATCAGAGAGATGCCCTATTGAAACCATAATGAGGTTTCACCTCACATCTACCAGAATGGCTGCCATCAATAAATCAGTGAACAGTGCATGCTGATGAGGATGTAGGAAAAAGGGAACCCTAGTACATGTTGGTGGGAATGCGGACTGGTGAATCCCCTGTGGAAAACAGTACAGAGTTACCTCAAAAAACTAAAAACGGAACTGCCTTTTGACCCAGCAGTCCCACTTCTGGGAATATATTAAAAGAATATGGAAACATTGATTTGAAAGAACATATCACCCTATGTTTATTGCAGCATTATTACCAATAGCCTGGACCTGGAAACAGCCCAAATGCCCATCAGTAGATGGGTGGATAAAAAAGCTGTGACACATTTACATTATGGAATAGTATGCAGCAATAAAAAAGAAGGAATTCTTCCTTTTGGGACGGCACGGATGGACCTGGAGATTATTATGCTAATGAAATAATCCAGTCAATGAAAGACAAATCCCATATGATCTCACTTATATATGGAATGTAATAAACAAATAAACTAACAATGAAATATTATTCATTTATTTAGAGGCAGTAGGATTGCTATTCTTGGCTAATTGCCTGGATAATCATATATTTGGACATTTTACATATAATTTAAAACTGATCTTACTTCATGACCACTGATTATTTTGTAGGAGAAGGGAATTTTTCTATAATGGAATACAGAAATATTTAAATATGAATTTTTATTTTACCTTCTGTTTACACACACACACACACAAACACACATATGTACATACCTTGCATATTTTTAATGGAAATGTATGTCAATAATATGATATGATATAAAATACTAGGACAGATACAAAAGCAGTGAGATCATAGTTTTTTCTTTGCTAGTTCTAATAGCAGAAGGTATATTATATTTCTAACCCTGGCTGGTTTGGCTCAGTGGATTGAGCGTCGGCCTGCGAGCTAAGTGTCGCTGGTTCGATCTTCCAGTCAGGGCACATCAGAGAAGGAAAACTCTGACTCCAAAAAACCTCCGCTGCCTTGCGGCATACCTCTTCAGGGGAAAGGCTAAGGGAGTAAACCCCGACAGAAAATCCGGAGCCGGAGTCCCGAAGGCGGTTTGACGTTGTAGTCAACACCGGCAACTCCTGCGGCGCACCTGAAGCCAAGCTGTATTGACTCCGTCTTTCCCTTGGACCCTTCAGCTGCGAAGAGAGGGGGGGTCTGCTGCATGGGCAACAGCAGACCCTCCATATCACCCTGCCCAGGCTCTGTAGCTTCAGCTTCACTGGAGAGGACACTCCAGCGTCATCGCAAGATGTCAATTCAACACGGGAGGAGACAGATACCGTGTCACTCCCGAGTCGGACTGCACAACCATTCTCGGCGGTGCAGATAGACTCTTAAGAAGCTACACCATCGTCTCTCGAGACGGACGGCTGCCGACGATATTATATTTCAGGAGAAACCAAAGATAATCCTCTTCACTTTATATATTTCTCAACAGGAAAATGCATGTTTATTTTTAACCTAACTTCAAAGCTCAGGGGAAAAAAAAAAAAAAAAAAGCAAAGTCAGTGATGCAACTCAATGCATTAGGCTGAAAAGGTCAAACTCCCAAGGTTGATTTTGTGTCAGAATACCATTTAGACTGAGAAAGACCCATGCATTCATAGCTACACATTCCCAAATTATAACGGATGCTCATTCAAGTGGCAGTAATAAAGTCTTTTCCAGGAGAAACTTTATGTCAAAAATGACAGTGTGTCTGGAATAATTGGCTTAAAATGAGAGCTCTAAATATGCTGTTTTCTATTTCCCTGCCGAATTGTAAACTGCTTATGTAGGGGAGACTCGTCTTCACCTCTCTAAACCTTGACTTTTCTGTTGAAGGTAATAAATATTCAATCATTCATAAATTCATTACACAAATATTTATTGAGTGCTACTTAGGTGTTAGGAATTGTAATAGGCATTTTGCATGATTTTTTAAAGGAGAGTGGTGAAAATTCATGAATATTCTAGTGAAAGTCATAATACTCAGGTTTTGTTTTGACTAGGTCATGTCTTAGCTCTGTGATTTCAAAATGCGGTTTTCACGTCTCTGTTCGTCTGCTCTGCTTATAGGAGTAGAAAGGTAAACCAGAAGGATATATTAGGGCCATTTGAAGGCTAAAATTCTATTGTTAGATTAATGCTTATTATATAATTAAAGCCCCCTATATTTTCTGGATCAATACTTTAATTTGTACATTTGTTTCTAGATTGGGAACATTTCTCTAAGGCTCATGTTTTCTAGAAGTCATTATCCTTTCTGAAGAATAAGTTCATTTACCTCAGAAAACATACTTTTCTCTCAAGGAATCAAAACAGCTGAATCTTTCCTCCATAACTTCAAGTTGATACAGTGTAAGTGATTGACTTTTTCCCAAGCCTTCTGCTACCCTGTCTTATGATGACCAAATATTTGATACCAAAAAAAGAAGAGTTTCCTCCTGAGGCTATATTTATTTATTGTTTTACTCATTTTTGTAGTAAGCAATAATATCCTCACTGTGAATCTAGACCTCCTGTCATGACTAGGGCTCTCCAAGTAATGACTTCAGTGTCCTTTGAAACTGTGCAGTGTGGGCTGCTAGTAAATTATGTAGACATCTATATTTTTCATTTTCTTTGGACAGTTAATTTATGGTGACTATAAATGTAAATCTGTCACAGATGTAACTACTTTTAGTCCAAGGCTGTGTGGAATATTTACTGCCCTCATAAAGCCCTGTTTGTCTTTCTTCCTGGCATAGGAGCTGAGCAGGCAGGTTAATCCACGGACAGTTTGGTGTCTGCCATAAGGTTGATCAAGCAGGAAGGCCATTCCAGCAGATTGGTGTTCCAGCAAAGAGCAGGAGCATGCCTTTTCTTGCATGTCAACAGATTGTGTCAAGAAAGACAAAAGTGTTTTTTAAGGCTACTCGGAGGAGAGTGCTATCAACATGTGAAAGATCCTTTACGATCTTTATAAGGTCAGACTATAGTATGAGAGAAGCTGTGATGGGAAAAAATAGACAGCAAACATTAAAGAGATGATACTACTGAAAGGGAAATGAATACAAGTTGATCATGGTGGTCCAGGGTATATCTTGCCAAAAGCCATGATTAGAGCTTCCAAGCATCAGAACCGAGTGGCTGATTTTAGTAAGAAAATACACACCAACAACCAATCCATAAACCAGTCAGGCATCAGTCATAGCTCTCAGAGACCTGCACAAACAAGGAAGTTACAGCATGTCCAGAAAGTGAGATGAATCAATCATTCAACTCAGGAGGAGCAGGAGTTGCCATAGGAACTGTTTCTCCAGTTCTTTTCATGATTAAGGACAGGGTCCCTGACGTAGAAAGGGACTAGGGATCTCCCATACCTTTTTGATTACCTTCTCAGACCTCATTTCAGGAAACCTTGCCCTTGATACCCATCATTCATATAGTTCAGTCAGTGGGACATTGGTGTCTTTGATTAAAACAGAATTCTAATCCAACATCCTAAGTGAATTGAACTAGAGTTAGCAACATAATTCAAGCTCACACATTCAGAATTCTTTTACCAGTAATTTGGCAGTTGGAACTGTGTGAGATGATTTCTCTTTTCAGGTGGCTAGATATTTAACCTGTAAGCCAGGGACTGTATGTGGCTTTAAATTGGGCAGTATGGAAAAAACAAAAACAGAAAAAACAAAGCACATGAGTCTGATCAGGAAAGAACCAGTTACAAAGGCAGCAAGGAGGGACACTAGAGAAGGTGCTCATGACATTGGACTCTCTGATTCCAGTTTGCTTTTTGACACAAAAGTCTGAATTCCACAGAACATCCTGTTTCCTTATAGCACATTTTACATAATCCGTTAACTTAAATCTGTTCGTTGCAGAAAATGAGCCTTACTAATACCCAAGAGAGACAGATAGTGGAAGATGAGAATGGATCTCGATTCATTAGTTTTGTCAATTGCCGTTAACGCCGGGCTTGTTACATAACCCGGGAGGTAACAGAGTATATCAGGAATCTAAATCTGGTTTGGAGATTAACAACACTGACTTAAGACGCCATCTAATTCTATGTTGAAGGCTTAATTTAAAGGCTTAAATGTCTAAAACTCTTTTTATTTTTAGAACTAAGAAATTAAGACTTTCATAAGGACACAATTCAGCAAAGCAATGAGGGGGGAGATGGTTATAAAACCATCTATTAAAAGGAGTAGTAAGAAACTTCGATGCATGTCTGCAGTTTGATAATTAGTCTATGCATCAATGGAGAGATAACTAATATTGGATGAATTTATGGAGCTTTCTGAGTTCATATAACTTACCAAACATCTAGTTTATTTAGTAATGAAGTTATTCATTATCATCCCTCTCACCCAGATGAGGAAAACAAGGCTTACGGTAGTGAATCATCTTTCCACAGTCAGAAGATTCAAGATCTGATGTATCTCTGTGACCAGCAATTCCATAGATAGCCCTTATCCAACACTTGGCCACTTGCCATTTATCCACTGCTATCTATTGAATGTCTTCCGTGTGTTGGCAACACAGCAAATTTGTCTGTAATGTCTAATCTTCGGCCAAGTAGATATGTGTTGAATGTGATAGAGCCAGATTTCAGATTCTGAAGTGTTTGGCTCTGAGGCTGACTCCATTAGACTACTTTGATTTTTTAGATTAAGCACAATTACATCTTGTGCTCTTTTCTAGTTCCTAAAAGGAGAAAACCTTCTATTTTCAAGAAGCTTAAGATGCACTCAGGAAGACCAGGTACTAAAGAATGAATCACAATGCAATTACAATATATGAAATCAGGAGCTATCGAGTTCATTGTGGAATATATATACCAGCTCCCTCAGAATGCAGTGGAATAGAATAGTTTTTAATAAGGTGAAGCTTCTTGAAGAGATACTTGTTGACCTTAAAACAGACTGAGGGATTTGGATATTTTAGAATTTTTATTCGTAGCTTTCTTTTGTAATTATTCAAAAGTGGGTGTTCTAGGCAGGTATTAGTGTGTTAGTGTTTTTTGCTTTGTTTTTTTTTTTAACAAAATACCATACAATAGGTGGTTTGAACAACAGAAATTAATTTTCTCGCAGGTCTGGAAGCCAGACATCTAAGATGCAAGTGTTGACAGAGTTTGCTCCTTCTCAGGTCTGTCCCTTTTGCTTAGCTTCTAGTGCTTTCCTGGCAATCCATGGCCTGGAACCATCACTCCATTCTCTGCCTTCATCTGCACCTGACCTTTTCCCTGTGTATGTGTCTTTGTGTACATCTTTATCCCTTTATAAGGACGTTTGTCATATTGGGTTAGGGCCCACCCTAATGACCTCATCTTAATGTAACCAATTGTATCTGCAATGACTCCATTTTCAAATAAGTTCACATTCTGAAGACTAGGGGGTTAGGGTTTCAGCATAATAACCTCTTGGGGGATACAATTCATCCCACAACAGTGTGTTTTGTTAGGGTTTCAGCATATTGATCTCTTGGGGGACACTAATCATCCCATAACAGGATGTTTTGTAGATGGATAGTCTCTCACCTCAACTCTTTACTTGCAACTTGATTTCATAAAATTGCTCTTTGAGCTTAGAGATGCTGACTATGAAGAAGATAGATCTCCTCATCCACATCCCTTCCCTTCTCCATCAATCTCCCTTCTTTCAGCTGTCTTCTGCTTTATCTCTTTTTCCTTCCCTCCAAGTTTCTGCCGTCTCTTACCACAATGTCTTTGCAGTGAGATAGCTTCTGCTGGTTCACTTGTATTTGGGAAGGAGCTTTTGCTGACTACATCACTTCCATCTCTTCTGATGATTAAATTTCTCTTATATTCTGACCAAGCCATAAATCCAGTGTTATATTCAGGCAATTGCAAAATTGGTCTGTTCACATATTTTCTCAAAGAATAAACCAATCTGTAAATTTTACTGGGGAGAGAGTCTGTCTCATAAATTTCTTTTACAAACATTATAAACAGTCATGCTAAGAAAGAGCCCATTTTAATTTATTATTGTTTACCATGTCATTTCTTTTTTTTCTTGAGAAAGATTTTTTAACTTGTCTTCTGGCTGACTTGCACATTTAATATGAAGTTGGAACTGCTGAGTCAGCACAGAGCATATTGATTCCTTCATTGTTTTTTTCTTTCACAAATATCATGAATGCTGAAGGGCCCAATGCTGGAGAGCCCAAACCCCTTACCATATACATGAAACCAAACATGCATTAGAAATTGATACTAAAAGGGAAACACAGGAAACTCAAGTTAGGGTCAAAGCTCCCAGTGTTGTCACGTTTCTCAACTTCTTCTCTTCCCTAAAACCTGACTTCTAGATCTGCCTCGCACTTTGGGTTTTATCCATTTCTCTGTGATTTAGAGATCAGCAGCATTTATTTATCTTTGGACTTTTGATCATGTCATTGACATAAAGTCATGTCTTTTCATTGGTTCCTATGAATCATCTTTGATTATCATCTCCACAAATACTTCTTTGTGGTTTAGTGTTTAGCCAAGTGTTGCATAGATCCTATAAAGAAGACAATTGTATGCAGTTAGGATTATAAAAATATATTAATATAAATATTATAAACTTTTATTCACAACTGTATGTGATAATTAAGAACACTAGTTCCATAGCTCTATTATTGCCTATGTAGAGCGAGCATATTTCACTTTTATAACCTCATCAACATTTTAATGGGCATTTTATCTGTTAAGTTTCAATTCTAGGAGAAACATATCCTCAGTCTTCTCTCCTATATAACAATGTCTATTTAACTTTGTTCATCTGAGTAGTAAAAATAATTTTCATAAATTTTATATATAGATTTTTTAATAAATGTCCTAAATTGAATCTATGCATGTATCTCAAGTGCCTTCATGTTGTCATTGTGGGTGTTTATTATCATTTGGGTTGGAGTGAGAAGAAGAAATAGCCTATTTACTTGAAAATGACCTCTTCGAGTTATTGAATGTATTGGGAATGTTTCTAGATAATCAGACTTCTTCTTGCCTGGTGTGTCTGAATGAAAATTCAATTGAGTTTTGAAAGAAAGAGTTGAGGTGGTCAAGTGTTAGAACCCACCCACAGACTTTTGTTATTGATGTTATTGGCACCTTGTATGAATTTTAAAATACTTGCATGTGTTCTTAACATTGTAGTTAGAGTCTTGGTTTTCATGCACTTGTGTGTTATCGATTAAAACATCTGAATTCATTGAAATCAAGAAAAATCCTAAGGCCATAAAGGAATTTGAATCCAGAACAATTACCGAAAACCAAGAATTCTGAGTCCTAGTCAGTTATATATTTAACAGGGTCCTAGATGTATCTGGTGATTTTTCCAAAAAGTTAGTTGATTTAATGCAACAACAATAGATAACTTGTTAAGCCAAGGGAATCACTCAAATTGAAGAGAGTGATATAATTTTCTAAGAATATAAATTCCAAGTCTATGTTGTGTAAATCAGAACGCTGAAGGCTGCAAGGTAATTCAGCCGTGATCACTCGGGAAGGTAATGACTGATAGAGAGAGAGAGACAAGTCCTTCTACCTTCTAATCTATTAGCCCTTACAGAAAGCTCACTGGCATTCCTTCTGTAAAAAGAGCAAAAGATACTATGGATGGAAGTAAACAGACTTTGACCCACAAAATCCATGATGGTCTATAATCTGGTCCCTGTTTTGTTCTGTTTGTGTTCATTTATTTTGATTTATTCTTCATTCCTACCATTAAATGGCTTTTATCCCTATTTAAAATTTATATAAAGCTATAAGACAAAGGAATAGGTATAAGATTAATAAATTAATATTTAAGTGCCTTCCTAATGATAGGAATTATGCTGGGTATGTTCATATATCTTTTCCATTAGCTTCTCACAACACTGAATTTGGTCATATCAGTCACAATTAATTAGTACAATTATTGAAGATATCAGCTCAATAGGCCAAAATCAGAGTAGCTGGAATTCCAAAAAATACATAGTCAGATGATTGCAAAGTGATTTAAGAAAAACCAAGGATCTTTATTTACATTTTTAATATTTGTGGAATCTCCCTTTATGTATTTATCCTGCAGGCATCTTGATAAATGCCTTGTAATTCTATGATTTAATTCTATTTCAACTTCAGAATCATTTCTGAAGATTTCTTATATCATTAAATTGTGACAGGAATGAAATATTAAAATAATCAATATCAAATCAATTTCCCAAACAACAAAGTCAGCTGAGAAAAAAGATCCATAAATATTTAAACTTGAAAGATACTTTGTTGCTGATAATGAAATATTATGTGAAGTTTCACCTACTCCATAGCTCAGGTTTACTTTAGCAGATGTTGAATAAGCCTGTTAGGTCCGTAATCATCCTAATCGTTTTGTTTATCAGGCAGGCTCCAGATGCTTGACTGTAACCATAGTAATGTTCTCAAAAAAAAGTATCTTGTTTCTATAGAAATACAGACAATAAAACAAAGGAACTGAAATTTGATGCTATGGGAAGTGTAGTAACTGTACATGTTGATCTCTCCTGGCAAAGGGATTATAAGTAATGCATCTATTCGGGCTTATCACAAATTTTATGATGTTTGGTGAGCCCCACCCTATGCTAAGCAGCAGTGACAGAAGAATGAATGAAGAAGCATGAACCCTTCCTTCCGGGAACTTACAACCTATTGAGGTAGATACACTTTAAAGAGATGACTTATAACATATTGAGATAAGCATTAAATGAAACTATGTCATAATAGAGAAGGAACTAATATTTGTAATAGAATGATCATAGCAATGCATATTAACATTTATTGAGCTTGTACTATATGTCAGTATTTTTTTTTTAATTATGTCTTAACTCGTTTCTTTTCAATTAAATTCCTGTGATGGGTGCTTTACATGCATAATCTTTTTAAGTCACATATTTATCACACTTCTACACTCATTAACCTCATTTTATACATGAAGATGGCAAGGGTTAGAGCAGTTAAGTTGTCTTAGGTCATACTGTCAATTACACAGTGGAAATGGGTATTTTGAAGGAGTTTAATAAAGGGGCTATTGATACAGCATGGGTACATTCAGAAAAATAACAGGGATAGTGCTGTACCTGAAGACTATCTCAAGGAGTATGGAGTTATAGCCTCCCTCTGTAGAAGGTGCCGGGGAGGAGGGCATTGAAGGAGCCTGGAGAGGTAGCTGGTTAGAAGGAGGTACCTGGTAGGAAATGTGATTATTGGTAGAGGGTCACTGCCAAATCACAAAACCCACAAGGAAAAGGGCCAGGAAAAATAAGTATCCTACCCTGATCTAAGATCTGCTGCTGGCACTTCCACTTTCTGGAACCACCTGGAAGTCCACGGTCAAAGGAAAATTATGTAATCTAAGAAGGCTGGAGATTGGCTGGGAGTACATGTGAGGTGAGGTAATTGCATGTGCCTGCAAGAGTGAAAAAGAATGCACATTCAGAGTCCAATTAAAAAGGACGAGAAAATCAGTGATTACAAATATGTCCTGATAAGTGTATTTCAAAAACACAAGATGCTATGGGAAGAAGAGAAGGATTTAGTGTTTTATAAATACCATTTCAGTTCATTCTAACCACTATCCTATGGAGGTGTTATTTTTACTGACATTTATATATGAGTTAAATGAGACTTAGAAATGCTGTGTAATTTACCCAAGACCTGACAGCAAATGATTGTCCCAGTCGTACCTGACTCCAAGTCTGTGTCAACTTCCTGTTATAAAAACACCTCCCTTTGTATCCATCAACAAGGACAGAAGATTCGACAATACCCAGGAAGCTAAGGTAAACGATGGTTGTGGAGACAGTGGCACCATTTTTAAATGGGTCACCATATTTTCCCCGTTGTGTACTTGACTGTGTTCCAAACCTGTAGATGGTTATTGACATCATTCTCTGGGGGCGGGGGGTGGGTGGGGGGAATGATGTCCTAGCTAATTCAGGTTCATCAGAGATATATGTGCATATGGTCCATTCTGTTCATACAGTTTCACAGCCCACTGACCTTTCACTATGCTCAGTCCTCATATTAGAAGTTATTTATGTTCCTCACACATCAGATATTATTCACTATGACGATACGAATGTACCTCATCCTTCTTTCTTGGCTCTCAACACTTACAGCTTTTGTCTAATACCCTCTGCTTTTTCTAAACAAAATAGTGAATGTAACTCTTCCTGATGATACTTTTCTACCATCAAATATGAACGAGTGTTCCACAGCTAAATATTATGGAAAATATTTAACCCACATTATGAAATAAAGTAAACAGAGCTTGGAAAGTTGTCAGGTCTTGGTGTGTCTCTCTACTTGATCGTGATGTCCTATTCATGTCATTTAGTCATTGCAACCTTGTAACATATTACAATAGGGAGCTGCTATCATTTAGTAAACACTCCGATAGAACACATATGTCTTGATGCTACTTGACTTTTGTTTTGATCTTACAAATTTTAAGTAACTGTACTAGAAAAACACTGCAGTAAGAAATATGAGAAATTGGAAGACATAAATTTTATTCAGCACCTATGCTGTGCCAGATGATGTTATTGTCATAAAATTATAGATTAGAAATGATTCAGAATAAAGGAAGTGTTTCTACCATTTGTTGTTTTGTTTTGCATTTCCTAAATAATTAATCCAGTTTCCATTTCACTATTCCAAAAGGCTAAGTCCACAGACAGGAATAGATGATTTAAAAGAGAACATGAAGGTTTTTTAAATATGCTTCTCCATTTAATATAAAATTTCTTAAAATATGTCCTAGCATTGCTTTTATTTTCACATCTGAATATCCCCCAAGGCCATAGTATTCTGACTGTCTTCTCTTTTATATTAGATATTTGGTGTGAGTTTCTTCACCAAGTATTACTGATAGTTTTTTAGAAATACTACCATTTGATATCAAGCCCCTTCCTTTCACTGATTGTTTTTTCCTTCCCCTTGGTTTGATGTCTTATTTTAAATGTGACTTTTGTTCTTTATTGGAATTTTAACACTGTGATTCTGATTTTCCCACTGATGATAGGAATAAAAAGACCTAAGTAACTAAGGTGTTAGTAATTAATACCACCAAAATTTTCCCACACCAAGTTTCACATATTTGTGGTCTTGGTGATTTCAGTTACCATCCTCTAATTTTTTTACCATGAATTAAAGTTTTATTAATAGCAATGAGTTAGTAACTTTTAATTCAGTGGAACAATATAATATATATGGAAGTATGGATGAATATTTTCACAGAAAACTTTGTAGAAAAGTATGATTGGGAAGAAACCAGAAAAAGAAAAGAAAAGAAGGAAAAATGTTTTTGAGAGACACTTACTGCCCCACTGCTATTTGTGAATAATTGTACAGATATTGCAAAACTTGATCAAAGTGTTAGAATTTGATTTGAATTCTAAGTGAGTAAATT